>NW_027185616.1:27816246-27890073 GCF_028583685.1 Petaurus breviceps papuanus
CTCTCTTCTCTAACTCCCTCTCTCCCTCTTCCTCTCTCTCTCCCTCTTCCTCTCTCTCTTCTCTCTCCCTCTTCCTCTCTCGCTTCTCTCTCCCTCTTCCTCTCTCTCTTCTCTCTCTCTCTTTCTGTCTCTCTCTCCCTCTCCCTCTTCCTCTCTCTCTCTTCTCTAACTCCCTCTCTCCCTCTTCCTCTCTCTCTCCCTCTTCCTCTCTCTCTCTCTCTCTCTTCCTCTCTCTTCTCTCTCCCTCTTCCTCTCTCTCTTCTTTCTCTCTCTCTTTCTGTCTCTCTCTCTCCCTCTCCCTCTTCCTCTCTCTCTTCTCTAACTCCCTCTCTCCCTCTTCCTCTCTCTCTCTCTCTCTCTTTCTCTTTCTCCCTCTCCCTCTCTTTCTCTCTGTCTGTCTCTTTATTTCTCTTTCCTCCTTTTTCTCTCCATACATATATATATATATATATATATATATATGTATCACTCTTGCTCTATTGATTAGCACAATGCTTGGCACATAGTAAGCTGTTGCTATGTAAATAAATATGGTTTTTTTCATTTATTTGCAGCACTATTTTGACTATATCTTTATAGATGTCACCAAGAAGATGAAGATGATGGAGGTGAATGCCCAGTGGTTTGGTGGAGGTCTCTCCATATTCCTTCTTTCTCGATCCTCCAAGGAGTTTATCTAGATCTTAGCACTGCCAAGAGAACCTATGACCACTAGATTTGCCCCACACAAATGGAATTGCCTGGAATACAAGCTATGAGAGTATGAAGACATTGGGGAGGGGCAGCAACAGCACTGGGAGAGAGATTAGGGATTGGAGAATTGAAGCCAAGAGGGTAAAAACAACCATCATTGATTTTGTCAGCTCTAGGCTTTTGAGGTCTCTGTAGCATAATTGAATCATGCAGGAAACATGGTAGGTACTTCATTGTTGGAACAAGACAAGTTGCCTGACACAAGTGCCAATCAATAATACTTCATTCCTCTCCCTTCCTTTACCCCTTTTTTCCTTAGAAGGGGAAGGATACTTACCCTGACTCTGAAAAATTTGCTTACCTTTCTGTTTGTTTTGTCTCTTGTAGTGACAACTATGATAAATGGCTACTAATCACTGCATTGCTAATCTGTATGTTATTGTTCACATGCAGCCAGAGGGTGCCAATTGGGCAGTAACCACGAGGAGAGAAAACAATTTAAAATGCAGATATTTTGCATTCTCTGGTTAGGAGATCAGAACATAGAAGAGACCTTCAGATTACTTTTATGATGTTTCAGGGAAAAGATAAAATACTTACATTGGGATTCTTCCAGACCAAAAAAATGGAAAAAAAGTGCCTGGGGTGACCTAACTAGGTGGTTTTCCTTCCTATTGATTCCCAATGCCTGGTTTGAAAGGAAACTCACTTTTCTAGAGGGAACGGGACTGAAAGTGAGAGCAAGTAAGAGTTACTGATAGCTCTTTGTGCTTGTTCCATCTTAGAATTACATCACCATTGCACTTTTAGACAGTCAATCTTATCATGGGGAGGGGGCTGTGGTGACTGCCATACCAAACATATGATCATCAACTGATTACTTGTTGGGAGCTATTAAGCATCTAACTTCCCTTGCTGTTATTTGATATCACCCAGTAACCTTCCAATTGGTCGTTTGCTTCCTGACTGAACCTACTAGAAGGGAATGTCTTATGCAAATGATAAATCTCAATTCCCAGGCTAGATCTACTGTCTTTCTTTAAATTACTAAGTTATTTCTTTATAAATTGATAAATTGACATTCTGGTTGATGAAACAATGTTTTTATCTTGTGAGTTTCGTTAACATACTTTGTCTCAAGAATCAGTAACCTTTAACTAAAAGAATAAAATGAACTTTGTGAAGGACCAGTCTTTAAATTATAACGATCACACCAAAATGAAGTACCAAATGAGAAAATATCTGGCATAGCCTGGCAATTTGACCCATCTTTCTTCAATTTCTAAGGAGCACACATATTTTTGTTATACATTGATGCTCCTAAAATACTTTCTTTTCTTTAGTTCTTAAGAGTTCCAAAGACAAACCTCCATCACAATTCACACTATTTTCTTACCTATTTAAGGTTTTGCTTGCATGTGATACAATATAACGTGATGATAGCATGTCATATCATGCTATGTCATTCCACATTACAAATAATAAAAGATAATGTAGTGAGGTATATGACATGATATGATATAATATAATGTAATATAATAAAGACATTCAAGGAGAGTTCAAGGGGGGTTCCAGAGACTATACCTCATCACTATGAGCCTGTACCTCATCACTACCACACTCTGACACTGAAGTCATTTGCCACAAAGCTAAAAATTAAGAACAAATTTGAATATGGAGTGAAAAATTTATGGTTTAATGGTGAATAATATCCAATGTGACATCCAATAAGATATCAGTGTGATACTATATAAAAATCATTATCCTAGGTTTTGGAAACATGAGAGAAAAATTAAAAAAAATTCTTTTGCAATTATGGAGCTTACATTCTATTGGAGAATAACATGCATAAACAGACATGATAGTTTGAAAAGGAAGAGAGCTTTAACAACTAAGGGTGCCAGCGAAGATTTTCCGGAGGTGGAAGTTAAGCTAGGGATCCTAAGAGACAGAAGTGGGGAAGGAGTACATTCCTTGGAAGCCTGTGCAAAAGCACCAGGGGGATTTGAGATGTCTGTTATATTACACTATATTAACTGAGTAACTCAGGGATTCCTACTTTGCTTTGTTTTGTTGAAAGAGCCTTAATAGCCTTAACCAAGCTAATAAGGTGAAAGTGTGAAGAATCTTTTATTACCCCTGTCAGCTGCTTTGGATTCAAACCTATATAGCTAATCATTTATTAGCTTCTAATTTTAGAGGTAGCTTTTAGATGATAAGCCTCATAAAAAGCTAAAACCAAGATCCTTTCGATAAGGCAGTAAATCATTAAACTGAAAACTGACCAACTGATTTATGACTTAACTTATTCACATACTTTCTCCTATGAGAAATATATCTAGACTTCTGTTTTCCATCTCTGCTTTATCCAGCTTTTAACCATTTTTAAGGTCAGACCAACTGTTGCAAATACAGCTGCTTTGACTGGTTTTTAGTAGATTACTGAGCAGGCAGTTGGAGATATATTAGGGCAAATGAGATCTTTGTATCTTTCTCAGCTCATGTCATTGAAGCTATGTTTTATTCTACCTACATGCCAAGGTAAGAAAGGAAAATGCACTTAGTAACCTCTGGGGGCTTCAGACTTTGGGGACCCTCAGTAGAAATAAATGAGCTTGTTTCCTCTCAGTTTTCCTTTTCCTTTCCTTATGGTACAACTTAGGAGGAAAGATCACTGAATTTAGCTCTGCAAGGGCTCTTAGGAACAACTATACTTCATTTTACCTGATTGTATAGATAAAAAAGTTCAAAAACATGGGTGCCAATATTTTATTTCTTTTAAAACTTCCTTTCTGCATAAACTATGACAACCGTACAGAGTTCAGTGCTGTGATCAGATAACACTTTATAACTGGGTGAGGCTGACATAGCTAATGAGATGCATAATGTTTGTCTTCCTTGGTACTTATTACCAACTTATTAAGCAATATATGTATGACTAGAATTGCTATTATTTTATATACTAAATTCATTGTTTTTGGGGCTGAGGAGACATGGGGAGAACCAGATCACCTTTAAGGTTGATAGTAAGTCATTCTGGGTAGACTCCTCTTCACAAGTAGTCTTAGAGGGACATGGGGAAATTGGGAGATTAAGGTATGGTGTGTGAGCCCATCTCCTCAATTTGCCCTACATTAGGCAGTTTGGATGGGGAGGAAGCAAAAAGAGTTTTGGAGAGAGGAAGGTTTTTTGAGCAGTACCCCTGGAAAACAAGGAACAGCTGGGTGGCACAATGGATGGAGTGCCAGACCTTGAGTCAGGAAGACCTGAATTCAAATTAGCTTATGCAATCCTGGGCAAGTCATATAACTCTGTTTGCCTCAGTTTCTCCATCTGTAAAATGAGCTGGAGAAGGAAATAGCAAATCATTCCAGTGTCTTTGCCAAGAAAAACCCAAATGGGGTCACAGAGTCAGACATGAGTGGAAAATGACTGAATTAACAAAAGAATAGAGTCTACTTTTTCAGGTATCTTGGTCTTTTCAGGAGCTAATCACAGTCCAGTGCATTCAGTGCATTCAGGGACAAATCTCTACTTCTAGGAGATTTTGATAGGCTAGGCACATCATTCTTCCCCTATATCTCTGCTCCTCCCAATAGGAATTTATTGATGAAATTGGATTACAAGGATAAGATCATAGAAACCCCTTTCATTTGACAGACTTATGCCTATATTTCCAATAAAAGCCAGAAAAGGTAAATTACATTTCTCAAGGTCACAACTGGTTGTAAGTAGCACAGTCTGCATTTGAACCCAGGCTCTGTAACTTTAGATCTTGAATTCCTTTCCAGTTCGCTACCCTAAATGCTTGAAGGAAAAATGAAACCAGAGAAAAGTTATAGGTCACATGAGATGTGTAAAAATAGGGAGTTGGGTAAGACTTAACTGCCTTTGCTTTGCTTCCCTCACATCTCTTCTCACCCACTCCTTTGGTGGTGGTACCAGAATTAGTGATAGGTTGGCTGAATCATCTTTAGTAGTCATTATCTTCCCCACTGACTCCCCTACCAGAGTTTCTCACTGTTCCGCTTGAATCCTGAAGCCCAGGGCCTGTGGGTGGGGAGGGTGGAGTCAAAAGGGATGTGGTTCTGGCAGTATCTCAGATCCCTTTATCTCTGCCACAACTCTCTTCCTGTCAATGACCCTGGCCACAAGCTTCTTCTTGGGGGAGAACATCCACAGTGACTAGCTTAATGGCAGGTTAAAGTTCTGCTGAACAGTGAGTACCACTAGAAACTCAACAGAATAGGAAGCATTCTCGTTTGTGTTTTGGCCTGTGCCTTTTCTTACAAATAAGCTCCCAGAGAGTTCAGAAGCAAGACTTTGGAAAGTCAGGAGTGTTTGCAGAGGCGAGGGGAGGGACCAAGTTAAGCTCCATATTTTAGTGCAACATTGTTGAAAGACTTCAAAATAGTAGGCACATCATTCAACCCACACAAATTCCTTTTACTCTACAAAATTTGCAGGAGCCTCTTTGAAGAGGTTATTAGTGTTAGTCTCTCCCTTTTCTTCATCATCCTAATGTCCCTGGCCCATGAATAGAAAACAGGTTCACCAGCAGTCACAGAAAATGTCTTCTTTAGATTTACCTCCTTATCACTACTTACACTCCCCACTATCCTACTGAGTTTCTCAGAATAAAAGGTTATCCTCCACTCAGCAGTCAAAAGGATCTTCCTGAAGTACAGATGTGACCGCGTCTCTCCCTTACTCACTAAATTCTAGGCGCTCCCTGTTACTTTTAAGATCAGAAATAGAGTCTTCTGTTTGTCTATTAATGCTCTTCAGAACTTGACCCTTCTTACCTTTCTAGGCTTCTTATGCCTTACTCCCCATCCACATAATCCCTGATATGGTAATCCGGGACTTTCAGCGTCCTCACACACTAAATTTCATCTCCCCTTTCCCTGCCTTTTAATGGAACACCATGTTTGGACATTTTCTCTCCCCATTTCCACCTCCTGGCTTCCCTGGATCAAATACTACCTTCTGTAGAAGACCTTTCCATGTCTTTCCCTTTCCCACTCCCAGTATCTTCTTTCTGAGATTACCTCTCATTTATTCTGTGTATATCTTGTAGGGACATAGTTCTTTGCATGTTGTCTCCCCCATTAGAATGTGAACTTCCTGAAGATAATAACCATGTTTTTTTCCCCTCTTTTTGTGTTTTATAAATGCATGCTGACTGACTGACTATGAGAACTGCTTCTGTAGATTTTGTAAATAAAATAAAATAAAACTTTCAGATTGTGAGAGGGCTCCCTTAAAAGGTTCATAGGATTGGGGGCAGCTAGGTAGTGTGGTGAGTAGAGTGCCAGCCTGGAGTCAGAAGGACCTGAGTTCCAATCTGGCCTCAGACACTTAACACACACACACATACACACACACACACAAACTAGCCATGTGACCTTGGGCAAGTTACTTAACCCCAATTTTCCTCCAAAAAGCAAAAAAAAACCCAATATATTATGGGGCGGCTAGGTGGTGTGGTGAATAGAGCACCAGCCCTGGAGTCAGGAGGACCTGAGTTCAAATCCGGCCTCAGACACTTAACACAAAAACTAGCTGTGTGACCTTGGGCAAGTCACTTAACCCCAGGTGCCTTCCAAAAAAAGCAAAAAAAAAAAAACGGTTCATAGGATCACAGGGAGATCATAGGAATTAATATTTATATCTAGAAAGGTCATGTGGTGTAGTAGATAGATTGGTAATCCCAGAGTCAGGAAAATTTGGGTTCAAGTCTCCTCTGACACATACTGGCTGAGCGGCCATGGAGAAGCCATTCAGACTCTCTTTTGCCCTTAAATAGAAGTGGTTGCTGTCAGTCTATTAAGTGTCTAGTCTGTGTTCACTTCTGGGGACAAGAGACAAAAATGAGTCTTTTCCCTCAAGGAGTTTACATCTATAAGAGAGATATTATATACATTGAGCCTATAGAAGATATGTTCTCAACAAATACAAGGCATACTAGGCTATTGCATATATTTGTGATAGGGGAGGGCAAGTTCTAGCACTTAACAATGTACACTGGTGAAGGGAGCTCCTGTCCAAAATGTTCCTCATCCCAAGAAATCATAGGCCCAGAACTGTTTCCCCTAATCCCCATCCCTAATAGTAACCAACACTTATAGTATTATAACATTTATAGAACACTTTATAATGCTTTTCCTCACTTGAGTCTCACAGTAATATTGTAGGAGAGGTAATTGTCATAGATTTGTCTTCAGAGACAGAAATATCTGGTATCAAGTCTCCCTTTCCCCCTCTTTAATGAATATTTACTGTGTGACATTGGGAAAGTTCCTTAATTTCTCAGTGTTCTAGACAACTCACTAAGACTTTAAGTTTGTAGAGAAGGTGCCAAGGTAGAAGAAGTAGATTTCTCACTTCTTCTATACCAAAGAAATCACATGTCTAGAACAGGATTTATATTATTATTCCATTGTACAGATAAAGAAACTGAAGCTTAGAGAAAATAAAGGTCTTGGTCACATTGGCAGTAAGCAGAGGCAGCGTCTGAGTTCATCATTATACTGCAATACTCTCTCCTTGATTTAGAGACTTTGGAAGTCATTTATTCTGACCTTTTAATTTTATAGATGAGGAAACGGAGATTCATAGAGGTCACAAAAATAGCAAGAAAGAGATCCAGAGTGTAGAGCCTTGCAGTAAATCATACTGTGAGTGGTCTCCTATCTACTTTACTATTTTTGTGCAGGTGACATTGGACAAAAATTAACATAAGGGAAGTCTTAAAGGAAGATGAATAGGAATATGGCAGAAAACATGAGCATTCACCATGAGGGTTGTGCATGTATGCTGATGGGAAAGAAATAAGTGAAGCTATCTCCAAACCACCTATTATCCACACTTCAGTTCTTTAAGGGATGCATAGTTAAATTTATGGGGTATTTTTTGCAGTACATGGCAGGTGCTACTTCCTTAAATGCAGGGCTCTGCAAACATTTAGGGGTAAAGGGACAATTTGGAGGAACTGTTTATTGGAGACTAGCTTCCTCGGTAGTCAGAAACTTGTGCCAATTTAACCTTTAGTTTTGAAAAAGACCCTGGCTAGGGGACATAATTATGTCTGGAATCCGGATTAAGGCCTGTAAATCTTTGGTGAATGGGATTACAACACATGCATAATACTCCCCTAACTCTCTTATGGACCCTGAAAGGCTAACCTCCAAATGATGAATTATTTTTACAGTAAAGGCTTATCTTTTCAGGTGCTTTATAGAAGTCTACAATGTCAGTCTGTGAATGAATGAGTCATGGAGCTATGATTAATTTACAAATTCTTCAAACATGGAGTATAGTCTAGTGCCTGAGGAGGTTAACAAAGAAGGGAGAATTCTTCACTGTAGCATTAGTTATGCTTTTCTCCTGAACGACACTTCTCCACTTACATTTCATTCTGTTTTACCTTCAAGAAGACAAATGGAGGAAAAGGGTAGATATAGGAGGCAGATTATCCCTGCTATCACCCCTGCCCCTACTTCCCTTCCTTAAATTTTGAGTGAGACAATCATTTCTTAAACCTATAACATGAAATAAAGGCAACAGGGAAAAGTGAACGGCATACTGGTCAAAAACTGCTGCTGGCAGTTATTAGCTACCATTTAACTTGGGAAGATTATTTGACCTGAGATTCTGGAGATTCTCTAAGACTTTCTATTAAATTAAATATATTCCTATATCCATGATGGAAATCTGTAATTTACATATAATTTATAGTCTTAAAGAGCTTCCTCCGATAGTCACACAGCAACTATGCTGACTTCAAGGTCACTTTTTAAAGCCTTGTAATAGTAGGTGCTTAATAAATAAATAAATAAACAAACAAACAATCAAACAAACAAACAAACAAATAAATAAATAAATAAATAAATAAATAAATATATATATGTAGCCTTTTTTTGGAGGGCAATTGGGGTTCAGTAACTTGCCCAAGGTTACACGGCTAGTATTTTTGTGTGGGTGTTAAGTGTCTCAGGCTGGAACCGAACTCGGGTCCTCCTGACTCTGGGGCCGGCTCTTTACTCACTGCGCCACCTAGCTGCCCCAATAAATATTTTTTAATTGAATATCTGCATTGATGAAATAAAACAACAACAATAACAATATTTACAAGGCACTGTGCTGAGTGCTTTACAAATATTATTTCATGTGATCTTGAAAAACCTTGGAAGGTAGGTGTTATCATTATTTCCATTTCAGAGTAGAGGAAACTGAAGCCAATAGAGGTCAAGTGACTTGCCCAAGTTAGTAAGCGTTCAGGGTTGAATGTACTCAGGTCTTCCAGATTCTAGGCCCAGCTGTCAGTCCACTGAGTTGCCTGAACTGCCTCAATAGATCTTCAATGGCTAGTGATTAAGAAATTCTTTTTTTGGAGGTGGTGCAGAAACTGGGCTTAGACACCTAGGTGGGGAAAAGGAATTATCTTTCATTGTTTCATGGGCGAATTGTAGGACTCTGGTAAATTACTCTATTCCTCTTCACATAAAGAAAATAGAACAGAAAATGGGGGTGTTAGTCATGTACTGAGGAAGGGAAATTGCTTTGATTCACTTATTTTTTTAGAAGTTCATTCTTTAATAACCTTCCAGAATATAATCATTCCCTATACATTTATAGATGCACAGGAACACCTATACAATCATAAACTGACCTCTGGGATTTTCTCTAAACTGTGCCATCTTCCTTTGCCTTATAGGTTAGAACAGGTGTTTTCATTGCCTCTTTAAACTCTCCTAGGACAGCCTGCCTGGAGCAGTCATTTCAAACCTAATTAAAAATTAAAATGAGCAGTTTTTCCAATGAACTCCCTTTCATTTACAGTAGTTGAATTTCTCCACCTGTATGATTACCAAATTATACTCATTACCTTAGGGCCTGGGATGCATATAACTAGATTAATGGTCCTCTTTTATCTCTAACTTTGTAGAGGCCCTGCCACATAAGGAAGCTCCTCTCATTATTTTTACTTTGAGGACACCTAGTGGTGATTTATTGGTTGAATCCCATAGGGGCACCATGGAAAAACAACATCCAATTTATTTAGCTCAAGCAGATGCTTTCTTCCCCTTTATTTTCGTGCTGATTCCTGAATAACAACTGAATAGCTTCCCACTTACAGATGGGCACTGCCTGAGTATGGTGATGAGACTACTGAGACATCAGGGCATGAGCTAAGCAGAGTAAACAGAACCTTGCCAAGATTTTAAAATAAATTCTTCCCCTTTTCTGCCTAAGTTCCCACAAATCCCACAGAAAAGTTCTCCTGGACTGAATGTCTCACAATTGCTTTCCAAGGAATTCATTATTGTGTTTGTGCTTTTTATTTTAAGTTAGAAGCCCAATTAATTTCTGCATTACTATTGGCCTTCTTTCCTGGGATGTTGTTGAAACTTGGATTGGTTTTTTTTTAAATGCCCTACTAATCCTTTATACTTGGGAAGGTATTTTGTGGCCCATGGATTGCCCAATCAATATGTATTATAGAATCTGTTGGGTTATGTGGAATTGAATTCCCTCACCTCTTCTCTTTCTTCCACTCCATACATGTACTCAAGGGGCTTATGAATAGTTCGTCTTCTATAGTGAGAAGAATTATTTGATTCCTCTTATCCACTCTGAATCCCCAGCATAATTAGTATGATTTTGCTCCACTGAGTTCTTTTTCTTCTGAATTTCTTTCTTGTATGTGGTATATAAGAAAGAATTTTGAACTTGGAGTCAGGAAAGTCCTAGGATTGAATTTTGACTCTGACACTGAGCTGGGTCACCAGAGGCAAGTCCCTTAATGTTACCGAGCCTTGGTTTTCTCATCTGTTAAATGGGTATAATATAGCACCTACCTTCTAAGATAATTGAGTGGGCCAGATGAGATTTATGAATGGAAAGTGATTTGTGAACCTTAAATCCTCCTGCTGCTACACTTGTTCTTTGCCAGAAATTTTGGGTCAAATTGTTCCCATTTTTTTTTTGCAGCCGTCATTTTTGACTTTAAAATGAATAGTCATTGGGCAAATTTATTATCTAGGGTCCCTGAAAACTGTTTTTAGTGATTTATGTCCAGAAACAAATAAAAAACATAATCTCTTAGGTGTAAGTAATGTATTCTACATTAGAAAGACTGAATTTTAGTCCTGGCTACTGATTAATAGCTAACATTTACAAAGTGTACAAAATGCTTTCCTCCCAACACATTGTGAGTTAGTGCAAATATTTTTGAGATTTTATAGATAAAGAAACTGACCACACCTTCCTTCCAATATATGTACATATACACACATATTCTATCTGTATGTATATATAACACATACCCTCTGTCTATATGTATATAATATATGTACACATACTACTTGTGTATATGTATGTGTTTATCTTATATATACTTAGCGATTTACATGTTTTATCCCTCATTAAAGTAGAAGTTCCTTGAAGGCAGGGATTCCTTTTGTTTTCCTTTCTTTTCCCAGAACTTAGCATAGTTTCTAACACATAGTAAGCATTTAATAAATGCTTGTTGACTGACTGGTTGGGGCAAGTTATGAAATTTGTTATGAAGTTATAAAACATTTTTCTGAAATAAATACTTATTTTCATAAACACCCCAGGCAATTTTGACTATAACTTTCAGACAAGTCAATCCCAATAGTGAGGGGTGGCTAGGTGGCACAGTGAATAAAGCACCGGCCCTGGAGTCAGGAGGACCTGAGTTCAAATACGGCCTCAGACACTTGACACACTTACTAGCTGTGTGACTTTGGGCAAGTCACTTAACCACAACTGCCCTCCAAAAAGCAAAAAAAAAAAAATCCCAATAGTGAAATCAGGGTCTAGACCCAAAGTAAAGAATACTCGCTATTCATTCATTCACTTGTTCATTCTTCATGGATTCATTTAAAAAAATATTTATTAAGTAACTAACGAGTGTAATTTGGTAATAGATAATACTTGAAATATATGAAGGATCCATGATTTTGTCAATGTAGGGTACTGTTAAATTTATGACTTAGTAGATAAAACACAGGAAGTTGCCTGAGGTATGGAGATGCCAATTGACTTGCCCAATTTAACATAAACAATAGTCTTCAGAAAAAGGATAGAATTCGGCTTCCTCTGAATTTAAGCCCAGTATGCTCTCTGCTGCTCCTGATTGCATCTCCTATGAAATACATCTATATTATTAATAACAATAAATGTGTATGTACGCATGCATCTAAGTATATATGATTGTTCATATTTGGACTGGACCTGTGGTTTTACTGCTATATTCCTGTCTATAGTGTATTCTTTATTCTCCATACTTCTACCATGCCGCAAGAGATTCCTCATCCTGAAATGTCATTCCACACCTAGATTTCTCACCCTGGAAGTATATTCCCTCCCTCCTCACGTTCTCTTTTCTTCTGACTGACTGGTTGCTTCCCAAACCTCGATTTTAAGGAAAGGATCCAGGCCAACCATGCCTTTATTCCCTTCTAGCTTGTACAGCTAATTCTCTAGAGCTTTTCTACTTTTGCCACAGTTAGGGTACTGTGTACTCTTTCCTTTTTAGTTTCTTTTCCTCCCATTAGAATATAAGCGTCTTGAGGGAAGGGATTTTTTTCTACTTGTATTTGTATTCCAGCTCTTAGCACAGTGCATGGGTAGCACATACTATCTGTTTAATAAATGCTTGTTTTTGGGGTGGCCAGGTAGCACAGCAAGTAAGAGCACTGGCCCCAGTGTCAGGATGACCTGGGGATCGAATCCAGGCTCAGACACTTATCACACACCCAGAAACACCTGGCTGTGTAACCTTGAGCAAGTTACTTAACCCCAATTGCTTAGGGGCAGCCAGGTGGCTCAGCAAGTAAGAGCACTGGCCCCAGTGTCGGGATGACCTGGGGATCGAAACCGGGCTCAGATATTTAGCACCACACCCAGAAATAACTGGCCGTGTAACCTTGAGCAAGTTATTTAACCCCAGTTGCTTTAAAAAATATATAAAAAAAATAAATGCTTGTTTCTGTTATCGATGTGGCCCACAGGCCTCGTGTTTGACATCTCTGCACAAGGCTCCACTGTCTCTCCATTTTATAGAATATGTATTTCATATATATCCTAATATTTTATAAATATGTTCTATTGTTATTGTTTAGTCAAGTCCATGGAAATCCATTTGGGGATTTCTTAGCAAAGATACTAGAGTGGTTTGCTTTTTCCCTCTTCAGCTCATTTTACAGATGAGGAAACTGAGGCTAACAGGTTTAAGTGACTTTCCCAAAGTCACCCAGGTAGTAAATGTCTCAGGCCAGATTTGAATTCAGGTCTTTCTGACTCCAGGCCTGATGCTTTATCCAATGTTCCACCTAGCTGCTCATAATATATTTTATTTTTATATATTTATTTACATTTTAATATATTATTTATATATTATATTTACACATTATTTATGTATTTTTATATATTATATTTATAATTTTATGTATAGAAATAACTCACATTTTATACTTTACAAATGAATGGCTCAAAATAATCTTTTAAAGTAGGTAATACCTGTGTGCATGTGGTTCCTCTTGCTGAGAAACTTTCAACAGAGTAGGGGATTTTCAAAAATATAATTTAAAACATAAATGAGGGCATAAGAGAGACACAAAATACCATAGGAAGGTGCCATGACTTTTGGCAAGGGAAATCAAAGAAGACTTACTGGAGATGGGGTAGCATTTGAGCTGAACCTTAAAGAAGGATAGGGTATAAGTAACAGGTAGAAATGGAGGGACAGAATTCTAGGTGTAAGCAATTCTAGGAGCAGTAAAAGTTATGCATTTAGGAAACTATGTTGATAAGAGGGAGTAGTTCAAGATACAATTAGAAAACAAGATCCAACATTATGGAATTTTAGTTTTGGATGAGACCTTTAATAACATTCAGTCCAACCTTCTCATTTTAAAATAAGGGAACTGTAGAGATTAATTCACTTGCCTAAATGCCACTTAGTGACAATGCTAACTGGGTCTAGATAATGGAATTTTGAATTTCAGGACAAAATACTGGGATTTTATTTAGTAGATAGGAAAACATTGAAGGGTTTTGCACAAAAGTGACCTGATCAAAGGTGCACATGGGGAAGACTAATTTGGAGGAAGTGGTATGGGACATGTTTGAAGAAAAATAAATAGAAGGGGAAATAAATTATGCTGTAGTAATACAGCAAGAAATAATAGGATACTGAATTAGGATCCTTATGGAGGAATCAATCTATCTATAAATTAACCTCCATTAAGTGCCTACTATGTGTCAAGCAGAGTGGTGGGCTCCAGGGAGCCAAAGAAAAATGAAACATTCCCTACCCTCAAGGAACTTACCTTCAAAAAAAGGAAAAAAATATCCATGTTCTCTTATGTTCTATACCACCCCTGGGAGATAGCTACTAAATACGCTATTATTTTCATTTTTGTAAATGCAGTATAGGATTAGACAGGTGCTAGGATCATTATGGATAGAAGATGGAGAGGACTTGGTCAGAGGGGATAATTGTTATTCACTTATTTTCAGTTGTGTTTTCTTTGCAAAGGCACTGGAATGGTTCACCATTTCCTTCTCTTTTTCATTTTATAGATGAGGAAACTGAGGCAAAAAGCAAAGTGACTTTCCCAAGATCATATAGCTAATAAGTGTCTGAGGTCAGATTTGAACTCAGGAAGATAATTCTTTCTGACTTCAGGCCTGGTACTCTATCCACCACACCACCTGATTGCCCGGAGGTTCAGTCATTCAAATTGTGTCTGACTCTTCATGACCCTGTGGACAATACTGTCCATGGTATTTTCTTGGCAAAGCAACTGGAATGGTTTGTAATTTCCTTCTCCAATGGATCAAAGCAAACAGAAGTTAAGTGATTTGCTCAGGGTCACACAGCTAGCAAATATTTGAACTCAGGTCTTCCTGACTTTAGGTCCAGTGCCCTATGCACTAAGCCACCTAGCCATCCAGTGGGAAAAAGCTATGTTCAATTCCTGCGTAAGATACTTCTTGGTTTTATAACACTAAATGTCTCTTAGTCTCAGCTTCCTTCATATGTAATATTAGGAGGTTGAACTAAATCACACTCCAACGTTTCTTCTAGATCTGTGATGCTATATTAGGTGAGAAGGAAAAGGCAAAGAAGTCTCTGTCTCCAGGGTTTCTATCTTGGAGTGATAGGGATGCTATTGTTAGAAATGGGGAAAAGCTTTTATTATCCCCAAAGATATATGTTAGCAAGAGATGACAGATATTACTTAATTACCATTTATATATGTTTTAAGCTTCTCTCTGATACAGTTGATAGAACCTTACCTCTGGGTTCAAATCCCACTTCTAATGCTTATCATGTGTGTGACGTCAAGCAAGCCACTTGAAACATCCCTGGGCATTAGTTTCATCATCTATACAATGAGGGAGTTTAATCAGATAATTTCTGAGGTCTCTTCTATCTTTAAATTATATAATCCTTTGGAGCAAACCAATTAGTCACTTTTCAACTTTCACACTCAGGCCCCAATTCTTTTTTCTTAACACTCACTTATGATAACCCTGCTCTCTTTAACATCTCTAATCACAAGTCTCTAGTCTTTATTCTCTCATGAAGCTTCTGGCTTCATGTCAAAGTAGAGTAAGTGAAACATTAGATGTTGTCATTTTAGGTTGTCAGAATGACCTCCATATTTTAAAAAAAAGTTTCCATCTTTAAAACTTTGAAATTCCTTTAGCCAGGCAAAGAACTTTTCACTCTACAGAGCTAAAACTTTACATGCAAATAGTCTTAGAGGAAGGAACACAGTCAATTAAATATATACTAAAGTATAAATAGAAGGATTATAGATTTAGAACTCAAAGGGACCCTAGAGGTGAAATAGATCAACCCTTTCATTTTACAGGTGAGGAAATTGGGACTCTCAAGGTGCATAAGTGACTTGTTGTATCAGTTGTTCAAGCAGTAAGTGACAGAGCTAAGATTCAAATCCAGGTTCTTTGACTCTAAATCTACCTCTCAATCCATTATACCCTACATTGTTATATATTGGAGGCAGTTTATATCAGTTGAGATCTGAATGTTAAATTTTCAATGTGAACATTTATACCCTAAAGATCAGCAAATAATAAAAAATAAGACTTGATTTATTGTTTGGCTGATTAGCTGTAGACTAAAGAAAGTAATGGGGGATGTATTGATAATGGCAAATGATTGATATTCAAAAACTTAAAATATATTACATGTATAAAGATAAATATGTGTGTATGTATTTTTTGGTAGGGGAAGCCAGTGGTTAAATCAAAACAGCCCTTACTAATGGTATTACAGGTTTTGAAATGACCTATATCTAGCCTCTTGGTATAGTCAGAGGCTGCGCTGGTACACACACACGTGTATGCATATATGAATCGTACACTGTACATACATGTGTATATGCACACATGTATTTGTGCATTCATACACATATACATACACACATGAGTATGCATGTCTGTGTGTATGTGTGTCTGTACATTTGAAAGTACTGGAGTCCCCATCCCTGTGCTTATACCATATATAATATAATTTCTAATGGAAGTTTTTTGGCAGATGGCATAACTTTGTTTAAATGTTCATAAAGTCCTGTAAACTTGTGAATTAGCATTAACATCTAGAAATTGCTTGAGTGGGAATGGGGAATGTTAGGAAGTAGAGAATAAGAGAAAGAAAAGAGGCTGTTGGGAATCCTTAAGACTAATATAAACTTCTTAATATCATCCTCCTCTCCCTCCTACCTCCAATTTGTATCAGCTAAGCAATATTTTATAAAAATACACACTTCCAGAAGGGTTAAAGGGATTAAAAATTATTTTCTTTCTAATGTTATAGGAATGTAAATTTTTCAGATCTTCCCTGCCCCTAGGTTAAGTGCACCTGGAACCTGTGGTGGGAGGCTTGTTTTTTAGGAACACCCACACCTTGGTGCTTTGTGATTGGGCAGTGGTCAAGAGAGTTGTTACATTCTTTGACCCAGGAGAAGGCTATATAATCCCTGATGTGAGACTTTGTTTTGGGGTTCACTTTGAGAAGTGTTGTGTGATTTGACCAGATGAGACTCTGGGCAGCTGTTGAGAGTCCCCGGCTTTGAAAAACCCAGATGTTGATGCTTCCCTCTCTGGTAACTGGGATTAGGTATGGATGTAATGGTTGGACAGTTTGGAAGCCTGTCTGCTGAAATGTTCTTGTAACTTATGCTTGTAACCTCTGTATACTCTGAAGTTCTGGATGCTGACCTTTTCCACCTGAACTAGGTAAGCAATATATGTTTGATTGATTAAAGCAAGATTGTTAACCCATTTTGAGTTGCTTTCCTTTAGCAAAGCGGATCGAAGAACCTGTGTTGGCAGCCACCCTGGGGACGGTGGGGTGCTTGCTGCTACATCTACTTATTTGTGAATTAGTTTACTTAGTTTTCTTCATATCTTAACTGAGATCAGTCTATACTGAAGGAATAAACAAAACAATCCCCACTTTCTAGGAATAAGAAGATAAAAGATCTACCATACCACGTGTCCCAAAAGTCCTAGTGCAGTTTTACATTTTTAATAGTCCTGGTCAGGCCACATATAAAGTATCACGTTTAGTTGTGGGCACCATCTTTGAGGAAGGACATTAAATAACTGGGCAGTATCTAGGGAAAGCAACCAGGATGGCAGAGCCTTAGTTCAGGCCTTATGAAGTTGGTTAAAGGAACTAAGCATGTTTAACCTGCGAAGAAAAGTCACAGATGAGCACTTGCTACTGTGTTGTAGTGACTCAGTACAGGTGGGAGCGGATGGACCCAAAGGTTCCTTTCTATTCTGAACTTCTTTGGTTGGTGGTATGGAATGGAAGTATTTATTGTGGGTGGGAGCAGGGTAAAGAAAATGTCAACCATTCATTTGGGGGAGTACTTTATCTTGGATAACTAAGCTTCTAATAGCCCTTGGAATTTTAGAGAAAGGCCATGCTGATCCATGGATATGTCTCTTCTGGAATAATATTTTTTCCTAATATATTTCTTATGGTTGTGAGTCTTCACATTGGGCCTAATGTAATATTGGTACACGTAGTTGTACAGCCTTAAAATTTTATTGATATTCTTCTTTATTGAAGTCTGGGTTGGTTTGGAATTTGCTCTAATTTCCTTCAGGGAATACATATGTGGGAAGCCTATTGGCATCCATATCTCTCTACATATATGTACACGCATGCACAATATACAAATATAAACACAAATGCATACATTTGTAATACATATTTGTGGTTATATACATGTAAATTTACATATACGTTATATACACAATCATGTACATATATAATGTATGAATATCTATCTCATTCTATATAAATCTGCATCTCTCTCCACACACACATATGCATAT
Organism: Petaurus breviceps papuanus; assembly: GCF_028583685.1. Lineage (NCBI taxonomy): Eukaryota > Metazoa > Chordata > Mammalia > Diprotodontia > Petauridae > Petaurus > Petaurus breviceps. The sequence continues at coordinate 27,834,358 of NW_027185616.1, forward strand.
ATGAATACTTATAAACCTACAAACAGATTTTTATAAAAATAACACATATTTGTGGTTAAATATACATATACTAGATGTGTACAAATTTATATGTACATTACACAATTATAAACGGATATAATGCATGAATATCTCCCTATTCCCCTCTCTTTTTTTCTCGTCTGACACGTCTTGCTTTTAACCAAAAGATAATAGTTCTTGATAACAGCTTTTGTCTTTATAATTGTCCATATAATAGCTTTAATTTTCAATAGGGAAGGGAAAATTGTGGCTTTCCATTCAATAAAATGATAAGATGGATATGAAATGTTTTGCAAATCTCAAAGCACTACATAAATGTCATTTGTTGTTAACAGTTACTATTTTCAGCGAATGGTTCACCCTGTTTTATAGGTGTCATGTTGTATTTTTGACACTAGGTGGAGCCAGTAAGCCTTGCACAGAAACCTCAAAGAAATCTGACACAGCAACCTGAAACAGCCCTGAAATTGGACTCAAATTAATTTTAGATATTTACAAATAAATTGTAAACTAGTGCATTATTTGAACCAGTTATTTAATTGCATTAACTCTCTGATGAGTTCTTTGCTCCACTAGTCAGCTTATTATTTTGGAAATGAACAAGTCTATGCTGGTCTTTCCAGCTTTTCCCTACTTAGAAATAATTTAAGAATTAGAATGTTAAGGTGGATTCCTTACACTAAGTAGAATGTGGTTTCAAACGGTCTTGAATTTTAATGTGGTAAAATAGTAAGACTATGCAACCCAGAAGACCTGAATTTGAGTATCACCCAAAACACTAACTAGCCAAGTGATACTGATCAAGTCCCTTCCTCTCTCAAAGTCTCAATTTTCTCACCTGTAAAATGGGAATAAAATCACTTGCCTTCCATATCCTACAAGATTGTGAAGAAAGCATTTTGTGGAAAGCATGTTACAGAAATGATGACAATGATAATGAAGATGATGATGATGATGGTAAATTAACTTTTTTTTTTGGTCTGGATCTTCAGTTTCATCGGAGAGGATTCCTGATGTGTAACCTTCTTCTACTGATGGATTTCTGGCAAACTTTAGGTAATGTACACTTCTATAGAATTGTCTGAGGATACTGAGGGCTTTAAGTGATTAGTTCATATGTAATTAAAGTAGAATTTCAATTCTTGGCTCCAAGCCTCGCTCTTTATCAACCATACCTCGATATGGCTGCCTCTTCACTTTCTTATCTAGAAATTCTTACTCCAAGATTCTGATTAATGCTCGCTATTTTGTCTCAGATCTGTCTACTTGTACTGTGATAACAACTCTTCTCCCTGGGAGTACATTGACAGTTAAGATATTTATTAAAATTTGAAGACTGTAATAATAGAGATTCATGTATCATTAGGTTGTCACCTTTTTTTTATAATTAGTTTAGTGAGGCAATTAACATGTCTTCTAATTGCTTTAAAATACATTTTATCAATGCTTTTTGCATTTATAACATGGTCATTCTGCCTACCCCCATCCCTTAAGGCTGAATCCCCCCAAAACAATGAAAAATAATTAGACCAAAAACATCTGATTAAGAAATCATGTCTGAAAATGTATAAAATATTCTGTCCTAATAATTGGCTACCTCTATGCAATGATAAGGAGGCCTATTTTATTATCTCTTCCTTGGACACTTCATTTTCCTGTTGTTACTCAAGAATTCAACTTCCATGTGCATTATAGTCACTGTTCATTTTTTCGTATTTATAAAAATTTTCTAATATTTTTCTGAATGTCTTCAGGCAGAGATTTTCTAAGTAAAAGGAGTTCAATGAGATGCCAATTTCTGGGAATAATTTTGTATCATTAATATCAATTTATATGTTTGATTTAATTCACTTTTAAATCAAACTGCCCTGCTTTTATTTTTTGTCCATTGAATTTATGAATTATTAATTTTTTTTCTGAAACTGGCTTTGTTACAATCTCCATTGTTTTGTTGCTTTGGGTATTTAGTTTTTTGTAGACAGCAATTTCTTTTGAATTTTATCAGCAATGTTTTACCAGCAAATGATTGGGTTTAGTAATTTTAGATAATTCCTTTCACCCCATATTGTGAGTTCATCTTACACATCTTTAATTTTAATAATCTGATTTTTTCTTGATTATGTAGTTTAATGATTTATCAATTTTTATCCTTTTAAAAATTAGCCCTTAATCCTGATCAGTTCTATAATCTTTTTATTTAGAAGATTATTTCTCCTCAAATGATTTCAAAAGTCCTTTCTGATTCTATGGAACTTTGAAAAAATAAGAGAGGACTCAGTCAAAAGAAGAATATGGTGTTTCTCTCATTCTTAAAAACCTATAGGAATGGCAATGCTATGATCTTTATTTTTATTTTGTAAGTTAGATTTCATCCTATATGGAATTGAAAATATGAACTAAATAATTTCTATCAACTACCTTCAAAGAAGGGTGAAGATGGTGGATAATTGGTTACTAGTCTTCTTAAAGCAATGATTCTTCCATCCTTTAATACTCCCCTATGCCACTCTTTTCCCCATAAGAAAAGTTTGAATACAAAGCATGTATACCTTTTAAGTGGGAGTCAAAGATCTCCAGAATATAATTTGGTTTTAAATCCTTTGTTCCTAGAATCCCAGAATTTTAAAGCTGAAAGTGACATTAACTGTCTCCTAGTTTTTAACTCCTCACATTTGTTTGGGATGAAAAACCTTATCCAAAATTTAATCAAGAACATGGAAATCTTTTAGGATAAGAACAGGAATTTATTCTCTTCCCTCAGGAGAAAAGGGAGGTCTTCCCCATGACGGATCATGAGGAAGAGGCACTCAATGTGAGGTGAACAGGGTTTTTAAACCTTAACACAGGCAAGCCCCCTTCCCCCGACTGTCCTATGTCCTATTGACTGAGAGGTGGACTCAAGTCTTGATGTGAAAATCTTCCCCAACAGCAGACAACAGGGGAACCCGCCACTCTCCCTCAGTGGCTGGAAATTGGGCTTACAAAGAACAAGGATGCTGATTGAGAGCAAGGGAAAGGGGGAAGGGTCCCAAAGCAAGGGAGGGGGAAGGAGAAAGACTACCAGTAGTAAAGAGGGATGTAGGTCAAAAGACTCCTGAAAGGGCTTGCTGCTGATTGAAAGCAGCAATGGAGGAGGAAGAGGGAAGTTAACTTCCTGAGAAGTTTTCACTCCCCCAGACACATTGAAAAAAGAGAAATTATTCCTCAGAAAAATTGTGGTCTTGCCAAGGTCACTGACCTACTTGTTAGCAGGACTGAGTATAGAACTTACTTCCCAACCCAGTCCCCCCCTCCCCCCCATACCTACATTATATACTAGTCTTTCTCTAGAATTAGAGAGACATTGAAAATAATAAGGAAGAATAGAAATTATTACGGTATGACCCAAATATAACAATTTAGGAGTATTTTATCTGGCTGCTTACTTTGAAAATGTCAGGAAACACTTTTCTGAAGCAGACATTCTTGGCAAGATGTTAAATGGATACTCTTGCTCTCAAATGCACAGAAGGGCTTGTTTGCTCTTCTGTGGGTGCAAGGCAGCCAGTGTGTACATCTGCTTTCTTTGATCCTGATGAGATGCAGGGGCATGGAGTTGCCACTTCCTTCCTCTCCTTCCCCCAATTAGCTAAGGCTTAGAAAAGTAGGTCAGATACTGATGTAATCCAGTAGAGTTTGAATGAAATGTAATTTTTGGATCCATAGCTAAGATCTATTCCTTAGCTCTTAGGAAGAAGCAAAATTCATTCAGCCATACTCTCTTTAGGAAATAGATTAAAATATCTTTGATCTATCTGGGTTTTTTAAAAATATACACAGTGAAGTAGGAGATAGATGGCAACAAAATTATAAAATGACTCCTTTGCCATTGTCACTAAAGAAATACCTCTCCTGTTAATGTTCTTGAGGCAGCATTAGAGTTAAGATTGCTGTAAACCTTTTAAAACAAACACAATAATCCTGAGTCACTGAGAAATGGCAGCATATCAGATACCATGACACAAACTTTTCTCCAAAATAGAAGTTCATTGCTGTTTATTGTCCTCTAGTTTGGGTGTGGAAAGCTGCTTGTCTTCCAAGAAATGTGTACTCTAGAAATGTCTACACTCTGACTTCCCTTATGAGTTTCATAGCTGCTTCCCAATACTCTTCTGATCTGTGACTAGTCTTAGAATTATATTCCTAAGGAAAAGGGTGCCAAACTGAGACAAATGTTTATAAGTATTTGCTTTGGCATTGTGGTTTGGGTCAAGAATATGAAAATCATTCATTAGTCATGGAAGGTTTAGGTATAGGACAACAACATATATGGTCAGTATGGTATAAATCTTCCAAAAAATCTCATTTCAATGACTCATTGTGGTGCCCAGAGAATCCTAGATTCTAAAAGTCTTTGTCAGAGTATCACAAGTTCTGGTAGGTTCTATGGAGTTAAAAAGGCTTCAGTCTTTGGACCGGACAACAGATTGGATGAATATTGTCCAGTGACTAGCCTAACTTGGTTTGAGAGGCTCATTGCCAGGCTCATTTAAAAGTAGTGATTTTTTTTTAGCTATTGTAACCCACAGAGATTTACTAAGATACAGAAGTATGTGTCAAACATCCAACTTAATATAACCATAGATCCTTAAATAATTGAAGCAATATGATTAACATTTTCCATAGAAAGGGTGGCTAGGTGGTGCAGTGAAAAGAACACTGGCCCTGGAGTCAGGAGGACCTGAGTTCAAATCTGACCTCAGACACTTAACCCTTATTACCCATGTGACCTTGGGCAAGTCACTTAACCCCAAATGCCCTTCAAACAAGACAAAAAAAATTTCATAGAAGTCTTCCACCAAGGCCTCATTATGGTAGAGGTAATATAAGCAGAGATTATGCTAATAGAAGACAAATACCGGCAGATCTACCAAAGGTGGAAAACACTCAAAATTTTGTTGATTATATCTCCAAAATATGTCTCATTTCCTATCTTCTTTCCTAAGGTCATTAGCTTAGTTCATTCCTTCATCACCTCTCATATGGCTTATTGTCATACTCTCTTAGTAGTTATTTTTGCCTCAAAACTCTTCCTGCTTCAATTCATCTGCCATATAACAGGTCAAGTGATTTTCTCAAAATGAACATCGAATCATGTCACTTATTCCCTGCTTATAAATCCTTACTGATTCCTTATTGTTTCTGGGATTAAATCTCAATTCCTTTGTTGCTGATGAATTTTTAACAACTAGCTCTCTGGGGAAAAAAGTACACATGAAACACTTTTAAGTTTAATCTGCAATATTAACATTTGCCCCCATATCTTTCTAAGTTTAGACAAAAATCAAACAATAAATCAAATCTTGATTTGTATCCTTTGTCCATTTGTGAGGTGTAAATATTCTCAATGAAAATATAACAATTACTATTTGAGCTGGCTCTGGCATGCTACTGTAAAAACCCCTTTATGAAATGCTTTCTAGATCAGTTTATATTGTGTGGAAAGGGAACAAGAAGAATGCTGTATCTTTTCTTTATATTTGTGACTAAACTTTAGAACTAAACTTAATTCCATTATAAATTGAGTAGTCACATCTCTTGTCCTTCAGTTGTGGGTTTTATTTTCCTTCATCTTCTCTCAGGATATTTTCAAGGCCTTTAATTATATATATTTGTCACCACCAGTGTCCTTCCTATCATGATGTGGTATTTGAAAATTGATATTTTCCTTTACCTCTCTTTGCATAGAATGCTATTACGTTGTGCTTAGTGTATCATTCTGTCTGGGCTACCCCCCTAATTTGTGCTCATGTTCATGGGTTGGGATTGAAAAAGGAAGCTACTACCTCTTGTTCAAGGGGTAACTACTATTGCTACTGTGACTCACAAGCCCAAGTGTGCTTCCTATTAACCATTAATTTTATCTAATTAGCTCTTAGCAAAGGCACTTACTAAAATGGAATTGTAAGAACAGTTGGTACAAAACATTCCTTCCAAAGCCTGTATGACTTGTACAATTTTCAAAATACACACAGTATACATGGGAAGAGTGTGTCCAAACTTAGAAAATAATTCTTATCAAGACATGAATAGGAACTGTATGCATCAACTCAGAAAATTCTCCTTGCATAAATAAAAATATACTTATATTACATTCATATGACCCAATTTGGTTAACAGCTTCCAAGAAGGTAAGTATCTCTTTAGCTTCTAGTTTAGAACTAGTAGGAAAAGAGGTACTATAAATATTTTCGTCCATTGGTCCTTCTTTCTTTGCTCTCTTTAGGCATTGCCTTATATTGTTGGGTCAAAGGGTATGGACAATTTAATGTTTTCTTTTTAACATGGTTCCAAATTGCTTTCTAAAATGGTTAATTCAATTTATAATTCTACCAAAAGAAGAAATATTAATTGCTCATGGATGTATGAAATCAATAAAATAAAAATGACAAAACAATCTGTATTACTTAAATGTCATATTGTTTAAATTGCCAAATGATTACTTATAAAAGTAAAAAAAAATAAAAATAATATGGAAGAAAAAAAGGTAAAGAATCTCAAGGAAAGTAATAAAAAAGTAGGGAAGAAAGGAACCAAGACCTACCAAATTTCAAACGTTATTATCAAGCAGAAATAATGAAAACAATCTGATATTGGCTAAGAAATATGTTGATCAGTGAAACAGATTATAAACACACTATTTAAGTACTCAATAAACCCAAAGATTCAAAGTTAACGTTAAGGTTAAGGTCATGCTATTTGACAAAAACAGAAGGGAATCTCTGTGAGAAAATAGGTTTAGTAAGCCAACATCTCATACCATACACTAATATATGCTTAAATGGGTACATGACAGTCATAAAATATGACATCATAAAAAAAATTAGAGGAGTAAGGAAAAATTACCTTTCAGATCCATGGAAGTGGGGAAGAGATCATTACAAAAAAAGATAAAGAAATTTATATAAGGTATAAGAAGAAAATTTTGAATAAATGAAATTTAAAAAAGTTTTTGTACAAACAAAACTAATGCAGTTTAATTTAGAAAAATAAGTAAGTGCATCAATTTTCTCTGATAAAATTTCCTATTCAAGTAAGGAAATTATTTAAATTTATAAAAAAGAGCTAATATCCAAAAGATAAATGGTCAAAAGATGTGAAAGGCAGTTTTTAAAGAAAGAAACCCAAACCACCAATAAACATATAAAAAATGCCCCAAATCACTAATAATTAGAGAAATGCAAATTAAGGCAACTCTGAGATTCCAACTCACAGATATAAGATTGGCAAAGGTGACAAATGAGAGAAATTACATTTATTGGAAAGGCTAAGGCGAAACAGGTACAAGCATTTTGGAAAGCAATTTGAAACCATGTTAAAAAGAAGTATTACATTGTCCATGTATAAGCCTATGCCTGAAGAGATCAAAGAAAGAAGAAAAGGACCAAATGTACAAAAATATTTATACTACCTCTTTTCCTACTAGCCTTAGTCACCTTCTGGTAAGCTGTTAAACAAATTAGGTTATAAGAATGAAATGTAATATTTTCTTATGCCATAAGAGGTGATAAAATGGACAGTTGCATGGGAAACAAAAAAGACCTCTATGAACTGAACCAGAGGGAAGTGAGGAAGGAGTAAGAGGACAATTTATATAAAGACAAGAAGATTATAAAGAACAACTACTTTGATAGACATTAGAACTCTGACCAATGCAATGAAAAACCATGCTTACAAAGGGCTGAAGATGAAGTATGTTACTCACTTCCTGCCAGAGAAATAATAGACTTAAAATGAACAAAGAGACACACATTTTTGGACAGAGGGAACGTGAGAAAATCCTTTACCTCATCTGCCCTTTACTTCTGTGATCTGTGGTCTTTTTGTCTAGCACAACAGTTAAGTAATTCATTGCCTACAAAATTACAACATGCTAACTCCTCCTTCCCTTTTCTGGTGCCAGATGAAAGGTAGGAGAGTCCTTTAGAGAGAGAGATGCAAGCTGTTGCCTTGGAATTTCAACCTTGACTGAAGCATGGAATTTATTTTTAATTTTTTAACAGGCCATTAAAAACTCTTTTGTTCATTCATGTTTTGTTTTATTTTGGTTGGCAGGTGGAATCCAATAAAAGAACTTTTCTTTGGGAGAACTTTGCTACCTTTACTCATAGTTGGGCCCTCTTCAGTTATGTGAATCTACAGAAGGAGAAAAAAAATCTTACCTTTGGTAGAGGATTATTCTTTTTCTTTTCACAGTCAGGTTTGTAGCTTTTTCCATTGATGAAATTATGAGTTGAAGTCCCACATAAGAAATCCTCTTTTTATGAGCAGCACCTGTGCCTTCTCTCCTGGGATGTCTGTGGGTTGGGAGTAACAGTCAATGCTGTCTTTGACAATGCATTTTAATTATAATTAATTATAATTAAAAAGCTCATTCAGTACTTTATTAAACCAGAAGAAATTTGTTGCTTGCTCAAATTAATGTGTACAACTTCCCTTTTAAATCTGCTACTAGTAGTTAAGTGGAAGGCAAATGTCAAGCACAAGCTATTTGAAAATTTTAAGAGAATATAATTTTCCTTTAAAAATATAATCTATACAAAATAAGTGAAAAAAGATAAAATAAATATAAAAAATATTTATAGCACCATTTGTGGTGGCAAAGAATTGGAAATTAAGGAGATGCCCATCAAATGGGGAATGGCTAAACAAGTTGTGGTATATGAATGTAATGCAATACTATTGTGCTGAAAGAAATGAGGAGCAGATGGACTTCATATTAATCCGGAGAGGCTTATACGAACTGATGCTGAGTGAGAAGAGCAGAACCAGGAAAAATTTGTACACAATTACAGACACAACATATGTGTGATGACCAGATTTGATAGACTGTACTCTTCTTCAGCAATGCAGGGTTATAAGTCAGCTCCAAAAGACTCATGATGAAGAGAGATGTCTACATTCAGAGAAAGAACTAGAAAGAACAGAGTTGAATGCAGATTGAAGCAAGCTACCTGCTCTATTTCTTTTTCTTGTTTGGTTTTGTTTCCTCTATCCCATTTTTCATTCCATCTGATACAATTCTTCTTTATAACCTTACTAATGTCTAATGTGAAAGTATTTTCAGATTCTATACTTGATTGTATGCAGCCATGGCCAGAGGCGGGGGTGGGGAAGGGAGGGAGGGAGAGAAAATTTGAAATTCAAGGAATTGTGGAACTGAATCTTAAACTAAAAGTAAACGAATAAATTAATAAAGACTAAAAAAAATTAAAAAAAAGTAGACTCAAAAAAAGTATGTGCTTCTATCTACCCTCTCCCCCAATCTGTCCTCCCTTCTGTCATCCCCCCTCTTATCCCCTTCCCCCCTACTTTCCTGTAGGGTAAGATACCCAAATGACTGTGTATGTTATTCTCTCCTGAAGCCTAATTCAATAAGAGTAAGGTTGATCCATTCCCTTTCACCTTCTTGCTCTTTCCCTCCATTGTAAGAATTTTCTCTCACCTCTTTTATATGAGATAATTTATCATATACTATCTCTCCCTTTCTCCTTCTCTCATTACATTCCCTTCTCACATCTCAATTTTATTTTTTTAGATATCATCCCTTCCTATTCAACTCATCCTGTGCCCTCTGTCTATGTATACATGTACACACATATACACACACTCACCTATGTATTTATACACACAATCACCCTCCTATACATACATATATGTATCTCTCTCTCTCTCCACACACACACACACATTCCCTTCAACTATCCTCATACTGAGAGAAGTCTCATGAGTTACAATTATCATTTTTCCATGTAGGAAAGAAAATAATTCAACTTTAATAAATTCCTTATGATTTCTTTTTCCTGTTTACCTTCTCATGCTTCTTTTGATTCTTCTATTTGAAAGTCAAATTTTATGTTCAGCTCTGGTTTTTTCATCAAGAATACTTAAAAGTCCTCTATTTCATTGAATGACCATATTTTCCCCTGAAGCATTATACTTGCTTTTGCTGGGTAGGTAATTCTTGGTTTTAATCCTAGCTCCTTTGACTTCCAGAATATCATATTCCAAGTCCTTCTATCTCTTCGTGTAGAAGCTGCTAGATATTGTGTTATCATGATTGTGTTTCCACAATATTAAATTTGTTTCTTCTTGACAGCTTGTAATATTTTCTCCTTGACCTGGGAACTCTGGAATTTGGCTATGATAATCCTAGGAGTTTTCTTTTGGGGATTTTTTTCAAGAGGCAATTGGTGAATTCTTTCAAATTCTATTTTACCTTCTGTTTCAAGAATATCAGGGCAATTTTCCTTGAGAATTTTTTGAAGGATGATTTCTAGGTTCTTTTTTTGATCATGGCTTTTAGCTAGTCCAATAATTTTTAAACTATCTCTCCTGCATATGTTTTCCAGGTCAGTGGTTTTTCTAATGAGGTATTTCACATTGACTTCCATTTTTTCCTTTGTTTGGATCTGTTTTATAGTATCTTGATTTCTCATAAAGTCTTTAGCTTCCATTTACTCCAATCTAATTTTGAAGGAATTTTTCTCTTCAGTGAGTTTTTGAAATTCCTTTTCCATCTGGGCAATTCTACTTTTTAAGGCATTCTTCTTCTAATTGGCTTTTTGGGCCACTTTTGCCATCTGAGTTAGTCTATTTTTTAAAGTACCATTTTCTTCAGTATTTTTTGGGTCTCCTTTAGCAGGTTGTTGACTCACTTTTCATGATTTTCTTGCATCATTCTCATTTTTCTTCCCAATTTTTCCTCCTCTTCTCTTAATTTTCAAAATCCTTCTTGAGCTCCTCCATGGCTTGTAACAAATTCATATTTTTCTTGGAAGTTTTTGATGCAGGAGTTTTGACTTCATTGACTTCTTCTGGTTCCATATTTTGATCTTTTTGTCCCCTAAAAAAGATTCTATGGTCTGATTGTGCTTCCTCTGCTTGCTCATCTTGCCAGCATATTGCTTGACTTTTGAGCTCTTTACCACAGTAGAACTCTGCTTCTAGAGTGAAGAGAGCTTTGTTCCAAATCACTGGGCCTTTCATAAATGTTGTCAGAGGTCTGAGGAGGGTTCCTTTTCTACAGACATGCCAAGCTCTGGTACACTGGTCATACACCCCAGGACCACCACCCAAGACTGCAATCCAGATCCAAGCAGGTCAAAGGAAGAGCAATTACCCTCTCAATGGTCACTTGGTCCCCTTATAATCTGCAGGCCAGGAGCTCTGGAGGCAGCCATGTGGCAACAGCTTCAGCCACCATGCCTCCACCACCTTTTGCCCTGGGTGCAGTGGCCAGACCATGCTCTTCTATGACCCATTTCCAACAGAGTTTCCCATTGACCTTTTACTTTGTCTTTTAGTGTTTATGGGTTGAGAAGTCTGGAAACTGCCACAGCTGCTGGTGGTTAACTCTCCTGAAGTCTGCTCTGCCATTTTGGGCTTCTGGTTGGGGCAGCCCTGGGTTCAGACCCACGTGGCTCACACAGGACTGTTCTCAGCTCCCAGCCTGGTGTGATAAACCCTTCCTATTGGCTTTAAGGGCTGCCTTCAGTGGGAGATTTGTTTTTCTCTGTCACTTTGTGGGTTCTGTAGCTCTAAAATTTGTTTAGAGTCATATTTTACAGGGATTGGAGCTGGTTGGTGCAGGGGCTCACAATTTCCTGCTTCTACTCTGCCATCTTGGTGTAAAGCCAAGCACGAAGAACAGCTTTCCAGAGGATTGTTGCTCTGATCACACAGTATAGTGAACTCTATTTATTCAATGACAAATCAGAGGAAAACATTCACAGAAAATCAAAATACACAGTATTCACAATGTTACAACTTATCACAGAAAACCAAAATACAGCATTCACAATGACTTATCACTAAAATGGCCTCATAGTTTTCACCAAAGTGGTCATAATAGTTTTCAACAAAATACAATCGTTTATTTAGTCAATCTCAAAATTCTTAATTCAATCACAAAGTACAAAAGTCAAAGTTTTCCACACCTGGATCACAGTAAATCATAATCTTCTCAGTCAGTACACAGCATCCAAGTAAAGTCTTCTTTCAGCTTGATTTGATTCTGACCCTCAGCTTCCATTGTTCCTCTTCCATGGTTCCAGCTCCAACTGTCACCTGGGTTCAAAGGCAGGCAGCTCCCTGTTTTTTGTCTGGCTCCTTGTCCAGTTCTTTGTCCAGTTCCTGTTCCATATTGAAGTTCACAGTGTCCAGTCCACTTCAAGTCCTTCACAGTTCCTGTTTCTGGGAAGATAAAGCTTGACAGAGCCATAATAATGTTCATACACATTGCCAGCACCATCATCAATTCACTATCTACCTGTGAAATCAACTCAGACCCACCAACAAGGTCCAAGAGGTCAGCACAAATCATCAGTAAAGTTGCAGGACCTCCAAAAACCCTCCTCTTGGGCTTCTGTAAACATACAACCAGAAAATCCTCTTTCAGTAAGATCCCAGGACTTCTGTACAAAGTGTCACAAACAAACATCAACACAGAGCAAACAAACAGAGTGCCAAGATACCACAAATTTTCTCCTTCTTGACTCTGCCACCACAAGAAAAATCTCAGTTTTTCCTGTCTCTAGCCCTGGGGCTCTCCTTATATAGTCATTAGCTCCTCCCTAGGAGTTCACAAGATCTAGGGTTCACAAGGTGTGGGGTTGACATGTTCTGTTCCTTAACAGACTTGATACAAGGCTCAAAAGAAACTTGAACTGAAACAAGGTGTTAATTCAATATCTGAAACAAGGTGTGAACTACTTCTGTGCTTGCCATTACTCTTGTCTCTGCCTGATCCCCATAATTTGTAAGGAATTAATGCAATTGTATAAACATTTAAGCCATTCTCCAACAAATAAGTGGTCAAAGGATATAAATAGTCATTTTTCAAAAGAAAAAAACAAATTTTTAAAACTACACGGTGTAATGGAAATAGGAATTTGAAAATCTTCCCTTCCCTTAATAAGCCTAGGTGAATTTGAGAACCTTTCCAGATTTGCGAATAAATTCTCCCCAATAGACTGAATGTGGTCACATGGAATCTGTGGTGAGAAGTTTGTTTTTCAGGAGGAACAACTTTTGTTGCTTTGTTGTCAAGTGGGTCATGAGGGTTGTGATGTCCTCTGACCCCGGAGAAGACAATATATACCTCTGAGATGAGATTTTGCTTTGGGTCTCACTTTCGGAAGAGTTGTGTGATTTGTCCAGATGAGACTCTGGCAGCCACTGAACCCTCTGGCTTTGAAAACCCAGATGTTGTTGCTTCTCTCTCTGGTGACTAACACTGTATGTATGTACTAGTCAGATAGCTAGAATCCCTGTCTGTTGGTCTGCTGAATTGTGTTATTTTCTCTGTATTTTTGTCTACTTGTAACTTCTGTTTGCATTCTCTGAAGTTGAGGGTGCTAACTTTTTACCCTGAACTAGGTAAATGACATGTGTTTGATTGATTAAAGTAAGATTGTTAACTTTTTTGAGTTACTTTCCTTTAGAAAAGCAGATCAAAGAACTTGTGCTAGCAGCCATCCTGGGTATGCTTGGTTGCTTGCTGTTACACATGGAAAAATATTAAAAAAAACTTCTCAGCAGAGATTAGAATGAACACAAGTAGCACAATGAACTATAGCACTGGAAGATGTCAGTGATCCCATAGCATCAAAAGTGTGATGACACTTTTATACTTCATACTTCTATGAGTAGGTCCTGGCCACATGTGATTCCTACAAGTATTCTCTGTTACATCTCCTTTTTAGGTGTATCCACCCTTCTGGCTGAGGTGTGCATATTTGTGGAAGAGTATGCACCAGGTATATGGGAGAAATATTCTATTGCTATTTTTTCCCCTCACCATGTTATTTCATTGAATGTGTTTGATTCCAAATACTTACATGAATGCATTTTCCAACCTTTGGGCCAACTTCCTGATGGATTTTGCCATGTATTCTCTACATGGGAACGTGACTCATGGAGGAGTCTTTTTTTCATCATTTGCTAAGGGATGAGACTGTGATCTCTGGAATGTTTATGGAGACATTGTTTTTCACAATCACTTAATAATTGTTTTAGTCTTAAAATTTATATTCCTTGTCCTATCTTCTAGTCTGATGTTTTTTTAGGATTTTAGAAGTTCCTAGTTGAGCTGTAATTGGGGCATGAGCCAAATGCAGCAAGCCTGTAATTCAAATTGCTACTTGATAAATTCAGTAATCCATGTGAAACCAGAATAAAATGTCTCTTTAGTCACATTTGATAAGAAAAATTCAAACCAAAATAACTCTGAGAGTCCAATTATTATCCATCAAATTGGCAAAGATGATAAAAGACACAAATTAATACTAATATGTCTGTTCTAAAGTAGGCTCACTATTACAATGCTGGTGGAATTATGAGCTAGTTGACTCTGTTTGGAAATATGAAATCATATTGTGAATTTAAAAGTGTAGATTTCCTTTAACACAGTTAAATGACATCTGTCACTATTCCTTTATTCAAATATATCACTCACAAATATGTCATAATTTTCTTAGCAACAGTAGAGAAAAAGTATAAATAGAAGAATCATCCCTTAAGTGTCCTAAACTTTAAAAAATTTTTAATCTCTATAAAATAAATTCCTAACTTTCCCAAGAGCATATTTGTATCTTTTTTAGTCATAGGAGAAAAATATATCTATCTAACCCTCAGCTTATACATTGTATAAAATCAGAAATTTTTCATATTTTGCACATTGTATAAACTTTGTGAATATTTCATCAATTACATTCTTTTTCAAATTCCTGAAACAGAACAAATTATCTATTGAGCATCAGAACATATGATGATGATGGTGGTGGTGGTGATGATAGTGACACTATTAACTAGTATTTATATCACACTTCAGGTTTTAAAAAGTGATTTGCATGTGTAATCTCATTTGATCTCACAAAATTCTTATGAGGCAGATGTTTTTATTATCTTCATTTTGGAAATGAGGACCTGGGGCTAAGGGTGGATAAGTAACTTGCCCAGGGCATACATCTGGTGAGTTTTTGAATGATTTTTAGAAAGCACATAGCACACCCTACATTCACAATCTTGAACATCACCCAAATTCCCTTATGTTTCTGTGTTTTACACTAGATATTGACAGTCCCATCTCGGATTAAATACAAAATCAGTGCTGAACATAAAAATGAAAATTAAAGATATAATGCTGACAATGGCAACTTTCTGTTACCACAGACTCAATAGCTCAAATGGTATACTTTTTTTTTGCTTTATGTATTGAGAACTTCAACCCTCTTCTTAGTTGTTAATTACTAATTACCCATTTACAGTATAATGGGACATTAGTGAAAATGTGCCTGAAGCTTTCCTGCAAAATTTGCTTGAAAGCAAATGATCAAATGACACAAAACAATTTGCTAAGTAACATATAGACATATTCTCTTGGGATTATTTAAGAGCTATGTAATATCCTTGTTAGAGATTTATTTGATAAAGTATCTGTGTAGTTAGTGAAAATTATTTTTACTTTTCATGAGACTTCCTCTCCCTCCTTCCCCCTTAGCATGAACATTTAAAAGGAACATTTATTTCTCTATGGAGGGAATGCTCAAATGGGTACCATTAACTTGAAAACATTTATTCAGATTTTCTTCAGGTCATTTTTAGAGATGGGATGACAAGACACCCTTGTGTGGGCACTGGTTTTCAATGTTCACTTAAGAAAATTTAAATTGAGTCTCTCTGAACTGTGCAGTAGGAGTAGTATATTAGTCTATATTAGTCAAATATTTTGCCCCTTTCCAAATACACAAGTGTGTAATTTGAATTAAAATATCAATTTATCAACATCCAAAATTAAGTTTATAGAGTCTTAAAACCAGAACTGACCTAGAAGTTATCTAGTTCAACCTTCCATTCAAATCGAACGGTGTTTTCTTTATTATTTATAAAAGGAATCCTCAAGCTGAGTAATGAATTTTTAATTTTTGTTTCAAAATAGATCATGTTTTTGCTTTATAGAAAATTTTAATTAATTAACATGCATCTATTGAGCGCCTATGATGCACAAAAAACTTTACTAACGGTTGGGAATTCAAGTGCAATGAATAAAACAATTTTTACTCCAAAGAAATTTATATTATGTTAGGTAAAAGAAGAAGCATGTAGAAAAAGTTATCCAATGTAAATATAAACTGAATAAATACAAATAAATAGTAGTTAAATGAAAAGTAGTCTGGGAGGAAGCGCGCTAGCAAAAGGGAGAAATCTGGGAAGGTTCACTCAGAGAATATTTCATTGGCATCTTAAAGGAAGAGAAGGATCCTATCAGAAATAGGTTAAGAGGAAGTGCATTGCAGACATGGGAGATGACCAGTGAAAAGACAAGGATAGGTGGTTTGTAATTGGGAGAAAAGAATTGGACTGAATCACAGAGTGTGGGAGGGGAAATAATATCCAATGAGGATGGAAAGGTAGGTTGGGGTCATGTTGTGAATGGCTTGAAAAGCTGAGGTAGTAAGAAATCATGGGAGTTGGTTGGTATTTAAAGTATTAAGTTCCGATTATGTAAATAAGTGCTGTGGATACAAATACAAACAAAAACACCCCAATCTCTACCCTAAAAGAGGATACATTACATAGTTGTTGGGTTGTTTTCAGCCATGTCTAACTGTTTGTGACCCCATTTGGGGTTTTCTTGGCAAAGATACTGCAGTGGTTTGCCATTTCCTTCTCCAGTTCATTTTACAATGAGGAACTGAGGCAAATGGGGTTAAGTGACTTATCCAGGGTTACACAGCTATTAAGTGTCAAAGGCCATATTTAAACTCAAGAAGAGGAGTCTTTCTGACTCCAGGTCTGGTACTCTATTGTACCACCTAGCTTTTCCTACATTACACTGGGAGAACTCAATTTTAAAAGTGGAGCTGGAAAGCAAGTTGGGAGGAGGAAGAAAAAGAATACTTGAAGAGGGGCAAGGTTTCTGGTCAAGAGGTGGAAAGTTGCCAAGAGTGAATTAATGAGCCTGGCCTAGATACCTTATGAAATGGCATTTTGACACTCACAGCTCAGAAGATATTCCCTTAGGGAAAAGTCATTTGCAGGTTGAGAAAGTTTCTATCTGTAAGGTAGAGAAGTCCAAATGACTCTTTAGAGTAATATCAGGATTATTACAATATTTACAGAATAATTTAAGGGTAAATGTATTTTTTATTTTTTTTCTTTTTGGAGGGGGAAGGTAAGGCAATTTGGGTTAAGTGATTTGCCTAAGGTCACATGGCTAATTTTGTGTTAAGTGTCTGAGGCCGGATTTGAATTCAGGTCCTCTTAACTCCAGGGCTGGTGTCTATTCACTGTGTCACCTAGCTGCCCCTAAATGTTTTTTTTTAGTGCAGTTACATATGGATGGACTCCTCTTTAATAGGCATGTCCCTGAAAAATTGTTTATGTTTAAGTTTTGTAAATTGAAACATTTTAAACTGCATGCATTTATGAAACATGCAATTTAAAGGAATACTATAATGAATCCTTTTGTCAAGTGACTAACCACCACTTAATTTATTTTCTACTTCCTGATTTTCATATGTCTTGTTTGCTTAAGGACAGGGATATTTATAGGAGCTCAAGGTCTATCTCTATGTAGGCAAGAAACCTTTTGCACAGAAGAAGTGATATTGCAATATAATTCACTTTATCACTACCTATCATTGTGATTGATACAAATTGCTGAAGTCTCTACTGATTTCATAGTGACATCTCTATGTCTGAGTGTTTAAATCCAGCAGGTGACCTATACATGCTATAATTTTGATTTACTATAGCCCAATTCTCACCTGAATCCCACTTTGTCAATACACGTAGCCTTAGTTGAAGGCTACCCAAAGGGCAAGGAAGAGATACATAGTAGATGTGAATATACTGAAATATATTATCAGGAGAAATTATACAAGAGAAACTTTATAAAGAATTTCATTAGAAAGAATGTATGACTGGAAAAATTGGTGGGTCAGTCATGTTGTGAAAGAAAGCATTACCCAACCAATTAACAACCTGTGTGCTCCACTGATATCAGCAGAATATTAAGAACTCTAGAGGAAAACATATGATATATTGGATGGACTTCTGTGGAAGGTTTATGGAAGGACTGAGACAAGAGTCATATGCATGAGAAGGTGTGGATGGAATTCATTTTTGTTCCATTGGAAGGAACGGCCACATCAAAGGGGTAATGAAAACATAGAAATATCAAAATATTATCATGATCTCCACTTTATTAACTATTTCAGCTATATAATAAGATACACATTGCTTTCTTTATGTGGCTAGTATTACTTTAAAACAAATAGATATTTAAAAGAAGTCTGGAATTTTTCAATTTTTTTGTACTAAGAAGGAGGTGAGAGGCAACGTTACTTGAATTGGTTTCAAAATCCTCTTCCTACAGTGTCCTCTTTAAATGACATAATTCTAAAGAGGAAAGCAAGCAGCAACACAGAATTTGATGCTATCTACATGCCAATCTTTCTAGAGTGCTTACCATTTCTTTGGAGTTAATGTGACAATGATGGATAACTCACATGCTTTGCAAGCATAGCTAAAAATAGCATCCTTTCCCAGCTAGGTCAAGTGCATTTTCTCTTCATTTTTTTTGCAACCCCATAATATCCTTCACTCTCTACTTCCTCCAAAAGCACTTATAATTTGTTTATTTCCTTGCGTTGCACAGGTAGAATTGTGAGGTCTGTCTTGGCTAATTATTTTGACAATCTTCCATTCATTATCTCACCCAAGCAGGGAACATTTTTGGACCATCAAGCTTATAAAATTACTATTGCACATTAATCAGTAGAATGTAATTGCTTGTTTTTGCCTCTGGGCCTAGAGCAAACTGCACGATGCCAGGATGTATACAATTAGACCTCAGATTTGCTCTTAAGCATCAACCTGGCAAAGACAAAAATGAGCATTAAAGTAATTGAAATAACGAACACCATGTGTCCTTCTGTTGCTGCCAAAGGTTATCTAAAACTGTTATCATTGTCCCACACTGCTTTGGTTCTTGCAACTCAAATATATTAGGTAAGGAGTTCTTTGGAAATAGTATGATTTTAGTTTTAAGAGGGGAAGAAATAAGGAAAGAAAAAGAAATGGCATACTCTACTTGTGGGTATATCTGCAGTCGTCAGCCCTTTTCCTATTACATGCTCTCTAGGAAAGGTTTTGGTTATTCTCCTGACTTCAATTACCATCTTTCCAAATGACTCATGATGGAAAATATTGTCCACATCCAGAGAAAGAACTATGGAGTCTGACTGCAGATTGAGGCATGCTATTTTCTCTCTCTTTTTTGGAATTGTTTAAGATCATTGCATTGCTGAGAAGAACTAAGTCTAACAAAATTGTTCATCACACAATGTTGCTGTTACTGTGGACAATGTTCTCCTGGTTCTGTTCATTTCACTCATTATCAATTCACATAAATCTTTCTAGGTTTTTCTAGACTGCCAACTCATCATATGGAACAATAATATTCCATTTCATTCAAAACCATAACTTGTTCAGCCATTAACCATTTGATGGGCATCCCATCAATTTACAATTCTTGGCCACCATAAAAAGAACTGCTTCAAATATTTTTTACATGGTTTCTTTTCCCTTTTTTCATGATCTCTTTGGGATACAGACCTAGAAGTGGTATTGCTGGGTCAAAGGGTATATTTTTATAGCCCTTTGGGCATAGTTCCAAATTGTTCTCCAGAATGGTTGGATCAGTTCACAACTCCACCAACAATGCATTGGCATTCCAATTTTCCCTCATCTTCTCCAGCATTTATAATTTTCCTGTCTTATAATGTTAACCAATCTGATAGGTGTGATGTGGCACCTCAGAGTTGTTTTGATTGCATTTCTCTAATCAATAGTGATTTTTCATATGTCTATAGATAGTTTTAATTTCTTTATCTGAAAACTGCCTGTTCACATACCCTTTGACCCTTTATCAACTGGAGAATGACTTGTATTCTTATAAATTTGAGTCAGTTCTCTATATATTTTAGAAATGAGGCCTTAATCAGAAATGTTGGTTATAAAAATTGTTTCCCAGATGTAGCGGCAAGCACCCCAAGTGTCCTCAGGGTTGCTGCCAACACAGTTTCTTAGATCTGCTTTGTTATAAGAAAGCAACTCAAAATGGGTTAACAAGCTTACTTTAATCAGTCAGATATGTATCGTTCACCTACTTCAGGGGGAAAGGTCAGCACCCTGAACTTCAGAATATACAGACTGAGAATTATCAAGACAGAGAAACAGATCAATTAGACAGTTTTCCAAACTGTCCAACCATTACATTCATACCAAACAACATCTGGGTTTCAAAGCCGGGGGACTCTGGACAACGGCTTTCCAGAGCTTCATTTGATCAAATCACAGAACACTTCTCAAAGTGAGCCCCAAAACAAAGCTACACATGAGGGCTTATATAGCCTTCTCCTGGCTCAGAGAATGTAACAACCTTATTGACTCACTGGCCAATCAAGAAGTATCTACTGAAAAACAAGCCTCCCACCCCAGGCTCCAGGTGCACTTTAGCCTAGGGGCAGGGAAGATATTACAAATTTACATTCCCAGATTTCTGCTTCCTTTCTAATCACTTGCATTGACTTTGTGCAAAACCTTTTTAATTTAATGTAATCAAAATTATTCATTTTGCATTTTATAATATTCTCTATGACTCGTTTGGTCATAAATTCCTCTATTCTCCATAAATCTGACAGGTAAACTATTCCTTGCCCTTGTAATTTGTTTATAGTATCAGCCTTTATACCTAAATCATGTACCTATTTTGAATTTATCTTAATATATTGTGTAAAATATTGATCTATACCCAGTTTCTGCCATCCTATTTTCCATTTTTCCCACAAGTTTTTGAAAATAGTGAATTCTTATCCCAGAAGCTAGAGTTTTTGGGTTTATCAAAGAGCAGATTACTATAGTCATTGACTACTATGTCTTGTGTACATAACCTATTCCACTGATCCATCACTTTGTTTCTTAAACAGTAACAAGTAGTATTGATGACTGCTACTTTATAATACAATTTAAGATCTGGTATGGCTAGGTCACCTTCTCTTTCATTTCTTTTCACCAATTCCCTTGCTATTCTGGACCTTTTGTTCTTCCAAATGAATTTTGTCATTTGTTTTTATAGCTCTATAAAATAATTTTTTGGTATTTTGATTTGTGCATCATTGAATAAGTAAATTGATTTAGGTAAAATTGTCATTTTTATTATAATAGCTTGACCTACCCATGAACAACTGATATTTTCTCAATTATTTAGATATGACTTTAAATAAAATTTCTCTTTCTATCTCTTGCTGTTGGACTTTAATAGCAATATATAGAAATGCCAATGATTTATATGGGTTTATTTTATATCATGCAACTTTGCTAACATTGTTTATTATTTCAAGTAATTTTTTTTACTTGATTCTCTAAGTATACCATCATATCATCTGCAAAGACTGATGGCTTTGTTTCTTTTTTGCCTATTCTAGTCCCTTCAATTTCTTTTTCTTTTCTTATTGCTAAAGCTAACATTTCTAGTACAATATTGAATACTAGTGGTGGTAATAGAAATCCTTGTTTCCCCCTGGTCTTATCAGAAATGCTTCTCACTTATTCCCATTACAAATAATGCTTGCTGGTGATTTTAGATAGATGCTCACTCACCATTTTAAGGAAGACTCCATTTACTTCTGTGCTCTCTAGTGTTTTTAATAGGAATAGGTTTTGTATTTTGTCAAAAGCTTTTCCTGTATCTATTGAGCTAATCATATGATTTCTTTTAGTTTTGTTGTTGATACAGTCAATTATGCTGATAGTTTTCCTAACATTGAACCAGTCCTGTGAGACCAGAATTAAATAAAAATATTTGACCTCTAATATCAAGACCCAGTAGAAAGTTAAACAAATAAAAAGGGAAAAGAAAACAGAAGGGATTCAAAAGAGCCAAACTATTTATATCCCTATATGGGAAGAAAATATTTATAATTTTTTTCTGATGTACATTCCAAATTTTGTTTTTTTTTATTTTTTGTTATCCTAAAAATTAGTTAATTTATTTTTAGTTTTCAACGTTAATTTGTGTAAATTTTAAATTTTTTCTGACTCCTTCCCCTCCCCCCCAAGCCATGATGGTGTGCAATCTGATATAGGTATTACATATACATTCTTATTAAACATATTTTCACATTAGTCATGTTGTATAGAAGAATTAGAATGTGTGAGAAGAACCATGAGAAAGAAAAACAAAACAAAAAAGGAAAGCAAATAGTATGCTTTGATCAGCATTCAGACTCCATATTTCTTTGTATGGATGTGGATTGCATTTTCTATCTTGAGTCTCTTGAAGTTGCTTTAGGTCCTTGCTTTGCTGAGAAGAGCTGAATCTATCAAAGTTAGTCATCACACAATGTAGCTGCTACTGTGTACAATGTTCTCCTGGTTTTACTCACTTCATTCAGCATCAGTTCATGTAAGTCTTTCCAGGTTTTTTTGAAGTCTGCCTGCTCATCATTTCTTATAGCACAATAGTATTCCATTACATTCACACACCATAGCTTGTTCAGCCATTCCCCAATTGATGGGCATGTCCTCAATTTCCAGTTCTTGGCCACTACAAAAAGAGCTGCTATAAATATTTTTGTACATGTGACTCCTTTTCCCAATTGTATGATCTCTTTGGGATAGAACCCTACAGGTTGTATTGCTGGGTCAAAGGATATGCAAATTTTTATAGCCCTTTGGGCATAGTTCCAAATTGCTCTCCAGAATAGTTGGATTAGTTCACAATTCCACCAACAACACATTAGCTTTTCAATTTTCTCACATCTTCTCCAGCATTTATAATTTTCCTGTCTTGTCATGTTAGCCAATCTGATAGGTGTGATGTGGTATCTCAGAGCTGTTTTGATTTGCATTTCTCTAATCAATAGTGATTTAGAGCATTTTTTTTCATAAGACTATAGATATCTTTAATTTCTTCCCCTGAAAACTGCCTGTTCAATATCCTTTCACCATTTATCAATTGGGGAATGACTTGTATTCTTATAAGTTTGACTCAGTTCTCTGTATATATTAGAAATATGCCCTTCATCAGAGACATGAGTAAAAATTCCTTCCCAATTTTCTTCTTTCCCCCTAATCTTGGTTGCATTGGTTTTGTTTGTACAAATCTTTTCAATTTAATGTAATCAAAATTATCCATTTTGCATTTCAAAATGTTCTCTAACTCTTGTTTGGTCATAAATTCCTCCATTTTCCATAAATCTGAGAGGTAAACTAGTCCTTGCTCTCCTAATTTGATTATAGTATTAGCCTTCATATCTAAATTGTTCACCCATTTGGACTTTATTTGCTACACAATGTGAGATGTTGGTCTATGCCCAGTGATTGCCATACCAATTTCCAGTTTTCTCAGCAGTTTTTGTCAAATAGTGACAAAATAGCTGGGGTCTTTGGGTTTATGAAACAGTAGATTACTATAGTCATTGGCTACTGTGCCTTGTGTACCTAACCTATTTCACTGACCCATCATTCTATTTCTTAACCAGTACCAAGTAATTTTGATGATTGCTGCTTTACAATATAATTTAAAATCTGGTATGGCTAGGTCACCTTCCCTAAAATTTCCTTTTACTAATTCCCTTGATATTCTGGATTTTGTTCTCATGCAGATTAATTTTTCTGTTATTTTTCTAGCTCTATAAAACATTTTTGGTAGTTTGATTGGTATTGCACTGAATAAGTACATTAATTTAGGTAGAATTGTCATTTTTATTATATTAGCTTGTCCTATCCATGAGCAACTGATGTTTTTCCAATTATTTAGATCTGACTTTATTTTCATTTATTTATTTATTTATTTTTTGCTTTTTGGAGGGCAATTGGGGTTAAGTGACTTGACTAAGGTCACATGGCTAGTTTTTGTGTTAAGTGTCTGAGGCTAGATTTGAACTCAGGTCCTCCTGACTCCAGGGCCGGTGGTTTATTCACTGTGCCACCTAGCAGCCCCTAGATCTAACTTTATCTGTGTGTAATTGTGTTCATATAGTTCCTGGGTGATATTTGTAATTCTTAAAAAAATTTATTGCTAATAGTACAGCTAGAAGGGATATACATGGATAGAGAGTGCATGTATACCACAAATTTGAGGGAATGATATAGAAAAAAATTAAGGGATGAAAAAGTGGAGTACAATGGGTACAGAAGGAAGGGAGAGGTAGAATGGGGTAAACCATTTCACATGAAGAGGTTCAAAAGATCTATTACAATGGAGGGGAAGATAAGAGGGTGGGCAATGGGCATTGATTGAACCTTACACGAATCAGTATTGGTTCAAAGAGGGAATTATATACATAATCAAATGAATATAGAACTCTATCTTCCTGATAAGAAAGAAGGAGGGGAGGAGATTAAGGTGGGGGGGACTTATAGAAGGCAGGGCAGACTTGGAGAGGTGGTAGACAGAAGCAAAATACTGGTGAGGAGGGAAAGAGTGAAAGGAGAGAGGGAAATACACAGGTAGTAATCATAATTGTGAATGTGAATGAGAGGAACTCTCTTATAAAACAGAAGTAGATAGCAGGGTGGATCAAAACCCAGAATCCTACAATATGTTACTCCTGAGAAACACACTTGGAGTAGAAAGACACACACACACACAGAGTAAAAGTAAAAAGTATTTTACACAAAGTAAAGGAGCAGAAACTATAATGCTTAAGCCAAAGTAAGCAGGGCAGGGGCAGCAATCCTGAACTCAAAGAAAAAATAAAAATGCACCTAATCAAAAGAGATAAGGAAGGAAGTTGCATCTTGTTAAAAGGTACAATAGGCAGTGAAAC
The DNA here is from genome assembly GCF_028583685.1 of Petaurus breviceps papuanus. Classification (NCBI taxonomy): domain Eukaryota; kingdom Metazoa; phylum Chordata; class Mammalia; order Diprotodontia; family Petauridae; genus Petaurus; species Petaurus breviceps. The sequence continues at coordinate 27,859,260 of NW_027185616.1, forward strand.
AATAGCAATGATAAACATGTATGCACCAAGTGGTATGGCATTCCAATCATCAGTGGAATGAATGGATTTGGTACACAAGACACAGTAGCACAAGACCAGTAGCCTAGTCTTTGATAAACCCCAAGACTGTAGCTTTTGGGAATTCACCATTTGAAGACTACTCCTGGGAAAGCTGGAAAACAATAGCACATAAACTAGGTTTAGACCATCATCTCACACTGTGTACCAAGTTACAGTCAAAATGAGTGCCTGATTTAGACATAAAGAGTGACATCATAATCAATTTGAAGAACAAAGCATAGTCTATTCATCTATATATTATACGCATGTGTGTATGCATATACACATATTGTATACATCTCATTTTCTGTTTTCACAAAGGAATATTTACTTCCAGGATATTATTAAAACTAATATATAGGTGTTCGCAGCCACCGCTGTAGCTCTCCAGCGCTAGGGTGCCTCTCGCTCTCCAAGCCCAAGCCGAAAGACAGGGGGGTGTATAAGGAGAAGTTTTCAGGAACGTGGCTCGTACCAAGCAAACTGCCCGTAAATCCACAGGTGGTAAAGCTCCCAGGAAGCAGCTGGCTACAAAAGCCGCTCGCAAGAGTGTGCCCTCTCCGGGAGGGGTCAAGAAACCTGATTGCTACAGGCCGGGTGCTGTGGCTCTCCAGGAAATCAGACGTTATCAGAAGTCCACCGATTCGTAAACTTCCCTTCCAGCGTCCAGTGCGTGAAATTGCTCGGGACTTCAAAACAGATCTGCGCTTCCAGAGTGCAGCAATTGGTGCTTTGCAGGAGGCAAGTGAAGCCTATGTGGTTGGCCTGTTTGAGGACACCAACCTATGTGCTCTCCATGCCAAACATGTCACAATCATGCCAAAAGATATCCAGCTATCACGCCGCATACGTGGAGAACGTGCTTAAATTCCACTGTGATGGGAAAGAGTCTTCATTCTCAAGACAGAAAAAAAAATTCTTCTTCCTGTTATTGGTAGTTCTGAACGTTAGATATTTTTTTCTCATGGGGTCAAAAGGTACCTAAGTATATGATCGAGAATGGAAAAATAGGGGACAGAACCAGGTATTGGCAAGTTTTTTCCATTTTCATTTGTGTGTGAATTTTGAATATAAATTCGAGGGCATAAAGCATTAATGCGGTCAAAAAAATGTTTCCGTGAACAAGTTTCAACAATTCAACTTTATAACAATTATAAACAAACCTGTTAAATTTTTCTGGACAATGCCAGCATTTGGATTTTTTTAAAAAGTAAATTTCTTATTGACGGCAACTAAATGGTGTTTGTAGCATTTTTATCATACGGTAGATTCCATCCTTTCTATACTTTTCTAACTGAGTTGTCCTACATGCAAGTACATGTTTTTTTTTTTTTTTAAAGCAATCGGGGTTAAGTAACTTGCTCAAGGTTACACAGCCAGTTATTTCTGGGTGTGGTGCTGAGTATCTGAGCCCGGATTTGATCCAGGTCATCCCGACACTGGAGCCGGTGCTCTTACTCTCTGTGCTACCTGGCCGCCCCAAGTACATGTTTTCAATGTTGTCTTCCTTCTGTGCTGTTCCTGGAAGTTTGCTCTTAAAATACATTAAACTATACCTGCTCTCGGTCTTGATTTTTCAACCACATATATATGAACATATATTTATATTCATTCCTTGAAATCATGTAATCAAAATACTATTCCATGTTTGACGATTTCTTCTTTTTGAAGGGGTTTTAATGTTTACCCTGTATTTGAACCCTGAAAAAAACAAGCGTCAAATTCATTTTTAAAAAATAGTGTTTTGGGGATAGAAAGTTTGTAAATTAGCTAGGAAAGTAAACTGGAACCATTCAATTTTCCACTTTTCCAATAATTGGTTTATTTCAATAGCAAATGGTGATTGGTATATGCCAGTAATTCTGATTAATCATTACTTTTGGTTAGTATGGTTAGAACCTTAATCACTGAAGGCAAATTTAATAGCAGTAGAGTTTGAATTCTTCAAAGTAAAACTTAGTGTGTAACACAACTGAAAAAACTATGAGGGTACAGCTTAAGGCTGAATACCAAATTCTGACTTAAGGTGCACATTGATATGATTTAGAATTTGAAAAAGGACCTTTGAAGTCATTTGGTCCAACCCTCCTTTTTTTCAGAAGAGGAATTAAGGTCCAGAAAAGATTAGGTGACCACTTGCCCAAGGTAATATAGGTAATAGAACTGAGATGGGAGCCCAGGTCCTTTGCCTCTATATCCAGTAAGCTCTTTGTGCTAAATCCCCAAATAACATTTAATTATTTACACTGTTAATATTTTGAGTATTTTGTGATAGATCATAATTATTTGGAGGTAGCTTAGTATAGTATGCTTCAAGTTGAAATTATTTTAGGGGTAATTTGTCACAACTACATAAGGATTTTATAAATAACAAAGCAATTTGAGACAACTTTAATAGAACTCATTTGTGTTTCTAACTAGTCACCCAACTTTGAATATAAATCTGTTTCAGCATTTTATATTTCAGCATTATACATTTCATTCAGCATCTCATAAGTGAGAAGTACTTGTTTCTCTAGATTTCATTACATGGTTAAACTACTCTAAAGAGAAGTGTTACTTAAATAAATAGACACATTTTAGAACCACCCTTTAAAACTATAAGGCATGATAATTTTTAAATTAGAATTTATTTGCCAGTATGACAAAGCAGCTTGAAGATAAATACCTCAAATATTAAGATTATAAGATTTTTATTTTCAGTCCTAAAATATAAGGCTTACGTAAGGTGCAAGGTTTCATAAACCAAACAGCATCATATAAATGATAGCCATTATTAATACAAGTGTGCTTTGTGTTGAAAAATGTTCAGTTCTGAAATTATAAATGCACTAGAAACTTAATTGATAGTCACTCTCCCATAAAGCAAAGGAAAGTAAAATTGTTTGGCTTGGAGAGCATAGCACAGGGAGGCTAGAGGTGAGATCAGTTACTATCAAAGCCTATAACCTTGATCCAAATTCTTAGAATTAAGCATTGATTAAGGGAAAAAATGGTTTACAATTCTTTCATGTTTTAGGTATTGCAAAACTGAAATTCAGATGTTGAAGAGACTTTAAAAGATGTGCTTATTTTATAGTGTAAACCCTTAAAAATACCAAGTTGTCATGGTAAAAGTTTCAACATGTTTACGTGGAGTCCAGGTTTCTTATTAAGACTAAGGTATTTTACTATTTTGGATGGTTATCATACAGTAATATATTTTAATTTCAACTGTTAGCAAAATCTGCATATGTTGAAGTTAATCTTGTATTTTCAGAAACAATAAATTCCTTCCCTGATTAAAAAACAAAAACAAAACAAAACAAAAAAACAAATATATAATTATTTGACATTACATGGGACTTAATTTCCCCCTGTACCACCTCATACTCTTGGGAGCAGATGGAAAATAGAATTTCATGATTTAACTTTGTTCCTCTATAATACAGTTATAAGTTACAAGTCCAAAGCCTATCTTGGACTTGAGCCCCAAGCACACTAGCTTCTGAGGGCTTCCATGCTAGATTGGCTGGTTATACATCTTACCTGAAACCTTGTCTTCATGGATGCTAATCCTGTCTGCTGTGTAGGGTGTGGATTCTCCCACTTATACCTAGAACCCAAAAGTACAACCAAAACAAACCAAAATACCACATCTCACCCAATTCTCAGGGTCACAGGGGAAAAAAGGGGTAGATGGGGAAGTTAGCAATAAGTTCCATCCAATCAGATCATATCTCCTGCCATGTGTGTGAATATGACTTCAGCCTTCATATTGAGAGGGGGAAAATCATTGAATATATATCTTATCTCCCTCACTAAAGCTCCATGAGATTAAGGAATACATTTTAATTATATTTGAACCTCCTCCTTAATTGTATCTGAGTCTTTTTTTGTAATCCTCTGTGTTTTATTTTATGCATTTAAAAGCATCATTCTGCAAAGAAGTTCATAGTCTTCATTATAGGCTTCAATCCTCTAAGACACAGATCAAATTTGTTATGCATATTTCAACATGTCAAGGACCTGTAATTTCATAAATATCAGTAGTTCCTCTATTGAGGCATATCACAATCCATGCATGACTTTGTAAATGATCTTAGATTGTTTCATAGAAACTTACAAGCTCTGTGAGACATTTATAAACCTTCATCTAACTTGGTACTAATCTTCTTGACCTTAATTAAATTGATGGAAAGATGAAAGATAGACTTAATAAAATCCTCTTCCTTTAAGACTGTGGGGAAAAGAAGATAGATTTGGTGAAAAATGATACATTCGGCTAAAAATGAGGAGACATAGGGAAACTCATAATAGATGGTCTAACTTTTCTGTCGACTCAGGCATTGACAGTATTCCTCAGTGGGATAACATGTGAGAATAGCTCATTTGATGGATTTGTAATCTCACTAGTTTGAAGACTCACTCCTGTGGTGTGAATCAGAACTTAGCCTTTTATCCTGTGCAACTCATTTCCTTTTGTGAATTCTATGAGATGGATAGGGAATGTGTCCAATGAACTGGAGTCCTTTTCTAGATTTCTTGACAGTGCATGAATACTGATGGACTATCTGAGCTGTCCAGTGGTTATCCCTCAGTTTTGTTATATGATCAGTCTTTCCTGGTCTGCTATCTCTATTAGTATTTCTTATGACATTCTTGAATTTCTCTTTAGTGGTAATACACTCTAGAATTCACTGTGCATTTCTCCTTTTCCCCTTGAGTGACCCACACATTTAATTCTTGAGAGATCGTGGTATTCCATTCTCAATTACATGTCACTCCCTGCTATTCCTCTTTCCATACCCTACTTCCTATCTTTTCCAGTTATGGACTTCTGTGACCAAATTAACTCTGTCATTGTACCTTGTATAGAGTGTTCCATTTTATTTGCTGCTGCTGTTGGTCCCACTCAAAATCCTTGTAATTTTAGGAACAAAGTGTCCCCTGCCTTGCCCCATTCTCTTATGTATATCATCTTCCCTATTAGAATATATGGTTCTTGCATTCAGGGGCTCCCAGAACATAGCACAATGCCTAGCATATAGTACATGTTTAAAATGCATTTTCATTCATTCATTTGTTCATTAATATTATATTTTTGGAAGAACATTGAAGAAAATACTGTTTTTTGTTTCAAGGAAAAATTTAAGATTGTTCAAGCACTGTACAATTTCACAAATATAATTCAGTAATCAGTTCTGGGCCTGGCTCATTGTCCAGACTGTGCATGAGAAACAAGTTCCATTGACTATTCACCCAATAAGGTATTATAATTTGGACAACAATCATTTTTCTCTCATTCTATTCCTTTATTTTTTTATTTTTTGCTTTTTTTTGGAGGGGGAAGGCAGGGCAATTGAGGTTAAATGACTTGCCCAAGGTAACACTGCTAGTAAGTGTTAAGTGTCTGAGGCCGAATTTGAACTTAGGTCCCACTGACTCCAGGGCTGGTGCTCTATTCACCACGCCGCCTAGATGCCCCTTTCATTTTATTCTTATTGTATAAATATCTAGAAGGATTTCTTTTGAAATATGGTTTTAATTAGGAGATTTCAACACTTTTCAAGAGTATGATATAATCAGCATGATTTTATCTAAAAAACAGGAGAATCTGGCTATTGTCACCACCTGTAGGAAAGACGTTTTTCATTTGAACTTTTTGCTGACTCTGAGACAGTGGCATGTACCTTTTCTTTGTTTTATGCCTTAGATAATAAACTGAGACACCAAATAAAATTAAATTTGTGGTTACATTTTTTCAAGGAATCTTCTATGCCTTGCTGAAGAAAAGCATGTTAGGGAGCATTTTGTTATATTTCAGGCGTCTTTAATGTGACAGCTATTACTTTATTTCATATGGTTGTATTTAAATATAATTGCTTTCTTTTGTAGTTCTATTACGCTTTTTAAAAAACATTATTCTGAAAAGAGGTCCATAGGCTTCACCAAACTGACCAATGAGCCCATGACATAAAAATATTAAGAACTTAAAAAAATATTTTATTCCCCCCCCCCCCCCAATTACCTGTAAAACTATTTCAACATTTAAAAAAGTTTCCAGTTTCTATCTTTCCTTCCCTTCCTTCTCTCCTCCCTGGGATGATCCTTTTCACTCCCTGAGATCATAAAAACTTTTGAACCACTGAATCAATATATTAAAAAAACAAGAACCAAGAAAATTCTTAAGTGGTAGCTTATTTTCTCTGAAATATTCGTTCAGTTGTTTCATTGTCAAGATATAGCCTGTTTTACAAATAATTTGTAAAGGCCTTCCCATCTTCATCAAGGATTCCTGCAATGTTCTCGTGGATTATTTTCATAAGGGTTTTATAAAGAAGGGAAAGTAGTTTTACAGGTTAGTGTTTATTAATTTCTAAGGTGTTTTTTTCTAAGAAAAAATACTGCTTGTAATTGTTTTCTTCAAATAATTGTTATTTTCTCTTCGGAGATCTCACAAATCAATCCCCCCATCCTTCTCTATGTATACTTGTTCCAGCAAAATTGTTCTCATCTGTGATTCTTTGAGATCATTACTCCTTTCTTGTGCAGCACATCAAGAATGTGATTTTTGAGTACAAATGTGGAGGTTCCAATGCAATTGAAAAATGAATTTGATATAGCAATAGTTACAGATGTTTTCCACTTTTAATGTTTGTTGTCTACCTTAGTTTCATACTAAAATTCATCCTTGAGTTTTTCACTATGCTTTTCATAAAATTTTTTTCTCTTAACCATTTCTTATTATTTCATGAGATGAAACTTCTCAAAATCTTCCATTTTTCTCTTCCACAAACTTTAGAGAGAGAGAGAGAGAGAGAGAGAAATATCACCCAAAGGCAATTTTCCGAAATCTCTACCGTGGTGTACTGGGGATAAATATATGATAGATATAGTGCTGCCTATATTACAATCTCTCCCTTCAGAGAACTCTCCCCAGAGAGAATTTGGAACCCATATCTTTTAAATTCGGAAGCCAGAAGACTAAAATTTCACTTTTATCACACTCTTGCCAACTCCATCCCTCATACTGGAAAATATTATTGAGTGATAAATCTTCACCAACAAGGAGAATAATTCAAATGGACTTTGAGTCATTCATTACATTTCTATTCTGTGTTTTTTCATTTTTCTAGGTCATTTTCTAAGTCAATCTGCAGTCACTGTGGGCAGGGCATTCAAATTTTTTTTCTCTGAGGCTTTGTTGTGTGTTTACTATTTTCTTCTAGGTTTATCCCTTGAGTGTCTCTTTGACCAAGGTATTTCCTCATGGTGGTTAGAGGTTTTCCTTGTTTTGTTTATTCATGGGGGAATAAGGGTGGGTTTGGGTCATACTCCAAACCTGAGTGGTGTGGTCAGTCCTATTGGGTCCTGAATATAGAGAACTAGGGTAGAAACTTTTATTTTTTTTTTTTTAAAGCAATCAGGGTTAAGTAACTTGCTCAAGGTTACACGGCCAGTTATTTCTGGGTGTGGTGCTGAGTATCTGAGGCCAGATTTGATCCAGGTCATCCCGACACTGGAGCCAGTGCTCTTACTCGCTGAGCCACCTGGCCGCCCCTTAGAAACTTTTATAAAGGGATTGTAAAGGGACTTCTATAAAGGGGCTATGCCTGTGGGCTCCCTTTTGTCACCAGGTTCCATGTCCTTTCCCTGTTGTAGATTTTTCCCTAGTCCTGGACTCAGGGGTTAATCCCCAGTTTGCTTCTTACTTTATGTTCTGAATCTACTTAGACTCAAATTTTTTTCCCTAGTGTTTTTTCTCTTATGGGCCCTTGGGTCACTAGCAGTCCTACCAGGTATGTCCTAGGGTTGCCCTCTCTTTTAGTCTAGGGTTGGTTTGGGGTCCTTTTGCTGCCTTCATCATGCCCTATTTACCAAGAGTGCTATGCTTGATCAGTGTGGAACACCCTGAGATTATTCCCTCCAAAACCAGGCTTAAGTAGCCAACCAGGGGAATGAGGAAGGCTTGGGCAAGGCTTGGGCAAGGGGGCACTGTGTAAACTGCCCTGAATGACCCCAAGTTGCTCTCTGAGACTTATGGAAGGCATGGGGTAGCTCAGTTAGGAAGTACAAGGACTAGCCGGAAGGCTTCAAGAGTTGATGTCCCAATCCTTCCCTCTGCTCTGGTGACTTATATACATCAGAATCTCCTCCACACTGTAGGGTGGGAGAGGTCCCTTTGTGAATTCCTCTGTGGCCTATGGAAGTGATACTTCTCTAAACTCATGCAGTGCTTGCTGGCGATCTGGCCTTCTTGGCATTCTAGCACTCTGACATCTTCTCCCAATCCCCAACTTTCAGAAAGGTCACTCTCCCTATGATCATTATTTCAGTGATATTAGCAGTTAGTGGACAAAGAACTTAAAAAAACTGCATAGTAAGTTGAGGAAATACAATGGTTGGGACAAACTCAGTAACACCTGCACGCAGTCAGTTAACGATCAGTGAACATGAATTTATTAAGTTCTTACTATGTCCAAGGGACTGTGTTAAGGGTTAGGGATACAAAGAAAGGTGAAAACATAATTCTTGCCTTCAAGAATATGTAATAATGCTTTCCTTCAAACAAATCGCCATGCCTCTTCTCCACTTTTCATGAAGCAACCAACATAAATAAAATACTTAGCTTGTATTTTAAGTGGCTAACATGAAAATTTTATTAAGATTTTATTATAGTAAAATATCTTTAAATGTATAATCATGTGATACTCAGATATTTCTTAGAAATCTTCACAATTTCAATATTAATTACATTAAATTATTAACAATGGTTGTTTTATTAATGGACTTATATATGAGTTTATTTTGCAGCACAAGATATAGTGTCATTGACTGTATTGTTACTCCCAATTTTTTTCAACCACTAATGAAAATTGATATTTTATCTTTGTAATAGCTATGGCAGAAAACCCAATTTCATATAAGCAGAATATTATGATGAATAGTACCACTTATGTCACTTTGTTTTATGAAACAGAGAACATTTTATTCACCTGTAGCTAAAAATACGATTTTCAGGTTCAAACACCTTTTCAATATATTACACAAGACAAGTCTATTAGCCATTCTGGTACAGAGGGGATAAGGTCAAATATATCATATTTGTCCTTGGAAAATGAATTTCTTAAACATTAATATATAAAAATGCTTCTTTAAAATAAAATGAGAGATGCTTCTGTAAATTGCTCAAATGATTGATAAGCATGTCTTTATTTTCCTCTCTTTCATTTACAGGACAGTTATTTAAAAATTGGGAAACAAATATTATTTTGTAAGTATATTATTAGTAGCTCTAACTTTTTTCACCAAGATAGTCACTGAATTTTTCTGGATCAGACTATAAATTTGAGGACCTTCGATTAATTTATTCAGTGCACTCAGTTTTTTTTTAATCCACCAAATATTCAAGCTTCAAAAGGACATTTTTGTTATAAAATGAATTTGGTTTATCTTTATTATTATAACTAAGAAAAAGTGGGAATATTTTCTTTCTGATCAAGTTACCCTTGAAGTATTTTAGCATTAGAGACCAGTATGTTTTGAATAAAATGGGAATGCTTTATGCTCTGCCTCTATTTGTCACAAAATTTTTCAGAGCCTTAATTTTAACAAGCTCCTTTTAAAAAATTGATTACACTTGTATCAACTTGAAAATCCATTTCTAGTTCCTGACTCATATTTCTCAATAAAAGTGATTGTCTGCAAAACAGTCAATATGTCCAAACTGTACAAGGGGCCCACATTTTTAAACTAGTGCTTATACAATGCTTTTATTCTAAAATAAAATCCAGTGCATTTATCCATGTGATATAATTTTCATTAAAATGCAATATTCATTTTTTTCTAGATATGACATTGAAATTAACTGGATTGTGATGTAACAGATAATCAAATACCACACATTTCATCCCTGTTTCATATGAAGAACTAGCCCTACATGCACAATTGACTCAATTCCCCATCTCATCTTCTCCAGCAAAGTATTCCCTTTATCATTCCCAGTCTCTCACTTTTGTTCAATCTTTCTCTACTGGTTACTTCCTCACTGCATCAAAAGGATGACTTTGTCTCCTCCCTCTTCAAAAATAATGCTCACTTTATTCAGCCATCCTCACTAGTTCTTGTCCCATATCTCCCTCCTCACTTTTATGGATGTTTATGTTTTTGTTGTGGTTTGTCCATTCTCACAGAGGGCCATGACATCAGGAATATTATGCCATGCCTTGCTAGTGAGTTGAATTTAAGTGACAGGGTTGTGTGAAGTCTCCAGCCTCACTTTCTCCTCTGAAGCCATCTGGGTCCAGCAAGTGGCTCTTCTTTTCCTCTCACTCTTAACTCTCTACAGTATGGCTTCCACCATCATAATCCAACTGAAGTTGCTTTTTCCAAAGTTGCCAAGTCTAATGATCTTGTATAGACTTCTATATGTGCACCCAATTATGTGAGATCATTCTCCCTAAGTTTCCTCTTCCCTTTCCCTCAAACCCCAGGGGTATTGCTCTTCTCTTTCTTTACAATTAAAAAAAAGATTCTGAAGGCAAAATAGAGTCAGTCCCAGGTCTTTTATGTAGGTAATCTCCTTTTATGAACCTTGAGGATGATAGGTTTCTTAGGAGATATATGTATCATCTCTTCACATTTGAATGTAAACAGTTATCTGTGTTCAGTGCCTTATTGAACTCATATTGTAGAACTAAAAATTGATACTCTACTTTATTTTGTATTTTTGAGGCTTAATAAATCTACTACTCATTGATGATCAAGTTGTTATGTATTAGTTACTTTTCCTTAGTATGAAATTAAACTCTCTCAACTTGAACCTACAGCTGCAAACTCCCTATTGGTAACACAAGATGCATTGCTAGCATCCTGTTATCCTTTCTTCATATACACTTTATTTACCAAAAGGACAAATAAAGTCTTGTTATAGGCATATTTTAGCAGAATTATCTAGGAATCTATACAGATGATTTGGAACCAGAGAAGCAGAACCCCCTTTAGAGCTGTCCTTGGAATGAAGCTTATTCGGTTATGTTTTAGAGAAGATATTTCCAAGGACCAGACAACTACATGGGACATCTGGAACTTGAGACAAGACAAAATGAGTAAACAGACATTGGGAGCAGATTATTAAGATACAAGGTGACTTGATGTTATGTAATATTGATGGTCATCATTGTATTGTTTTCGCCTTTCATTTCAAGGTGTATGTGTTTACTGAGTTGTTTTGGTTACATTAATGACATGTAAATCTCCCCTCTCAAAATTATTCCATTGAGAGCTCTCTAAGTATTACCTGACAACTGGACCCATAGTGGTCAATAAGTTTCTCTTTCCATGTACCTTTGATTGAATACAGACATGGGAGAAGCGGGGCACCCCTTTTTCTGATTTCAGGGGATTGTACCTGTACGTTCTCCCCCTCCCAACTTGGAAAATCCTTAATCTTTCCTCTAATTAGAAATACATAACCTTATATCCTAGTTTGTATTCTGTTAATTATTTTTTTTCAATACATAAAAATCTGTCTCTTCAAGTATTCTAGGTTCAGTGCCAAGCTAAGGAGTTCTGGTCCTGATTTGTTATACAATTGGCATGCACTGGAAATAATATGCTCAGAAGTTTGAACCTTTGTTTCTTAGTCATTTCAGATTCTACCTCCCACAAGTCTTCCCAGGTTTTTCTGAAACTATCTCCTTAATCATTTCTTACAATGCAATAGCATTCAATTGCATTCATATACCATAACTTATTCAGCCATTCCATAACTGATAAACATCCCCTCAATTTTCAATTCTTTGCCATCACAAAAACGAGTTGCTATAAATGTTTTTGTACCTTTTTGCTTTGCTCTTTTGGGGTATAGATTTGGTAGCAATATCACTGTCTCAAAGGGTATGCACAGTTTTATAACTTTTGGGGCATAGTTCTAATTTGTTCTCAGAATGGTTGGTTCACAGTTCACAGCTCTACCAATGCATTAGTATACCCATTTTCTCCAATCACCTCCAGAATTGATGACTTTCTTTTTCTGTCATGTTAGTTAATCTGATAGATGTGAGGTGGTGCCTTAGCATAATTTGCTTTGAATTTATCTAATTATTAGTGATTTAGAAATTAAAAAAAATATTACTGTTGATAGCTTTGATTATTTCTTCAGAAAACTACCCCTTCAGAATCAGAGAATGGCTCTTATTCTTACAAATTTATTCAGTTCCTTAAATATTTGAGAAATGAAATTTTTATCTAAGAAATATGCTACTAAGATTTTTCCCATTTTCCTACTTTTTTTGAAGTTTTTATTACATTTTATTTTATTTATTTTTAATTTTATTTCATCAGAATTATTCATCTCACCTCCCATGAACCAACCCTATAACTTGTTTGGTCATAAACTCTTCCCCAATTCACAGATCTGAGAAGAATTTTATTTTTGTGCTCCTCTAATTTGTTTCTGATATCAGTTTTTATGTTAAATTTGTGTACCCATTTTTAAGTTATCTTAGACATCTTTAGGTACACAGTGTCAGATTTTGGACTTTCTGCCTACTTTCTGCCAGATTGTTTTCCAGTTTTCCCAGCAGTTTTTGTTGAATTATGACTTCCTGCTCCAAGAGTTTGGGTCTTTGGGTTGATCAAACTCTAGGTTGCAATGCTCATTTGCTTCTGTACATTGTGTATCCAATCTATTTTATTGTTCAACCACTGTGTTTCTTATGCATTACTAAAGACCTTTGATAATTACAGATTTGTAGCATGGTGCGAGGTCTAGTACTGCACTAACACTTTCCTTCATGTATTTTTAAAAAAATTGATTCGTTTAATATTCTTAATATTTTGTTCTTCCAGATGAATATTATGTTTTTCTCCAGTTCTATAAAGTGATTCTTTAAGAGTGTGATTGATATGACATGCAATAAGCCAAGTAATTTAGTTAGTATTGTCATTTTGATTATATTAGCATGGCTTACTCAAGAGAAATTAATATTTCACCAACTATCAATATTTCTTTTTATTTGTGTGGGGAGAGCTTTGTCACCGTGATCATATAGTTTCTGTATATACTGTGGCACATAGACTCCCAAGTATTTTGTGCCATTTGCAGTTATTTTAAATGGAATTTCTCTTTCTACTTCTTCCTGCTAGGTTTTGTTGATAATATATAGGAGTGCTGATGATTTGTCTGAGTTTATTTTATATCCTGCAGTTTTGCTGAAGCCGTTAATTGTTTTGACTAGATTTTTAAATTGACTCTCCAGGGTGCTTTAAATAATCCATCATATCATCAGCAAAAAGTGAGCTTTGTTTCCTTGTTGTCTATTCCTTCAATTGCTTTTTTCTTCTCTAATTGTTATAGTTAGCATTTCTACTACAATATTGAACAATAATGATGATAATGAACATCCTTACTTCATCCTTCATTTTATTGGAAAAGCTTCTAGTCTATTCCCATTAAAAAACAAGAATGCTTGCTCTTGGTTATAGATACACATTACTTATAATTTTAATAAAAACTCCATTTATTTCCATGCTTTCTAGTGATTATAATAGGAATTAGCATTGTATTTTTTCAAAAAAACTTTTTCTGCATTTATTTAAGTAATTTTATTATTTTTTGTTAAGGATATGGTCAAATATGCTTATAGATTTCCTAATTTTGATACAGTTCTGCATTCCTAGTATAAATCTTATCTGGCCATAGCATATGATCTTTGTAATATGTTTTTTGAAACTTATTTCAGGCATTTTATTTAAATTTTCCTTGCATTAATATTCACTCTGGAAATTGTTCAATGATTTTTCTCTATTATTCCTCTCTCTGGTTCAGATATCACAACCATACTAGTGTTATAGAAAGAATATTGGTAGCGTTATTTATCGTTTTTAACCAGTTTATAAATTTTTAGAGTCAATTTTTCTTCAAATGTTTGTAGAATCCACTTGGAAATATATTTAGTGTTGTGTTTTCCCCCATAGGGAGCTTATTTATGGCTTGTTCAACTTCTTTTTCTTAGATACAATTATTTAAGTTTTCTATTTTTTCTTCAGTCTGGGCAATTCATGTTTTGAAAAATTTACTCATTAAAATTATTAGTTTTATTGCCATATAGTTGGGCAAAATAGTTCCTTATAATCACTTATTTCATCTTCATTGGTTTTGCATTCCCCCTTTTCATTTTTAATACTAGTAACTTTTTTCTTTTCTTTTGTACAATAAAATTAGCCAATGGTTTATCCATTTTATTTATTTATTAAAAAACTAGCTCCCATTTTACTTATTAGTTCATTGTCTTTTTTAACCTTTAATTTTTATTAATCTCTACTTTGGTTTTCATGATTTCTGTTTGGTGTTTGATTGGAACTTTTTAATTTATTGTTTTTCAAGTTTGTTTTTAGTTGAGTTTTCAATTTGTTGACCTGTTCTTTCTCTCTTTTATTGACACAAGTGTTTAGAGATATAAAATTTCCCTTAATTACTGCTTTGACTGCATCTCACAAATTTTGTTATGTTGTCTCATCATCACATGTTGAATGAAATTATTATTTGTTCTTTGACCCAATCATTCTTTAGGATTGGTTGGGTTACCTAGTTTCTAATTACTTATAGGATCCTAAATCCAGATTATTTTCATAGATATACTTTTATCAGCATTAAAAAGTCAAGGACATCTTGATAAACCTTTCCACCACCCAATATTTAACATTTAGTACAATTGTCTGAGAGCTATGAATTCTCATAAATCTCAGTCCTACTCTCAACCTCTGTAATGGTTAGGGAATTTGAAGATCTTCCCTACCCCTTAATGGGACTCACTTGGAGCCCAACAGGAGAAGCTTGCTTAGGGGAGGCTTGTTTTTCAGCAAGGCTGACACCTTTTGTTACTTTGTAATTAGGCAGTGGGTCATAAAGGTTGTGATGTCCTCTGACACTGAAGAAGAGGGTATATATATATATATATATATATATATATATATATATATATGTATGTATATATATATATGTATATGTACATATACATATATACACTCTAAGGTGATATTTTACTTTGGGGCTCACTCATGGGAAGAGTTGTGTGATTTGGTCAGATGAGAGTCTGGGTAGCAGTTGAATCCCCCTGGCTTTAAAAACACGGATCTTGATTCTTCCCTCTCTGGTAACTAACCAACCATGTCTACTTCTCCTATTACTATGGAGGGCAACATTATCCTTCTAGGTACTCTTGTTCATAAACTAGGATTCATCCTGACTCCTCACTATTTCTGCCCCCCTCCCCCAGCTATATTCAATCTTTTACCCAGGTCTGTCACTTTCACCTTTGCAACATCTCTTGAATATATCCTTTTCTCTTCTGTGACATTTTCACTTTTCTAATACAGGCCCTTATCACCTCCTATGTGATCTATTGTAATAGACTATTGGTGTGACTGCCTGCCTTGATTAAGCTACTAAAGTGATTTTCCTAAAACTCAGGTCTGAATATGTCACCACCAATGCCAGTAAACTTTAGTGGCTCCTTATCGCCTTCAGGATCAAATACAAAACACAGCGTTCAGAATTCAAAGTACTTTATAACCTATTCCCCTCTCTGACACACACTCTTTGATCTAGTGACATTGTGTTCCTTTCTGTCCCAAGAACAAGACATGCCAAATCTTGGCTTTAGACATTCTCTCTCACTGTTATCCACTCCTGGAATGCTCTTCCTTCTCTGGATTCCTTTAAGTTCCAAACAAAAGCCCTTCTTTTACTAGAAGGTTTCCCCAACCTTTCTTATTTTTAGGGTCTTCCTTCTGTTAATCATTTCGTATTTATCCTATATCAAGCTTGTTCTTGATATTTTTTGCATGTTGTTTCCTTCCATTAGATTGTAAAGTTCTTGAGGTCAGGGACTTTCTTTTGCCTCTTTTTAGAGCTTAGCATAGTGCTTGGCACATAGATAACACTTAGTAAATGTCTATTGACTGTTTGATTGCTATACTCACTTATTCTGGGGGCCTCACATTGTCCTCGAGCCCTTTTCTTTTTCTTCACTCTATCACTTTGTGATTTCATCAGCTCCAATTTAATAATCATCTTTATACAGATGATTTCCCTATCTATGTAACCAGTACTTGTCTCTTCTGAACTCCAGTTTTGCATCATAGTATACATTTCAAACTAGATGTCCCTTTGGCAGCTTAAACTTAATATGTCAAAAACAGAAATAACTAACTGTATTTTTGCTCTAAACCGATACCTCTTCTGAACTTTCCTATTACTCTCAAAGGCAACAACATCCTTCTAGTCTCCTATATTTACAACCTTGGTGTAATTCTCAACTCTATTTTCACCCCATCCACACATCCAGTTAATTACCAAATCTTGCCATTTCTTGTTATGTTTTAAGGTGCCTACTATATGCCAGGCATGGTGCTAAGTGCTTTGCCATTCTTTAATTTGATCCTCTCAACAATCCTGGGAAATAGGTGCTTTTTAAATACCCATTTCACAGAAGAGGAAACTGCAGCAAGCAACAGTAAAGTAATTTGTCCTGGATCACACAGCTAATAACTGTCTGGGGCCACATTTGAACACCTGTATTTCTGATTATAAGCTCACTGTTGTATCTCCCATGCCACCTAGGAACTAATATTCTCCATTTGACATTTTTACAACCTGTTCCCTCCTTACTTTTCTAGACTTCTTAAATATCATTTCTTTCCTTTCACTTTTTGGTCTAGTGACAATGATCCACTTACTGTTCTTCACACACTCCAAGTCACATCTCTCCCTCATTTTAGTCCCTCTGCCCACAAACAATATGATATTAATATATTTCCATATTACCCATGTTGCAAAAAAGCATGAAAAACAAAGAAAAAGAAAATTATATTTCTTCTTGTACTCAGAGTTCATCAATTCTCTCTCTGGAGGTGGTAGAACATTTTTAATCATGAGTCCTTCAGAATTGTCTTAGATTATTGTATTTATCAGAGTAGTTAAGTCTTTCACAGGTGATCATCTTTATAAAATTGCTACAATTTTTGTGAAAATTTTACCTGGTTCTACTCACTTCATTTTGAATCAGTTCATTTAAGTCTTTCCAGGTTTTTTTTTTCTGAAACCATCCTCCTTCACTATTTCTTTTTATGGCACAATAATATTCCATAACAACCACATACCACATATTGTTCATCCATTCCACAATTGATGGACATCACCTCAATTTCCAAGTATTTGCCAACAGAAAAAGAGCTACTCTAAATATTTTTGTTCAAATGGGTCCATTTTTTAAATTTTTTTTGGGACACAAACCTAGTAGTGGTATTGCTCTGGGTCAAAGGGTATGCTCAGTTTTATATCTCTTTGGCATAGTTCTAAATTGTTCTCCAGAATATTGGACCATTTTACAACTCCACTAACAGTGCATTAGTATCTAATTTTTTTTTCCATTTTGAAATTTTCCTTTGTTTTGTTAGTCAACCTGTTAGGTATAAATTGTATCTAATGGTTTTAATTTGAATTTCTCTAATCAACAATGATTTATAGTATATTTTTCATGTAAGAATAAAAAGCTTTGATTTCTTCTTTTGAAAACTGTCAAGACGGTGAAGTAGAACCTGGACTTCTGCAAGGCTCCAGTTTCCATCTCCTCCAATTCATGTGAAAGGTGACTCTGAACAAACTTTGGAGCTACAGAACCCACAAAATGACACAGAGAAGCTAACCTTCAACTAAAGACAGCCTGGCAGGTTGGCAGGAAGCTGCCAGAGCAGCTTGTTAGGAGCCAAGCCTAGCCCTGTGCAAGCCTGAGGTTTCAGTCTCAAGGTGGCCACAACCAGCCCCTGGCTGGAGGAACTTCAGATCACCAGCAGCTGCGGCAGTTTTCAGAATTATCAACCCATGGATGCTAAGAACAAAGTAAGAGGTCAGTGCAGTCCGAACTTTGTGAACTGGGAATGCAGGAGTGCGGTCTGGCCTTTACCTCCTGGAAAGAGAAGAGGCTGAAGCACTGCGGGACTGCAGCTGCTGCCAGGTGGCTACCTCAGAGCTCCTGGTCTGCAGATTTTAGGGAGACCAAGCATCCAATCTGAGGGGTAACAATCTTGCTTTAACTTTCTTGGATCTGGATTGTGGTCTAGGGTGGAGGTTCCGGGGAGGCTTCAGAGCAGGAAGCCAACTAATAGCTCCAGCAGCTGAGAAAACCACAGCAATTGTGACAAAGCTCCCCCTTCTTGTAGAAGAGTTCTCCTGGAGCAAAAAGCTCAAATGTCAAGTGATTGAGTGGCAACATGAGGAAAGAAGAGAAGCAAGGCAAGCACAGCAGTCTGACTCTGGATTCAAGCAAAGGAAGCAAAGCAAGCAGAGCAATCTGACTTTACACTCCTATTTTGGGGACAAAAAGGATCAAAGCATGGAACAGGAGGAAGACAGTGAAGTCAAAACTCCTGCACCAAAGGCTTCCAACAAAAGAATAAACTGCTTACAGGCCATAAAGGAGTTTAAGAAGGATTTTGAAAACCAAATAAGAGAAGTGGAGGAAAAATTGGGAAGAGAAATGAGAAGGATGGAAGAAAATTATGAAATGAGGTTCAACAACCTGAATGAAGTAAATTACACCTTAAAAAATAGACTAATTCAAATGACAAAAGAGGCTCAAAAAGCCAATGAGGAGAAGAATGCCTTAAAAAGCTAAATTTACCAGATGGAAAAAGAATCTCAAAAGCTCACTGAAGAGAATCATTCCTTCAGAATTAGATTGGAGCAAATGGAAGCTAGTGACTTATGACAAATCAAAATACTATTAAACAGATCCAAACAAATGAAAAAAATAGAAGGCAATGTGAAATATCTCATTGGAAAAACCACTGACCTGGAAAATAGATCCAGGAGAGATCATTTAAAAATTGTTGGACTACCTGAAAACCATAATAAAAAAAAGAACCTAGAAATCATCCTTCAAGAAATTCTCAAGGAAAACTGCCCTGATGTTTTAGAACCAGAGGGCAAAGTAGAGGTTGAAAGAATCCACCAATCACCTCCTGAAAAAAGATCACCCCAAAAACTCCTAGGAATATTACAGCCAGGTTCCAGAGTTCCCAGATCAAGGCGAAAACATTACAAGCCACAAGGAAGAAACAATTTGAATACAGTGGAAACACAATCAGGATAACACAGGATCTGGCAGCTTCTACACTGACGGATCAAAGGGGTGGAATATGATATTCTGGAGGTCAAAGGAGCTGGGATTAAAACCAAGAATCAGCTACCCAGCAAAACTGAGTATCATGTTTCAGGGGAAAATAGGGTCATTCAATGGAAGAGGACTTTCAAATATTCTTGATTAAAAAAAAAAACAGAGTTGAATAGAAAATTTGACATTCAGATACAAGAAGCAAGAGAAGCACGAGAAAGTAAACAGAGAAATGAAATCATAAGGAACTTCTCAAAGTTGGACTGTTTACATTCCTACATGGAAAAAATGATAATTGTAACTGATGAAACTTTTCTCAGTATGAGAATTGTTGAAGCGAATACATATATATATATATATATATATGTCTATGTCTATGTAGGAGGGTATATGGGCATATGAATACATATGTATTTATGTGTATATATGTGTACAAGTATACATAGACAGAGGGCACAGGACCAGTTTAATAGGAAGGGATGATACTTAAAAGGTGAAATTAAGAGGTGAGAGGAATATAATGAGAGGAGATGGGGAGAGACAGAATGGAGTAAACTATCTCATATAGAAGAGGCAAGGGAAAACTGTCACAATGGAGGGGAAGAACAGGAAGGCAAAAGGGAATGAGTCAACCTTATTCTCAATGAATTTGGCTTAGGGAGGGAATGACATGCACTCTAAATAGGGCATCTCTCCCTGCAGGAGATTAGGTGAGGAAGGGGATGAGAGGGGGGGATGATGGAAGGGAGGGCAGGCTGGGGGCAGGGAGAGGGAAGTTGGAAGCACCCACTTTTTGAAAAGGGACAGGATCAAAGTGAAGAATAGAACACCATAAGAGATAGATTAGTATTTATCATTTTAAGAAGTGATGCACTTATTCATATGCTTTCTATCCTTTTTAAGTAGGAATGCATTTTATATTCTGTCAAAATCTTTTTCTGTGTCTATTGAGATAATGATATGATTTTTATTGTTTTTTTTTGGTTATAGATATAATCAAATATGATTACTTTTCCCAATATTAAACAAACCTTTTCTCCTGATAAAAAAATCCAATCTGGCCAAAGTGTATGATTTTTGTGACGTATTACTATAATGTTTTTGCTAACGTTTTAAATTTTTGCATCAATATTCATTAGGAAAAATGGTTTTTATATTTTTTTTATTTCTCTGGTTTGAGAAACAAAATAACATTTCTTTCATAGGAGAAATATGGTGAAACTCATTCTTTACCTCTTTTACCCCCAAAAGTTTATATACTATTGAAATTAATTATTTTTTAAATGTTTGGTAGAACCCACTTTTAAATCCACCAAGTCTTGAACATTTTTCTTCTTAGGGAACTCACTTATGACTTGTTCATTTTTTAAAATAGGGTAATTTTATATTTATACAAATCATTATCCATTTCACTTAAGATTATCAACAACAGCTTTTTTTACATATAGTTGGGCAAAATAGGTCCTAGTAATTGCTTTAATTTTATCTTCTTTGGTGGTGCATTCACCTTTTACATTTTTGATGGCAGTAATGTCTTGTTTTCTTCTTTTTTTTTCTAATCAAATTAACTAATTGTTTATCCATTTTATTGCTTTCCTCCCATAAACCAACTCCTAAGTTTCTTTATTCATTCAGTGGTCTCTTATAATTTCAACTTTATTAATTTCTCCTTTGATCTTTAGGATTTTTATTTTGGACTTTAATAAGGATTTTTATTTTTTCTAACTTTTAAAATTGAATGTGCAATTCATTAATATGCTCCTTCTGTTTTGTTATTAATTTAGGCATTTAGATATATAAACTTTTCCCTAAATATTACATCCCAGAAATTTTTGGTATGTGTTGTCATTGTTGTCATTATCTTTAGGTCTAGCACTCCATCCTCTGAGCCACTTAACTGATTTCTATCTCTCCTTTTTTTTTTTTACTTCTGCTGGTGCATAATATATTCTACTCCAACACTTTATTTTAGACATGTTTTTCTGCTTCAAGTGTGTTTCTTGTAAACAACATATTGTTGGATTCTTGTTTCTAATCCATTCTTCTATTTTCTTGCATTTTATGCATGAGTTCATCCGACTCAAATTCATAGTTGTGATTACTGTGTATTTCCCTCAATTCTATTTTCTCCAGTTTATCCTTCTTTCTCTCTTTTTACACTGTTTTTCCTTAAAAGTCTGTTTTGCTTTGGACAACTGCCTCTCTTGGTCAGTCCTCACTTTTATTATCCCCCTTCTTTTATCCTCTTTTCCTACTTCACTGTTGGGTAAGATAGATTTTTATTTCCATATGACTATATATGTCTGTATGTACATGTATGTGTTCGTTTATATGTATCCATAATATTCTATCTTCTTTGAACCACTTCTGATAAGAATAATGTTAAGGATTGCACACTATTCCCTCATTTTCCTCTTACTGTAAAGCTCTTTTTTGAACGCCTCTTTTATGTAAGAAAATTTCCCCATTCTTCTTCTCCCTTCCCCCTTTCTCCCAAGGCACCCCTCTTGTCACACTTGCTCTGTTTTTTGAGATCATGCAAATATAATTGACTCACATTCATGCCCTTTGTCTATGTAGACTCCTTCTAGTTGCCTTAATAATACTAAAGTTCTTAGGAGTTACAAGTATCACCTTACCATCAGGAATGTAAACTGTTTAACTTCATTAAGTCCCTTATGATTTCTCTTTTCTGTTTACCTTTTTATGTTTCTCTTGAGGGTAATGGTAATGTAATTTGAATTTGAAGATCCCTTTGTGTTGTCAAAGGTGGCAGGTACTTAGCACTTAGCAACTGATGAAGCCTCTGTTGGGGAAACAGAAGGTATGAACTCCTGTCTCCTGTAGCTGACATAACAGGAATTGATTGCTGAATAAGTGACTGATTGAGTTAATCAAGTTGTCCCATGAGTGGAAGACTTTGACTATTGTACTTTGAGATGATTGTTCTTCGTTAAGACTTTGAATAAGTGACTGATTGAGTGAACTTGAGTGCTCTATGAGTGGAAGATTTGCCCCATGAGTGGAAGAATTTGACTATTGTACTTTGAGACTATATTGTGATACTGATTGAGTTAACTTAAGACTTTGCCCCGTGAGTGGAAGACTCTGACTATTGTACTTTGAGATGATTGTTCTTTGTTCTAAATATTGTGACCACTTTGGTGAAAACTATGTGTCCATTTTAATGATAAGTTCTTGGGAATACTATATTGTGATTTTCTGTGGTAAGTTATAATATTCTGAGTGCTGTACCTGTTCAGAAACAAACTACAGATGGACAATCTACCAGCTTCAAGGTTTTTGTGGCCATTGGTGACTACAATGGCCATGTTGGTCTGGGTGTCAAGTGCTCCATAGAAGTGGCCACAGCTATTCGTGGTGCTATCATTCTGGCCAAGCTGCCCATCATTCCTGTGAGATGTGGCTACTGGGGGAACAAGACTGGCAAGCCTCACACAGTACCCTGCAAGGTTCTGGTGTGCCTGATCCCTGCCCCTAGAGGTACTGGTATTATCTCAGTTCCTGTGCCTAAGAAGCTCCTGATGATGGCTGGAATTGATGACTGCTACACTTCTGCAAGAGGCTGTACTGCCACTCTGGGCAACTTTGCTAAATCTATCTTTGATGCTATCTCCAAAACATACAGCTATCTAACCCCAGACCTGTGGAAGGAGACTGTGTTCACTAAGTCTCCTTATCAGGAATTCACTGACCATCTTGTGAAGACTCCCACTCGAGTGTCTGTCCAGAGGACCCAGGCAGCTGCTGTGGTAACCACATAGATGTTTTTGTATAAACAAATAAATTGAACTATGCCTGCTAAGAAAAAAAAAGATTTTTACATGGTTCTTAGGCCTAACATCCTGGTCTGGCACCACAGGAGTCAGAGTGGAGGTAGTGGTCAGGATGGTAGGAGCAATGACTTCATTTTCTTGGCACATACTGATTCCCATCGCATCCTTAGGGGGTCTGTTTCTTCAGATAGCCTGACTTTTCTGCTCTGTGAATGTCAGCTGGTTAGCTGTTTATGGGAATGGCTCGCCCTTTTTTCCATAGGAGTTATTTCCCTGGATGATGGGCTGGAAGCAGGACCAGTGGTCTGGGAGGTGCTCTTACTCTCAAGATTACTATATTATATTGACCATGTAATGTTTCTGTGCCTCAGTTTTCTCTATAAAGTGAGGATGTTCAACTTGACTTCTAAGGGTGATTTCAATTGTAAATCTATTATCTTATTCTTCCTTGTTCCCCCAAAAAACCCAGATTACTGAGGCAAAGCTATCAAATACAGTGGCACCTTAATTAAGAAGTCATTTCTAGCATATAATTACAGTTCAATTCAATTTGAAAGCCTCTAGAAGATCAGTGCTTTGAGGAATTTATAATCAGGATATTTCATAGAATTCCCATTTACCTACACTGTATAATGGTAAAGGGAATTTGAAGATCTTCCCTGCCCCTTAATGGATGGAATGTAATCACATGGAGCCTGTGGCAGGAGGAGTTTGCTGAACAGGTGTAACAGGAAGGAGTGGAGCAGGAAATGAGTGAGAGCAGTTAGTATGGAGGGAGAGCGAGGATGCAGGCAAGGAGACAGCTAGGATTGTGAGTGTTTGTGGGAAAGCTGGAGCAGGGGGAAGGCTTTGGGATGATGTTGTTTCCTGCAATGATAAGATGTATTAATTTCTTTGTTGCTATAATGGTTTTCTGGTGTTGGGATTTGG
Organism: Petaurus breviceps papuanus; assembly: GCF_028583685.1. Classification (NCBI taxonomy): domain Eukaryota; kingdom Metazoa; phylum Chordata; class Mammalia; order Diprotodontia; family Petauridae; genus Petaurus; species Petaurus breviceps. Next base: position 27,883,207 of record NW_027185616.1, read on the forward strand.
CTTTCTGGTGTAGGGATTCAGTTTTCTAGTGTTTGAATAAATGTTTTCCTTCTGTCTTCTATATAGAGAGTCTGTAATATTTAGTAATTCAGAATTACACTAGCATGTTCATAGTTACTGTCAGTGCTGTGAATATTACTTTGGTGATACACACTGACGTTTTTCTGAATAGATTTGGTTTAACTTAAAGTTTTTCCTTTCTCATTTCTTCTACATTCTGGGTCTCATTGAGACATATCCCTGCTGATGACACTGCTTCCCTAAGCATCCTTTCTAGTCCTGATTGCACCTTTGCTCTTAAATACCCTTTCCCCAATTAAATGGTTGTGGTAGGGGAGTTGGAATAATTCCTGCTTCCTATTGCAACTTCTACCAGGGGTGGGGAACCTGTGGCCTCAGGTTCACATGTGGCCTGCTAGGTCCTCAAGGATGGCCCTTTGACTGAATCAGGATTCATTTCCCCATCCCTTTATCTAGACTTTTCCTCTACTACCTCCATTTAAATCCTTTGATGTTCATTCAATTCAGATTTCTGACCCAATCAACATTGTAATAGCTGTAATCTACCACTTCCTAGCACCTTCTTCAGTTCAGCACCTGACTCACAGTCTAGCTTTCCCACAGCTATGGCCCTCCTTCTCTTGTTCTGCAACATACATATTGATATTATATCAAACAACCTAGATCCCAATTACTGCTAACAACAAATCCTTTGAAATGGATAAGTTATTAAAATTCTTATTGCATATTTCCATTGGATTGGAATCAATAATAATATTTTACACAATTATAAGTTTGAATAGTGTGAATTAAAATGCATGCAACTACTTCAGGAGATTCATAATTTGCAGAAATTGGGATCAAACTGGTCCCAAACTTAACACTTCCACAGTCCTCTCCAACAATATTCCTCCGACACCTAGGGGCAGCTAAGTGACACAATGGATAGAATGCTAATCTTGGGAGTCAGGAAGACTCATCCCGAGTTTAAATCTGGCCCCAGACAATTACTAGCTGTATGACCCTGGGCAAGTCATTTAATCCTATCTACCTCAGTTTCCTTATCTGTAAGGTGAGCTAGAGAAGAAAATGATAAACTAACCCAGTATCTCTGCCAAGAAAAATCCCAAATTGGGTCACAAAGAGTGAGGTATGACTGAAAAAAGGGAGCAGCAAACCACAATTCCTCCAATCCATCTGAATCTCAGAGAGAGATGGTCATATTGTGGATCTTGCCATCACTTACAAGTATTCTACTTCCATGTTTATGAGCTCCCAAATTTCTTTATCTTATAATCTTTTATCATTCCATTTTTTTCTTTGCCTTATACTGTGTAAATTCCATTCCTCAGTTCTTTCGCAGGAGATCACTTCTACATTGGTTATATTTTCCTCCCTTCACTATCACAATCCCTTGTTGAATTGCTTTAACTCTATACTATCCTTTAAACTTGGTTCCCTAAAGCCTTTTGCCCTATTGTTAATCATAATTTTCTACCTTAACTTCTCTTCATATATTCTGAACGTAGCTGGAGAAAATCACAAAATCCTGCTGACTGGTTCCACTATAAATTTATGTTACATAATTTCAAACAGGCCCAAACTGTAGTAAGGCAATCCATTTATATCTCATAATCAATTTGCTGCCCCACTCACCACGACTTCAAAATTTTTTCATCTCTCCTCAAGACTATTGGATTATGCATCTACACCTTCTTAGATGAGAACCTTGCCTTATACTTGAATGGAAATGCTGAGGTCAGTCACTGAGACTTCTCTTTTCTTCTCATCTTGCATGACTCATGTTTTTACCCATTATCTCCTCTTTTGTCTGTATCATATAAATAGACTCTTAATTTCCAAGTAAAACCACTCTGCATATACATTTGATCCCATCCTATAACATCTACATCAGATTGTTGCCTATATAATTCCTTTTCTCTCACTAATCTTCAGTCTCTTCCTATTTACAAATGCTATCCTACTGCCTACAAATAGCTCATATATTTCTCATCCTAAAAAACCCCAAACAAACAAACAAAAAAAACAAAACCAAATGAAACCAAAGCTACAACCCTCACTTGATTCAACTATCCTTGATAGTTACCAGTCTATCTGTTTTTTTTTCTCATGGTTAAACTTCTTAAGAAAGTCATCTATATTTCTAGACTCCATTTCTTGTCTTCAACAGTATGCTTTATGACCTCTTCATTTAACTGAAATAGCTCTTAACAAATTTATCATTGCTCTCTTAATTAATAATTTTGATCACTTTTCTCATCTTAACCTCTCTGCAGCCTTTGACACTATCAAACACTCTTTTCTCTTGGATATTCCCTCCTCCCTGTCTAGATTTTGAGGCACTGTTTTCTCCCAGTTCTTTTCCTCTTCAACTGTTCCTACTCTTTTTATTATGCTGGATCTTCTTCCAGATAATTCCCAATAAGTGTGGGTACCATCCAGGGATGTGGATGTATATCTGGAACTGGACATCTCTTTTCTATTCTTATTTGATACTAGCTGACTTGGTGACTACATCATCTCCCAAGTTTTCAATCATCTCTATGCAGATGCTTCTCAGATCTAATTATCCAACCCTAACTATTCTCCTCAGCTATTATTTATATTGATTCAATTCAATAAACATTTATTAAGTGCCTACTATCAGACGTTGTACTAAGTGCTGGGGGTACTAATATGAATAAGAAAGATCTGCTCTCAGGGAGTTTTCAATCTAATGGAGGAAGACAATGCACAAAAGGATGCTGGAAGGCAGGGTGTGGGAAAAAAGGACCCCAGTGGGTGCCCAGGATGAAGTCATCTTTTTGCATGTAGTTCAAACCAAGCAGAACTACAGATGGAAAGTGGAAGGAAATATAAAGATCAAATATTGTCCTCTATCAGGGAAAGCTTTAAGTGGAATTTAATGCCCCACCCTCCAGCCCTGCGATCAGAGGGTAGAGGAGGCTAAGGGAGTTGGGAAGGTGTTATAAATTTGAGGCTGAGTTAAACAGCATGACTAGGAGATTTCAGCATTATCAATTGCTTCTTGAACATCTTGGGTTGGATATCCAGTAGGCATCTTAAACTAAATATGGCCAAAACAGGGTTAATCATCTAATTTGTTGTCATGTCTTGCTTCTGCCTTCATAGTCATTTTCACATATGGTGCTCTGCTCACTTCTCTTGCTGCAGGCTCTCATCACCTCATGCCTTTTGGTTGTTCTTCCTGCCTCAAATCTGTCCCCACCTCCCGCAGGGTATCCTCCACTCTAATGGCAAAGTTAGTTTTCTAAATTTCACTTCTCCTCTAGTGGTTCCTTTTGTCCTAGATCAAACATGAATCTTCTTCCTTTTAAAACCCTTAACAACTTTTCTCATTTTAACCTATCCAGTCTTCTTATTCGTTGATCTCCTCTCATACTCTGTGGTCTATGACTTGACCTTTTCCTTGTGCTTCACATAGGACATTCCATTTCCTAGCTCTCTATTGGCTATCACTCATGCTAAGAATAGTCTCCCTTCTCACCTCAAACTCTTGGCTTCCCCAGTCTCTGTTTCCCCCAAATGTTGTATGATTTCTTAATCAAACTTTGGGTCTTCACCTAGAACTTGAGCCAATTCTCTATAAATATTAGGCTTGTGATATATATTTGCAGAATTTGTTAAAAACTCTTTATGTGTTATAGTTTATAAATGTTTCATATAAAATGCGACATCTACAACTCCATCACAGTTCACCAGATGCCTAGGAAAACATTTGCCAGAAGCTTTATTTCTTTGTTTCTGAACATTTATGTCAATCAATCCATCATAAAATCAAGTTGCCTTTTCTCCTCTCCTACCCACAACCCACTGATGACTAATGGCAAACTTGAAGTCACTTACTAGCAGCACTTATTTTTTTTTTTTTTGAATGAACTGAATCTTAGTTCATTCCTCAACATTTTATACTCATGTAGCAGACTTTTGGGGGTAGGGAACATGAATATAATTTATATTTGTTCAACATAAATGTAATTAAGCTTCAGATCACTAAGCACACCTATTTGAATATTTTTGTATCCTTACTTCATCACTCAATATATTAATTTTTCTTCCCAACACTCTTTGGTTTTGGTAAAACAACTCATTCTATTCGGTTCCCATCTGATAAGCCCTTGAAAATAGCTGTTTCTTTCGTGCTTCGGCAACATGTGGGCTGCAACGGCAGCCTGGGGTTCCTCCCCAACTTTGATTATGGCCCTGGAGTCTACACCGGGTCCCACCCCTGGCTCCGCCCAGTGTTTCTGCCCCTGCCACCGGCACAAGCCTAGGGTCAGGAGCCGGAGTCGGTGTCTCTGCTGGCTGCCCCATCCCGGGCTCTGGCCCCAGCCCCCTCTCAGGCCTGGGCTCCCAGGGCCGTTTCCCGGTGGCCGCGTGGTCCAGCTGCACCAGGTCATCCTCGACTCCATCGTGGACAGCTACCGGTAGGAGCGTCGTCATGACAGCGCGGATCATGTCATCCGCACTCTGTTGGGAACAATGGAAAACCACTCAGTAGAAGTCACCAACTGCTTTTGAGTGCCACATAATGAGTCTGAGGATGAGGTTGCTATGGACATGGAATTTGCTAAAAATATGTATGAATTAAACAACAAAGTCTCTTCAAGTGAGCTTATTCTGGGCTGGTATGCCACAGGCTATGATTTATGAGTACTGGTCTGGGAGGCCCATAGCCCCATTCACTTCACTGTGGACACCAGCCTCCAGAATGGACCAGTGAGCATCAAAGCCTATGTCAGTGCTTCTGTGGGTGTTCCTGGAAAAAGATGGGAGTGATGTTCATTTCACTGACAGTGAAAAATGCCTATGATACTGAGCCAATTGGAATTGACCCAATCATGAAGACATGTTTCAGCCCTAACCCTGTGATTGGCCCTTCAAGTGATCTTCAGCAAGTTGGTGGGGCATCAACCTGGATGCAGGATGCTCTAAACAAATGTTGCAGCATGCTGAGGATGTGCTGTCTGGAAAGGTGTCAGCTTCCTAATGGGCCTGGTTAACCAAGTTCCCAGGATTGCCCCTGAGGTCTTTGAGACCATGCTGAACAGCAACATCAACGACGAGTTGATGGTGACTTACCTTGCCAATCTAACTCAGTCACAAATTGCTCTCAACAAGAAACTTTTGAACCTGTGAGGAAACCCAATGACAGCTACACCCAGCAACTCCACCTGCCATGGCTTCTTCCTTCCCTCAACACATAGACAGGCATATAGGATAGAGCAGAAGAAAAGTGGATTCTTCTTTAATCATCATCTTTAAGTTGCCTGTTTCTGTAGATGAGTTGTTTATAATTCCAAGTAAACCACAGGCATTCCCTTTCCCCCTGGAGGGAAAAAAGAAAATGGCTGTTTATGAGTAGGAGCTCTGCTTATATTTGCAAAATACATCTATAAATATAGATTCAGATTCACTACTGTTATTATGCAAAATGAGAACCCAAGCAATATTTCTGGTTCTACACTTGATTCATGTAATTGAAATTTGATTTTTGAAAAAAAAAATACTTAGTCTATATTGTGAAGAATCATGAAAGAAATCTGGTATTGGGTTAAGAAAAAAAAAATCAACCTTGTGGCAACACAGCACTGAAAAAAAATTTTAATAGGGCTTTTTGTCAATAGCTTTTAAATATAGGCATTCACTGTAGCAGTCTTCCTGTGTCAGAGACCAATGAAGAAAATAACAAATAGATGCCATTTCTCAGGGAGAGCATGACAGTGTTCTCCCCAGAGAAAATGTGATAATTGGAGAACAAATTAGGAAAAAGTGCTTTGTAAGTGTGGCTAGAAAGCACATAATGTGATGACTGTTCAGGTATAGATTCATCACAATTGTTGACATAGTTCTGTTATTAGTTAATATTTAAAATGTAGTAAGGAAATGGTGAATCAGTATAGTACTAGGGGATGGTTGCCATTAAACATTCCTTGATAATTGGGGCTGCCAACTATAACTTGAATCTTCATGGTACTGGTCTACCTGACAAGCAAAACAATTTGAACTAAATAAACATTTAGGATTAATGTGTTTATTTTAAGAAACAAATTTCTGATTCAATTGGCATCCAAAATTAGAGAGGCCACAGAAGTTGATGTTGGAGGCTGTTTTTCTGCTTTCCCTGCCAGTGTGTTTACAGAAGAAAAATTAATGACAGGGAGACCTTTTTTAGTCTTGTAAGCTGAAAATATTTTTTTTAAATTAGATTAAAATTATGAGGCTACTCTGACATGATATATTAAGAGATCTACTGATGCCCAGGGAGGTAGAAGACAGGAGGAAAAACCTAGAATTTGATCAAGTAAACTGGGTAGATGAGACTTGTTTATGCCAGAAAAGCAAGATTAATTTTTGTCTAAAAGTTAATTAACTATTTTGCCTTAGTGAATCTATTTGTCATCTTAAACTTTGATTCATTAACTACTAACTGAGCTAACTGCTTGTAATGGAAATGCAAATTTAAAGATGTTCCCTGCCCTTAGGCCCTTTGATAGGCTTAAGAGACTCTGAGAAACTTGCTTGATTTGAAAATATACTCTGCCTCCTAATAAGCTTAATGTGGTCACATGGAGCCTGTGGCAGGCCGGTTGGTTTTCAGGAACATGCACATCTTGATGCTGTGAGATTGGGCATTGGGTCAAGAGGGTGGTTACATTCTCTGACCCAGGAGAAGGCTATATAATCCCTGATGTGAGGCTTTGCTTTGGGGCTCACTTTGAGAAGTGTTCTGTGATTTGATCAGATGAGACTCTGGGAAGCTGTTGTTGAGAGCCCCCTGGCTTTGAAAAACCCAGATGTTGATTTGGTATGGATGTAATGGTT
>NW_027185616.1:27895073-27898771 GCF_028583685.1 Petaurus breviceps papuanus
ATATTGAATCCCTTTCCCCAAAGCTGGATTTATAAGTGGTTGCATACATAGAATGCCTATCCTTCACCTCTTGATGCTTTCCTGCTTATTGAAGAGAATATCATAATTTTACATGTGAAGGTAGTTCCTAGTGGAAGGGGGAGAGACCCTGTGTCAGTGAAGATTTTCTGTAATTTATATACTTAGGGAGGTTCTTTGGGGGCACTGAGACCATGAGCGATTTGCCCAGGGAAACAAAAACACTATGTATCAGAGGAAGGACTTGAATGGTGGTCTTTTTGAGTATGAGTCCAGATTATCCAATATTTTATTGCTTCTTGTCATAAGGAAAATAAAACTAAGGTTAAACATCCACAGGATCTTAGGCTTAAAGTTGGAAAGGATCTTAAGGGTCCCTTTAAGCAGAGGCCTAAAATCATTAAATGATTTGCCCAAGGTTGTTTAGTTTCTAAGTGGCAAGGTCAGATTTCAAACCCAGGTGCTCTGACTCCAAATGCAGTGTTTTTTTTTTTTATTGTAGTGTGATGCCTGTTTTAAATAGAAGGGAATTGAGGCCTCCATATATGGTACTTTACAGTTTTTAAATTTCTTTACAAAACAGTATTTCATGTTAGATAATGCTTGAGGATACTGATGGGAAGTTCTATACTACCTACATTCAAGGAAGCAGGAGACCTCACATATATCAACTTAATTACTAGTATTATATTGGTGAACCTCAGTTTCCTCCTCTGTAAAAAGGTGGGCATAATAATTTCACTTCTGTTTTCACAGAATTGTCATGAGAAAAGTGATTTACAAGCCTTAAAACAACATACAAAGGGTAATTCCATATGACATGTGATTTTAGAACCAAAAAGAATGAGTTGGCCGCCAGTCTGAACAATGGATTTCTGCAGAAAAGAGGGAGTGTGATTCTCATTATTTGGCTAAACATAGGGCTTGTAGTTTCTGATACAGGAATTTGTTCTTCCCTGTGGAAACACCTGATCAAGCAAAATTCCCAGAATCCCTTGTGAAGGATGAAGGATGAAGTACTATATAATATGGGACGTTCCCAGAAAAGAGAGTGGAAGGCAAAGTATTGTTTATAACAGAGGATTTGTGCACTTTAAAGTAGTTAGGGAAAAATAGGTTTGAATTTGGAGCCAGAAGGCCTAGATTCTAGCCAACTCTCTGCCCCTTACTAGCTCTGTCATGGAATATCTATACATTTCACTGTCTTCAGATATTTGTATTTGGAATGATACCTAACCAAAATCAGATATTGTAAGGATCAAATAGGGGCAATGCATATGAAAAGGGTTTTGTAATGATAAGAAATTATATTATTTAAGCAATTATTAATATTATTATCATACCAAAGGAGTCAAATCTTATTAATTTTGCCTTGGTGATATCATTTGCATGCATAACTTCCCTTCTGTGCTCACGGAAACCAGTCTAATTCAGGACTTCCTAACCTAGACTATGACGACAGCTTTCTAAAAGATTTTGTTTCTAGTCTTCTCTCTTTAATCCACCTCACATGTTGGTACCTTCAACTTCTTTCTAAGTTACCATATTCATTATCCTTCTCTTCTACTCATAAGCTCAACTTCATTTAAATGACTTCTTACTGCCTACCCAGTATAGTATAAATTTATTTTTCTGCCATTCAAGACCTTCCAGGATCAGATTTCAACTTAACTTTTCAGCCTTATCTCCCTTACTGGCTTCACATTCAAGCCTATCTGGAGCCATTGTTTTCTCTTCTTATCTCATCTCTCCCTTCTCTGTTTCTTTATTCACATTGTTCCCCCCCCCCCTTCATAGGATGAACCTCCTTCACTCTTAATTTCTCTATCTGTTCATTGAAATGCCTTCAAGGCCCAACAGAAGGGCTAAATTCTCCACACAATTTTACCTAATCCGTTACCTTCCCATCTGGTGAAAGTTATGTCTTCCTTCTAAGATGCCTCATAATGCTTCGTCCAGATACCTTATCACAGTCTTCATCAAACCATGGCTATTTGTGAATATATTTTGGCTTACAAACATATTAGTCTAAACTCCTTAAGGAAGGAACTTTGTTTTTATCTCATCTCTATATCCCCAGGGCTTATCACAGCAAGCACTTAATCACCTTTAGTTAAACTGAATGAATCAGATGGGACTTTTAAACACAAAATTTCCAAGATGGTACTCATATTAGCACTTACCAAATTTGGGAAAGAAGAAGGATATTTATAACCCTAACTGATTATTTCCCTTTTCAAGAGATAGAGGCATGTTTCCAAAATAAAATTCTTTTGAAATCTGCATATTATTTGCAGATTTCATGTATGCATGATTTCAATAAATTCAATTCAATTGGCCAAGCATTTATGAAGATCCTATTTATTAAGGAGACACTGTGCTAGGCACTGGGGATACAAAGGCAAAACAAACAAAATAAAATTGGGAGGAAACTGCCTATTATTGACAACTGAAAAAAATCCTCTTCATTTGGAAGAAAAAAAAAACAGTTTTCTCTAGGATCAAAACTGCATTGCAAGCTCAAGAATCCATATAAAGTCCATAAAACCTTCACAGTATAATTGTTGCTTCTAGAATTGATCAAAGAATATTCACTTTTTATAAATAATATGTAGAACCAAATGGCATCTCACTATGAAAACATTGCAAAGTTAATTTTCAATTTATAAATACTTAAGGTTCAATCCAAATTCTTCTGTTAAATGTTCTTTTGGGGCATATTTTCCAGGAGAATCTGATGCCTTTTCAGAACCACAAGAGGGAGCTCATGTGATTGAACATTGCAGGTTTTGTTTAGAATTATTTTGGGAGGGGAAATAGGATGGAGTGAAGGGTCAAAGGAATTGAAATGTTTTGATAAAAGTTGTCCAGAAAACACAACTACATATAACTAAATCCATCAATTAACAGATACGTATTAAGTATTTCCTATGTGCTAGGTATTTTGTGAAGCAATAGGGATAAATGTACAAAGAATGAAGCAGTTGCTACTCCAAAGGATTTTATATCAAGTGTATATAAAGTATAAATAGAAAGTTAACAAGTGCAAATACATACATACATATGTGTGTATCTATGTGTACATGCCTATATATATATATGTATATATATATTAAATACAATGGACCTTGGGAGGAAGGACACTAGCATTAGAAATGGGATGGATCAGGAGAGACTTCATGTAGAACATTAGTGTTTAAGGCAAGTCTAATTCCAGTATTCCATGAGTTCATGTTGGCGTCAAATGACAAGTTGTTGAACAGTTAACAAAATGGGGTTTACTTTGCCCTAACATAGCAAGAATGCAAAATAATGATACAGTAGCACTTAGCTTAACTAGATGTGTTAACCCTCGTTTCCATATGGAAATATTCCTAGTCATCAGGACAGGATATGATAGTGGATACAGATATGTGTGAGGTCTTCAGAAATTCACCAAATCAGAGTGACTTTCAACCAAAACTAGGTAGGACTTTTTCTCTTTAGCTGCGTAACTAGGAAGTTATGTCAGAGAAGAAAGAACCAATCATTCCTGGGGTCTACTTTGCTTCCTTTTAGTGAAGACTAATTCCTTTCATGGGCAGCTAGGTGACACAACAGCAGTCAGGAAGACCTGACTTCAAATCTGGCCTTAGCCCTTTACTAGCTGTGTGACCCTGGATAAGGATTAACTCATTTAA
>NW_027185616.1:27898781-27913120 GCF_028583685.1 Petaurus breviceps papuanus
AGCCCTTTACTAGCTGTGTGACCCTGGATAAGGATTAACTCATTTAACTGTGTTTGCCTCAGTTTACTCATTTGTAAAATGAGCTGGAAAAGGAAATGTCAAACCACTCCAGTATCTTGGCCAAGAAAAGCCCAAATGGGGACACAAAAGGTCAGACATGAGTGAAATCACTAAAGAACCACAATTTCTGTAACAGGAGGGAAAAAGGTGGTATATGTCTAATCTATGATGGGGATCAGGGGAGGCAGAAGCATGGATCTAACCTATGTTGTGAGGAAATCCTGCTAGATATTAGTTCTATCACAATGGTGTTAAAGTCAAGTCAATAATCACTTAATAAGTACCTACAATGTCCAGGCGCTATACTAAGTGCTAACAATACAAAAACCAAACCAAAACTACACACTCCAAAAAACAACCAGTCCATGCTCTAAAGGAAATTGAAATCTAATGAGAAAGAAAACATAAAAAACCCCTCCAAAATAAATAAAAGATAAATTGGAGATGATCATACAAGGAAGGCAGTAGCATGAAGGGGACTGGTAAAGGGTCTTGCAAAAGGTAGGATTTTAGCTGAGACTTGAAAGAAACCAGGGAATCAAGGGGTGGAGACAATGAGGGAGAGGATTCCAGGCATGAGAGACAGGTAAAATGATACACAGATCTAGACTGTCTTGTATGAGGAACAAAAAAAAAGATAGAGTAACTAGATCACAGAGTATAAGGAGAGTAAAGTATGAGAAAAGTGGCAAGGATCAGGTCCCTATAAATTATAAAGGGATTTAAAAACCAAAAAGAGCATTTTATATTTGATACTCGAGATAAAAGGGATCCACTGGAGTTTATTGAAAGGGAGTTTGTGTGACATTGTCAGACCTACTCTTTTTTTTTTGTAGTTGTTTATTTTCTTCTTTTGTAATTGATTTGTTTATTTACATTTAGTTTACAACATTCAGATCCACAGTCCCTTGAGTTTCAAATTTTCTCCCCCTCCCTCTCCACTCCCCCACTCACCCCTTCTCATGGCATCAGGCACTCAAATATAGGATCTATAAATATCTTCACATTAATTATTAGTCAGATTGTAAAGAGGGATTGTAACTGGTGGAATGATCAGTGGGAAAGAGGAAACAAAAGAAGAAAAAGGAACAGAGCAAGTAGTTTGTTTCCATCGGCATTCAGACTCCACTTCTCTTTCTCTGGATGTGGGTATCTCTTTTGATCATGAGTCTTTTGGAGTTGTCTTATAACCTTACATTGCGGAGAGGAGCCCAGTCTATTGAAGTTAGTCATCACACATATGTTGTGTCTGTGATTGTGTACAGTTTACTCTTGGTTCTGCTCTTCTCACTCAGCATCAGTTCGTATAAGCCTCTCCAGGTTATTATGAAATCCGTCTGCTCCTCATTTCTTATAGCACAATAGCATTCTATTATATTCATATACCATAGTTTGTTTAGCCATTCCCCAAATGATAGGCATCCCCTTAATTTTCAATTCTTTGCCACCACAAAAAGAGCCACTATAAATATTTTTGTAAATATGGATCCTCCTCCCACTTCTCTTATCTCTTTGGGATATAACCCTAGAAGTGGTATTGCTGGGTCAAAGAGTATGCACTTATTTATAGCCCTTTGGGCATAGTTTGAGATTGCTCTCCAGAATGGCTGGATCAGTTCACAACTCCGCCAACAATGCATTAGTGTTCCATTTTTCCCACATCCTCTCCAGCATTGATCATTTTCCTGTTTTGTCATCTTAGCCAATCTGGTCGGTGAGATGTGGTACCTCAGAGCTGTTTTGACTTGCATCTGTCTAATCGATAGTGATTTAAAACATTTTTCATATGCTTATAGATATCTTTAATTTAATCTTCTCAGAACTGACTTTTCATATCCTTTGACTATTTATCAATTGGGGAGTAGCTTGTATTCTTATAGATTTGACTCAATTCTTTGTATATTTTAGAAATGAGGTCTCTATCAGAGACACTGGTTGTAAAAATTATTTCCCCATTTCCCACTTCCCTCTTAATCTTGGTTACATTGGCTTTATTTGTACAAAAGCTTTTCAATTTCATGTAATCAAAATTATCCATTTTGCATTTTATAATGCTCTCTACCTCTTGTTTCATCATAAAATCTCCCCTTCTCCATAAATCTAATAGATAACGATCCCTTGCTCTCCCAGATGGCTTACAGTATCAGCCTTTATACCTAGATCTTGCACTCATTTCAACTTTATTTTGGTGTACAGGTTTACATATTGGTCTATGCCCAATTTCTGCCATATTATGTTCCAGTTTTCCTAGCAGTTTTTGTCAAATAGTGAGTTCTTATCCCCAAAACTGGGGTCTTTGGGTTTATCAAGCAGTAGATTACTATAGTCATTGGCTGCTGAGTCTCCTATACCTATTCTATTCCATTGATCCACCACTCTATTCCTCAGCCAGTACAAATTAATTTTGATGACTGCTGCTTTATAATCCAAATTAAAATCTGGTATGCTAGGCCACCTTCCCGAGCATTTCTTTTCATTAATTTCTTTGATAATTCTGGACCTTTTGTTCTTCCAAATGAATTTTGCTACTATTTTTTTCTAGCTCTACAAAGTAACATTTTTGGTAGATCGATTGGAATGGTACTAAATATGTAATTTAATTTAGGTAAAATTGTCATTTTTATTTTATTAGCTCCACCCAGCCATGAGCAATCGATGTTTTCCCAATTAGTTAGATCTAATTTTATTTGTGTGAAAAGTGATTTGTAATTGTGTTCATATAAATCCTGGGTTTGTTTTGGCAGGAAGATTTACAAATATTTTATAATGTCTACAGTAACTTTAAATGGTATTTCTCTTTCTATCTCTTGCTGTTGGATTTCATTAGAGATAGATATTAATTAAGAAGACTTATGTGGGTTTATTTTATATCCTACAATTTTGACAAATTTATTTATTATCTCAAGTAGTTTTTTACTTGATTCTCTAGGATGTCAGACCTATTCTTTAGGAAGATCACTTTGATAACTAAGTGAACGATGGCTTAATGTGGAGAGAGACTTGAGGAAGGGAGATCCACCTATCTATTGCTGGAGAATAATGATATAGTGCATTCCAGGCACAGGAGATGGTCAATGGAGAGGCATAGGAATGGGGGACGGAATGTTGTGAATGTGGAGCAGAGAGAAGTGTGAGAGAGGAAGTTGTATATAATGAGATCTGATAGATAATTTGTGATGGTGTCATGTAGGTTTTCAAAGGGAAACAGAAGAGCTTATATTTTATCCCAGAGAAAATAGAAAACTGTTGGAGTTTGTTATGTAGGGGATTTACATGTTCAGATATAAAGATAATTACTTTTAGCAGGAGGAACTGGAGTGGTGAGTGATGGAATCAGGGAGAGTAATTAGGGGACTGTTGCAATAATCTAGGTGAGGGGTGATGAGGGTCTGAACTAAGGTGTGAATTGGAGTGCAGTGGAGAGAAAGGGTGGGACTGTGATATATGAGGACAGTAACTGTAAGATTCGGTAACTGATTGTGCATATGCGGTGAAGAAGAGAAGGAGGAGTCCAGGATAAATCTAAATCCTTTACTCAGCTGTTAAAGAGATTTTCCTAAAGCCCAGGCCTGACCAACTTGCTTTCCTGCTCAAATAATTCCAGAGGCTCCACAATACCCACAGGATCAAATACAAACTTTTCTCTAGCATTTAGAGCTCTTCTCAAACTGCCGCCTTCCTATCTTTCTGTACCTTTTTACTCTTTAATCAGTGATATTAACTCTACAGTTCAGAATCATTAGTTTTCTTGCTCTTCCACACAAAATTGGATCCCTCAACCCCATGCCTTTGCTTTGGCTGGAAACCCTTCCTGAAATGCTCTCATTCTCTCCTTCCTTACCTCCACCTCCTGGATTTATGGGCTTCCTTCAAGACTCAGAACAAAGCCCTTATTTTGTGCAAGAAGACTAACAATAGTACCCCACAATTCTAATGGCTTCTCTCTGATTTTACTTCGCATTTTCTGTTTATATATTTTCTTTGTAGCTTGTTGTTTCCATGTTGTTCCTCCCATTGGAATGTGAATTAATTGTGGCCAACCACACTTTTGCATTTCTTATGTATTTAGCACAGTGTCATGGACATAGTAAGCTCTTTATAAATGCTTGTTGATGAGGAGAAGAGTGAATTTGGGGCTATGAGTTCAGTTTTAAACATGTTGAGTGTAACCTACCACTGAAGCACTCATTTTTTTTTAATAACAAAATATTTATTTTTGACATTTTAAAACATTTTTTAGTTCCAAATTCTCTCTTTCCAGTCCCTCCCCCATCTTGAGAAGGCAAATAATATGATATTAATTACACATGTGAAATCATGGAAAACATATTTCCATATTAACCATGTGGCAAAAAATGAGAAGATTAAGTTAAAATTTTATACTTCAATCTGCATTTAGAATTTATCAGTTCTCTCTGGAGGTAAATAGCATTTTTCATCATGAATCTTTCACAACTGTCTTAGATCATTATATTTATCAGAGTAGCTAAGTCTTTAAAAATTATCATTATAACATTGCTATTACTGTATACAATATTCTCCTGGTTGTGCTCAATTCATTTTTGTGTCAGTTGATATAAGATTTTCCAGATTTTCTTGAAACCATCTTCTTCATCACTATTTTTTAGCACCATCATATTCCATCATAATCATAGACCGCAACTCGTTCAGTCACTCCCCACTTGATGGGCATCCCCTCAATTCCCAATTCTCTGCCACCACTAAAGGAGCTGCTATGTTTTTGGACATACAGGTCCTTTTTCTTTTCATTTGATCACTTTGGAATATAGACCTAGAAGTGGTATTGCTGGATTAAAGGATATTCAGAGCTTTATATCCTTTTGGGCAAATTGTTCTCCAGAATGATTCACATGTCTACCAATAATGCATTAGTTACCCAATTTTCCCACATATCCTCCAATATTTATCATTTTCCTTTTCTGTCACATTATACAATCTGACAGGTATTAAGTGATAACTCAGAGTTGTTTTAATTTGAATTTTTCTAATCAATAGTGATTAAGGCATTTTTTTCATGACTATATTTGACTGATTTCTTCTACTGAAAACTACTCATTCATATCTTTTGACCATTTATCAATTTAAGAACATCTCATTTATAAATTTGACTCAATTATTATATATTTGAGAAATGAGGTCTTTATTAGAGACACTTACTATAAAATGTATTCCTAGTTTCCTGTTTTTTATTTTCTCATTTTGGCTGCATTGATTTTATTTGTGTAAAACCTTTTATGTGTAATGTAATGAAAATTATCCATTTTGCCTCCCACAATCCTCTCTATTTCTTCTTTGGTAATACATTCTCCCATAATCCATAGATTTGACAAGTAAAATTTTCTATGTTCTACTAATTTGATTATGATATCACTCACTCTTTATGTCTAAATCATACACCCATTTTAGTTTATTTTGGTATATCATGTGAGATATTGGTCTATGCCTAGTTTATGACAAACTCCTTTCCAGTTTTCCCAGCAAGCTTTATGAAATAACCAATTCATGTCCTCAATGCTTGGATGTTTGAGTTTATCAAATATTAGATTACTATGATCATTACCTACTGTTTATTGCATACCTAATCTATTCTATTGAACTACAACTCTTTTTATTAACCAGTATCAGATTGTTTTGATGACTACCAGTCTATAATGTGGATTGAAATATGGTATTGCCAGTTGGTACTTTTTCTGACAATGTTACATAAACCCCCTTTCAATAATACCTTTGTTATTTTTTTTCATTGATTTAGTTGATATCCTTGATTTTTTTGTAATTCCAGATGAATTCTGATATTATTTTTTCCCACATTCTATAAAATGATAATTTAGTAGTTTAATTGGTATGGCACTGAATTAGTAAATAAGTTAAGTAGAGCTGTTACGTTTATTATATTGGTATGGCCTACCCATGAGCAACTACTATTTCTCTAGTTGTAATATTTCTCTTATTGTTTGAAAAGGATTTTGTGATTATGTTTATATAGTTCCTGAATTTCTCTTGGCAAGTAGATTCCCAAGTATTTTATATTTTCTCCAGTTAGTTTAAGTGGAATTTCTCTATCTCTTGTTCTTAGACTTTGCTTTAGTATATGGAAATTATGATAATTTTTGTGGTTTATTTTATATCTTTGCAATTTTGCTAGTTGTTAATTACTTCAATTAGTTTTTTAACTGATTCTCTAAGCATACCATCTGCAAAGATCAATAGTTTTGTTTCCTCATTTTCTATTCTTATTTCTTCAATTTCTTTTTATTGCCTTACAGCTGTACTAGCATTTCTATTACAATATTGAATAATAATAGTAATAACGGATATCCTTGTTTTAGCCTCATTCTTATTGAGAAGGTTTCTAGCTTATCCCCTTTACAGATAATGCTTGGTCTCAGTTTTAAACAGATACTACTTATCATTTTAAGGAAATCTTTTATTCCTCTGTTTTCTAGTGTTTTTTATAGGAACAAATATTGTATTTTGTCAAAAGATTATTCTGCATCTATTGAGACTATGTTATTATTATTTTTGTTATTGATATAGTCAATCATGCTAACAGTTTTCCAACATTGCACCAGTCTTGTGTTTATAGTATAAATCCCACCAAGTCATAATGTCTGATCTTTTGCGATATTGCCATAATTTCCTTGCTAGCATTTTATTAAAATATTTTACATTAATATTCATTAGGGAAATTCATTGACTCTTCCTGGTTCAGGTATCAAAAATCATATTTGTTTCATAGAAGGAAATTGGTAGAACCATTTCTTTACTAATTTTCCAAATATATTATTGGAATTAATTAAAAAATGTTTCATAGAATTCACTTATAGATCCATGTCTTTCTGTCCCTCCTTCTCCCCCCACACACACCTTAGGGAGCTAATTTATGACTTATTCAATTTTTTTTCTAAGATAGTGTTATTTAAGTATTCTATTCCCTCTTTGGTGAATTTGGGCAATTTACATTTTTGTAAATATTCATCCATTTCACTGAAATTCTTGGCTCTATTGGCATATAATTAGCAAATTAATTCCAAGTAATTGATTTAATTTCATCTTCATTGGCAGTGTATTCACATTTTCTTTTTGATACTGGTAATGTGGTTTTTCCTTTTTCTTTTAAAAAAAACCTAATTAACCAGTTTTTTTTTTCATAAAGCCATTTTCTAGTTTTATTTGTCATTTTTTTTTCATTTTTATTAATCTTGCTTTTGGTGTTAGGATTTCTATTTTGATATTTAATTGAGGATTTTTAATTTAAATTTTTCAGTTTTTTAGTTTCATGAATCAGTACGTTTATCTGTTCTTTCTCACTTTTATTGATATGCATATTTGGACATACAAAATACCCCTAAGTATTGCTTTGGCTACATCCCACAAATTTTTTTTTATATTGTCTCCTTGTTGTCATTTAAAAAATGAAATTATTGATTTATTTCTGCAATTTGTTCACTCACTAGTTCTTTAGGAATGGATTATTTAGTTTTTAATTAATTATATATTAATATAGGATATATTAATTAATTATACAATACATTAATTAATATATAATATAATAATTAAATAAATTAACCTATAACCTTTTATTAAACCCAATTTTTATTACTCACAGTGGTCTGAAAAATGTACATTAATATTTTTACTCTTTTTTTCATTTGCTTGTAAGGTTTTATGCCCTAATACATGGTCAATTTTTGTGAAGGTACCATATACAGTTGACCCAAAGGTACACTCCTTTTTATTACCACTCAATTTTTTCCCAGAAATCTATCATATTTAACTTTGCTAAAATTCTAATCATCTCCTTAACTTCTTTCTTATTTATTTTATAGTTATTCTAGTTCTGAAAGGGGAAAGTTGAGGTCTCTAAGTAGTAAAAATTTTGCTATCTTTATCTGCCTGTGAGTTATTTAAAATTTTTTTAAGGATGTAGATTTTCTACCTTTGTGTGTATGTGTGTGTGTGTTCATTGTCAATGATGCCTTTTTATCAAAATGTAATTTCCTTCCTTATCCCTTTAATTAGGTCTATTTTTGGTTTGGCTCTAAGATCATCATTCCTATGCCTGCCTTTTTTTTCCCCCGCAGGTGAACCATAATACATTATTTTTTTGTTTCCCATTTCTCATTTTTAAATATTTTATAATTAATTTATTTTTAGTTTTTGGCATTCACTTCCCTAAGGTTTTGAGTTCTAATTTTTTTTCACCCTCCTTCACCTCTTCTTTAACTAAGATGAAGTGCAATCTGATATAGGCTCTCCATATATATTAATATTAAATATATTTTCACATTAGTCATTATGTAAAGAAGAACTAGAACCAATGGGAGGAATCACAAGGAAGAATAAACAAAACAAAACAACAAAATTAAAAGAGAACAAAAAGTATGCTTCCATCTGCATTCATACTCCAAATTTTTTTCTCTTTATGTGTATCGCATTGTCCATCATGAATCTTTTGGAGTTATTTTAGATCCTTGCATTGCTGAGACAACCAAATTCTATCAGTCAGTCATCGTATAATATGGCTGTTACTGTGTACAATTTCTCCTGGTTCTGCTCACTTCTCTCAGCATCAGTTCATATAAGTCTTTCCAGATTTTTTTCTGAAGTCCACTTGCTCATCATTTCTTATAGCACAATAGTATACCATTGCATTCATTTACCACAACATGTTTAGCCATTCCCCAATTGATGGACATCTCCTCAATTTCCAATGCTTGGCCACCACAAAAAGAGCTACTATAAATATTTTTGTGCTTCTGGGTCCTTTTCCTGTTTTTATGATCTCTTTGGGATACAGAACTAGAAGTGGTATTGCTAGGTTAAAAGTTTGAACATTTTTATAGCCCTTTGAGTATAGCTCCAAATTGCTTTACAGAATGGTTGAATCAGTTCACAGCTCTACCAAAAATTCATTAGTGTCTCAATTTTCCTGCATCTTTTCCAACATTTATCATTTTCCAGTCTTGTCATATTAGCCAATCTGATAGGTGTTATGTGGTTGTTTTGGCTTGCATTTCTCTAATCAATAGTGATTTGGAGCATTTTTTTTCATGACTATAAATTGCTTTAATTTCTTCATCTGAAAGCTGCCTATTTACATATCCATTTATCAATTGAAAAATGACTTGTATTCTTAGAAATTCGACTCAGTTCTCTATATATTTTAGATATGAGGCCTTTCTTTATCAGAGACACTGGCTATAAAAATTATTTCCCAAATTTTTGCTTCCCTCCTAATCTTGCTTATATTGGCTTCATTTTTTCCAAAACCTTTTCAATTTAATGTAATAAAATTCATCCATTTTGCATTTCATAACATTTTTCTCTATTTCTTATTTGGTCATAAATTCTTCCCTTCTCCATAGATCTGACAGATATACTATTCCTTACTCTCCTAATTTGCTTATAGTATCACTCTTTATATATACATCTTATATCCATTTCAAACTTATATTACTATAGAATGGAAGTTTTGGTCTATGTCTAGTTTCTGTTATATCATTATCATTTGTCGATACCCTACCCCCCGCCCCAGTTTTTGTCAAACAGTGAGTTCTTATCCCAGGAGGTGGAGTCTTCAGATTTATCAAATAGCAGATTACTGTAGTCATTGACTATTGTGTCTTGTTTATTGAATTGTTTACCTATTCCACTGATTTACCACTCTATTTCTTATCCAGTACTGAGTAGTTTTGATGATTGCTGCTTCACAATACAATTTAAGATCTGGTACAGCTAGGCCGCCTTCCCTTATATTTCTTTTTATTATCATTCTTGTCATATTCCTTGATATTCTGGACCCTTTGTTCCTCTAGATGAATTTTGCTATTTGATTTCTAGCTCTATAAAATATATATTTTTTGTAGTTTGATTGGTATAACACATAATAAATAAATGAGTGTAGGCAAACTTGTCAGTTTTATTATATTAGGTCAGCCTATCCATGAGTAACTGATATTTTCCCCAATTATTTAGGTTTGACTTCATTTGTGTGAAAAGTTTTTTTTTTTATAATTGTGTTCATATAGTTCCTGGGTATGACTTGGCAGGCAGACTCAAATATTTTATAATGTCTACAGTAACTTTAAATGGAATTTCTCTTTCCATCTCTTGCTATTGGGTTTTGTTAGTAATGTATAGAAATGTGGATGATTTATGTGTGTTTATTTTTTATCCTGCAACTTTGCTAATGTAGTTTAGCATTTTAAGTAGTTTTTCATTCAATTCTCTAGGATTCTTTAAGTACATCATCATATCATCTGCAAAAAATGATAGCTTTTTTTCTTCTTTGCCTATTCTAATTCCTTCAATTTCTTTTCCCTCGTTGCTAAAGTTATCATTTCTATTGCAATTTTGAATAACAGTGGTGATAATGGAAATTTTGTTTCACCCATAATCTTATTGGAAAAGCATCTAGTTTGTCCCCATTAAATATAATGCTTGCTAATGGCTTTAGGTAGGTTCTACTTATCATTTTAAAGAAGACTCCACTTATTCCTATGCTCTCTAGTGTTTTAATTAGGAATGGGTGCTGTATTTTGTCAAATACTTTTTTTCTGCATCTATTGAGATAATTATGTTTTTTTCTGTTAGTTTTTTTGTTGATATGATCAATTATACTAATAGTTTTCCTAATGTTGAACCAGCCCAGCATTCTTAGTATAAATTCTACCTGGTCATAGTATATTATCCTTGATATAAGTTGCTATAATCTCTTTCCTAATGTTTTATTTATTTATTTATTGCATTTATATTCATTAGAGAAATTATTCTATAATTTTCTTTCTCTTTTACTCTTTCCAACTTAGGTATCAGAACCATATTTATATCATAAAAAGAATTTGTAGGATTCCTTCTTCTCCTCTTTTCCCAAATAGTTTGTTTGGAATTAATTGTTCTTTAAATATTTGATAGAATTAACTTGTAAATCCCTCTGGCCCAGGAGATTTTTTTCTTAGGGAGTTCACTGATGTCTTCTTCAATTTCTTTTTCTGAAATGGGGTTGTTTAAATATTTTATTTCCTCTTCTGTTAATCAGGGCAATTTATAGGTTAGTAAATATTGATACTTTTCACTAAGATTGTCAAATTTATTGGGATACAGTTGGGCAAAAATAAATCCTAATCATTATTTTGATTTCCTCTTGATTAGTGGTTAATTCACTCTTTTCATTTTTGATACTGGTAATTTGGTTTTCTTCTTTCTTTTTTTTATCAAATTAATGAAAGTTTACCTATTTTATGTTTTTTTTAATAATCTCAGCTCTTAGTTTTATTTATTAGTCTAATAGTTTTCTTGATTTCAGTTATATTAATCTCTCCTTTAGTTTCCAGAATTTTAACCTGGTATTTAATTGGAGATTTTTAATTGTTCTTTTTCTAGCTTTTTATGTTGCCTCCTCCAATCATTGATTTCTTCTTTATCTTATTCATGTCAGCATTTAGAGATATAAAACTTCTCTAAGAACTGCTTTCACTGCATCCCATAAATTTTTGTATACTGTCTCATTATTGTCATTCTCTTGGTTGAAGTTATTGATTGTTTCTGTGTTTTGTTGTTTGGTCCATTCATTCTTTAGAATATATTAAACTCCAAATTAATTTTTAGTCTATCTTTCCATGACCCTTTATTACATGCAAATTTTATTACATCATGATATGAAAAAGATGCCTTTATTATTTCTGCCTTTATGCACTGTATTTTCAGGTTTTATTTTTCCTAAGATGCTGTCAATTTTTATTCATTAGGGAATTGTGTAGGTGGCATATACCACTAAGAAAGAGTATATTCCTTTTTATCCCCATTCACTTTTCTCCACAGGTCTACCATAACTAACTTTTTTGTTGTGCTCTGGTTTTTCTATCAGAAAGGTAGTTTGGAAGTCCCCTATTTCACTGAATGTCCATCTCCTCCTCTGAAAGATCATGCTTATTTTCTCTGTGTATGATCCGTGGTCGTAATCCAATCTCCTTTGTCTTGTGGAATTTCATATTCCACATCCTCCAGTCTTTTAATGTATAAACTGCAAGTTCTTCCATAATCCTGACTGTGGTTCCATGATATTTAAATAATTTTTTTTTTTGACTGCTTACAGTATTTTTTCTCTTCGACCTGATAATTTTGCAATTCAGCTAAAATATTCCTTGGAGTTTTCAATTTGGGATCTCTTTCAGGAGGTGATAGAAAGATTCTTTCAATCACTATTTTACCCTCTGGTTCTAGGTCCTCAGGGTAGTTTTCCTTGATGATTTTTTTGAAAAATGCTGTTCAGGATCTTTTTTACATCATGGCTTTCAGGTAGACCAATACTTTTTAAATGATCTCTCCTGGATCTATTTTTCCAGGTCAGTTGTTTTACTTAAAATGAGATATTTTATGTTTTCTGCTATTTTTTTCATTCTTTTGATTTTGTTTGACTGATTCTTGATGTCTTATACAGTCATTAGCTTCTTCTTGCCCAATTCTAATTTTTTTTATTAGGTTATGTATGTGGAGTCATGCAAAACATATCATGTTATCAAAGAAAACAGGCGAAAAAGTCAAGAAAAATGAAGATTTAAAAAAAAGGCATGCTTCAATCTGTATTCAGACACAATCAGTTCTTTCTCTGGGATGAACAGCATTTTTCACCCACAGTTATCATGGATCATTGTATTGCTGAGAATAAATAAGTCATTCACAGTTGATTGTCTTACAATATTGCAGTTACTTTATATCCAGTAAACTTCACTTTGCATCAACCCCTGTAAGTCTTTCCAGGTTTTTCTGAGAGCATCCTGTTCATCATTTCTTATGGAACAATAGTATTCCATCATAATTATATACCACAACTTGTTCAGTCACTCCTCAATTGATGTGCATCCCCTTAATTTCTCATTTTTTACCTCCATAAGAGTTAATAGAAATATTTTTGTATATATAGGTGTTTTCCTTTTTGTTTTTAATCTCTTCTGGGATACAGACTTAGTGATGGTATTGCTAGGTCAAAGGGCATGCCCTTTGGGCATAGTTCCAAATGGCTCTTTTGAATGGTTTAATCAAATTACAACTCCAGCAATAGTACATTAATGTCTCATTTTCCCCACATTTCCTCCAACATCTCTCATTTATCTTTTCTATCCAATTATCTAATTAATAGGTATGAAGTAGTACCTCAGAATTGTTTTAATTTGCATTTCTCTAAACAATAGGGAGTTAAAATATTTTTTCGTGGGGCTTTAGATAGCTTTAATTACTTCATCTGAAAACTGGTTATTTTTTTATTATTAAGAGTATTTGGGGAGTGCTCTTACTTTTTTATTTTAGTTTTCTATATGTTAGAAACACGAGGCCTTTATCAGAGAAATGTTTCCATTTTTTTTCTTGCAGCTACTATTGCTAACTGTATTTCCCTACTCCCATTTATTTTATTCACTCTCTCCTTTCACCTGGTGCTCAGGATCTCCCCCTGGTTTGCTGAGGTGGGGCTTGCTGCTGACTTACTGAGATACCTCACATCTTGTTCTGCTCCATCTCCACCAGAACAAGAAGGATCTTTCCCCTTAAATCTCCATGCTTCCCAAGTCACAAGACTGCTATACTCTGCCTTTCTTCTGGCTCAGTTTTTCCAGGGTTTCTCCTGGGGCAATATTCTGTGGGCTTTCAGAGGTCAATAAGGGAGAGTGCTTACTAACTTACTTCTTCTTCTACCATCTTTGCTCCTGAAAGTCACTCATAATAGATTTTGCTCTAATCCCTTATTTTTACTCTGTGTGTCTTTCTGCTTCAAGTGTGATTATTGTAAATAACATTGTTAGATTCTGGTTTCTTTTCTTTTTTTTTTTTTTAAAGCAATTGGAGTTAAGTAACTTGCTCAAGGTTACACAGCCAGAATAATTTATTCAGTCATCCAGACATTCTTTTCTTTTTAAGAAATTGGGGTTAAGTAACTTGCTCAAGGTTACACAGACAGTTATTTCTAGGTGTGGTGCTGATTTGATCCCCAGTTCATCCCGACACTGGAGCCGGTGCCCTTACTCACTGAGCCACCTGGCTACCCCTTAGATTCTGGTTTCTAGTTCACTGTACTATCTGTCTCTTTTTAAAAGTCTGTTTTACTTCTGGCTACTGTTTCCCTTGATCCACTTTCCCTTTTATCATTCCCCTCCTTATATCCTTCTATTCCTACTACCCTGTTGGGAAACATAGATTTTATCCAATTGAATCTCTATCTATCTATCTATCTATCTATCTATCTATCTATCTATCTATCTATC
>NW_027185616.1:27913130-27988683 GCF_028583685.1 Petaurus breviceps papuanus
TATCTATCTATCTATCTATCTATCTATCTATCTATCTATCTATCATCCATCAATCTATTTGCCTGTCTGTCTGTCTCTTTGAACCTGTTCTGATGAGAGTAACATTCAAGAGTTGCTTTCCATCTTCCAATTTTCTCTTCTACTCTTTTTTTTTTGGTTGTAAACATGAGTATCACAATTTATTAGAGCATATAACTCGATGAAAGTAAAGAAATAACGTCGAGGAAGGGAGAGAGGCAGTGGAGGAAATGAAGACAGGATAAATGAAGAGAACACTTAAAAAAATATACAACGGTATTACTGCCTTCACTTCTATTGTAACAGTGTAAAAAAAGTCAGCTTTCATAAGTTTCACACGTTCAAAAGATGAAATTAATACAAATTCTCCTAAAAAAGAAGGGATTCGACTTGCAGACGGGATGAATGGCTTGCCCGAAGGACCGGGGAGCGCTGGTCTTCCCTTGACCCTAGCAGATTGTTAACGTCCTTCGATCACATTTGAGATGCTCTTTCCAGGCTTTTAGTGGCATCTTTAAGTTTTCCCACTAAATCCTGTAATTGCTCCATAGTGCAATTAAAGCTAATGTCAGGATGGGATCTAGAGTCCTCGTTCTCAACATTTAAGGTCACCAAATATGATGGTCGATACAGTCTGTGAAGTTGATTCGTCTTAATCTGATATTCCAAACGCCAAGAAACATCAGTTATAAGGAGAGGACATCTGCCAATACTTCCCAGGAGTATTTCCAGAGAATTCTTGTTTTTCTGATATTCAGTGCAAAAGAGTTCTATTCTTTCTCTGTCAAATTTACAGTCTTCTAGACACGTGCTCAGAGTTGACTTGTCAGCTTTCTGCTTTCCTGCCTCCAGTATACAAATTGCGAGTGCAGCATGACTGTGTTTTAATACCAAAGGATCAATGTGTTTCAAGTCTGGATGATCTAGCACGGCCTCATTGGCCCGGGCTTCCAGCAGGCTCCGGAAGGCCGCCTGCAGGAGAAGCGCTAAGGCGGAGATGTACTATTATTATACCCATTTCACATATGAGGAAATTGAGATAGAAAGCAGTTAAGTGACTTGCCCAGGGTCACATAGCTAGTAAAAGATCAGATTGAAATTCAGGTCTTTCTAACTTTAGGTCTAGTACTCACATTCACTCTACTGCCCACCTTTATGCTTCTTACATAGAAGATAAAGAAGAATGATATTACCATCTGCTTTCCCCTGTAGAGGAAACTGTTTTATTCCTGCCTGAGTCCTAACTAGCCTGGGATGAAGGGGGCTTTCCCCCAGGTGTCAGGATAACAGTTTACTTTTCCTCCTCTATTTCCATTTTCCTTTTCTTTCTCCCATGTTCTCTCATTTTCCAAAGAGGGACCCTTTAAGCCAAACTCAGAGAGCCTCTACCAGCCTGCATCAGGAGAAGGTCTGATTGGGGAAAATGTCCCTCTGGTCTAATTGAGAGAGCATTAACCTTAGAAGCAAGAGAACTGAGTTTTGATTCTGGCCACTCCCTACCTGCTAAACCTTGGCCAAAAGATTCTTCCTCTCTGGATCACAGTCTTTTTAGTGGAGTGGGTTGGGCATGGGGATCCCTCAGGTCTCTTTGGGCTCTCAGCCCATGGGGTTTATTGGGCAGGCCAGTACTGGATGCTCATGGGGAAGCAGGAGGTTGGGCAGACTTCAGAAGCTGATGATGCCCAGAAGCCCAGATTCCAGGCCTGGGAATGGTTTACTCAGGGCTCTGAGCCCTGGGGGCCCTGTGAAAGTACATGCACCAGTCACATATTACAGGGACTCAGGCACCATGTAAGACTTAAGCACCTCATCACAGCTAATGCCAGGAAGAGCGATTAGACAGAAAGTGTCCTGGTGTGAAAGATGGTCATTGTGGCTGTCACCAGAGCTGCTGAGCTCTTGTCCTTGACAAGTGGCAGGCACACTCCACCATAGGGGTCCAGTGGACAGGCCTCCTCTCAGCTTCCATACAATGGCCATGGCCAGAGTCAGGGCAGTTTGCTCTAAGAAGTTTCTCTGCACTATCTGGAATTCCACCATTAGGGATTCATTCCCTAATGAATTCATTCATAGGGTATACAGAAGGCTTTTTAATCACCAACAGTTCTCTCCTAATAATGGTGAGATGGAAAGAACCCTGCATTTGGAGTCAGAAGACCTGGATCTTCTCCATCTCCTTCTCTGGGAATCTCTGATTTCCTTCAGGACAGTTCAAGTGCCTTCTTCAGAGGGAGACCTTTCCTGCTTTCCACAGCCCTGCCTCACCCAAATCCAAGTCAACTGCAAGTCATGGCATTATCTCCCTAACCTTTCTGCACAGATGGTTGTTGTTTGTCCCTGGTTCTCAAAGAGGACCATGACATCAGGAAGGAGATGTCATGACCCTCGAGTGGATTGGATTTAAGTGAGCAGGACCTCGCAAAGTCACCAGCCCACTCTCTCCTCCAGAGCCATGAAAGCACTCTATTTTTAAAATGTTCATTTTCCTCCTCTTCAAGACTGTATTCAGTTTTGCTGAGTAGGTTATTAGTTGTAATGCTACCTTTTCTAAAGTACTCCAGAAACACAAAAGAGTAAATTCTTCTTAGTCTTTCTTCTTTTATTTAATTACCATGGGATCAAAGGGATTGAGATGAAGCAGAGATACCTGGATTCATCTAGGAGAGGTTAAGTCAGTATTATCTCAAATATCAAATTAGTTTCTGTAATTCCTGTAGTAGGAAACAAAACCAGTGTTCATTTGGTGATCATACAAGGAGAAAGAGTGAAAGAAAGTGACAAGGCTAGCACTCCCATTGAGCCAAGAGAAGATGAAACCATAATCTATGCATTGAGGCAGAGATTAGGGAGAGAAACTAGGAACCAGCCACTCCATTTAACACTGTGGCAGGGAATGATTGTTATCATTCAGAATGCAGAAATGACAGGATCAGGTAGGAATTGGCCACTTCAGTCTAGGGTGTGATGAAAGCAATCTGTTTCTGGCACAAAATTCCAGTGTAAGAAATAAAGGTGGAGATTTGAGTAAAGAAAAAAAATCTTTAGACATACTGAAGAAAGGTTATAGATTTAGAGAACATCAAGAGATAAATCCAGAAGAAAAGAATGACTCCATAATTACAGGAAGAGCAGAATAAAAGAGAATAATTTCATTACAAATGATTTTGGTTGAATGATGAGATCTGAATCCAAACTATAGTGAATTAAGAAGGAAATGAGAAGAAAGGAATTTGGTACACCTATTGTAGGTATATTTCTCAAGTAGTTTGGTCAAAAAAGGGAGGAGAGATATGGGACAACAGTAAGTAAATGAGACAGAGTGGGATCACTTGTATATGTAGAAGAACTTTGTTCATGTGTTCCAAAAATCTTAGTCTTAAAGCCATCTAAGTATATCTAAATTTAGATCTATATGTACATCTGCATCTTTATTTCTATGTCTGTATACAAGAACTTAGAATTTCACAAAGACTTTTGGAACTCTTTCTATGTATACATCCATATATACATAAATATACACACATACAAATATCTATTATAATACACTGATAGTGGGTGTACTTGCCACAGATCTCTCCTTATTCCCTTCCACTTCCATTGAGGTGCCAAAGTGATTTTCCCAAAGCACCTGTCTGACCATGTCACCCCTCTACTCAATAAACTCCAATGGCTAATAGTTATACATCCCTTCACTTGTTCAGAGACAGAGACAGAGACAGACAGAGACAGAGAGAGAGAGAGAGAGAGAGAGAGAGAGAGAGAGAGAACTGCCAGCCAAAGGTGCCTGGACTTCTGAGGGCCAGTTGCAGCTGCCCAGGATTTTTGAGAACTGCAACCCAGAGCTGCTGAGAACTGAGGAGACCTGATTGTGGTGCCGGTATTTTGTCTGTCTGTTTTGATATTACTTTGTCAGAGTCGCTTATTGATAGAGGCCTCAGACTTTGTTGGGCCTAGATTGATTCTGGAGGCAGAAGGTAAATTGAAGTGGATACCAGCAATGTGCTTAAATGTTGTGGTGTCTTTGTTAAGCTTTGTCTTCCCAGGAACAGAAACTGCTGAGAACTTGCCTTGGGTCAAGATGAAGAAAAAAGCCTCTCCTTGGGTATTGAATGCTGTGATCATACTGTAACCTAGTTGTAACCTAAGGGTGAATGGCCTTTGTGCTTTCTACTACCTCTTGAAAGGGTGTTTGGTGGTGATGGATGGTGTTGTAATTCAGTTGTGATCCAGGGGTGGAAAACTTTTGACTTTTGTACTTTGTGACTGACCAAATGAATGTACTTTGTTTATGATTGGAAACTAATCTCCTCTTTGAGAAGAGAGAAAACTTTGTGATTGACCAAATGACTGTATATCCAGGGGTGGAGTACTTTGTGATTGAACTGAGGACTTACTAAATGATTGAGTTACTCTGTTTTTTGATTTTCTCTTTTCTGTGAATGTTTTGCCTTAATTTGTTATTGAATATATGGAGAGTTTCTGTGCTCACAATCAGAACCTGGAAGTTGTTTGTGCTTGGTGTTATAGGTACCAAATATATTCTTGATTTTTTCAATGATCTAGGTTGTAATTAGATTGTAGATTCTTTGAGGGCAGGAACCACTTGTTATACTTTGTATTTTCCACTTCTTTAACACCTATGACACTGCTGAACATATAGTAAATGTTCAACAAAGATTTGCTTAGTTGAATTGAGAGGATAAGTGTGATTTCAAGAGGGACCTGAAACCCCATTCCAAACCCTATGAAAGAAAATGACCTCTAGAATCTTTCAACATTCTATCCAAAACCAAAAGTTATTTCTCTTTTGTGCCTGTTATTGTTCTTCTTGATTCTTAATTCTTATTTAATTAAAATTTGTATAAATATACACCAACCACCTATATCATGGCAATGGACTCTCAATGTGGGGCAGAAAAGTGTTTAGAACTTTCCCACAGCCTTTATGTGGGATATATGTAGTAAGGACTGACTCATCATGGGCTTGGGCAAATCTTTCACTTGTGAGAGGGTGTCTAAAGGATGATAGAAAGGAATAGCATCTTAGTGGACAGAAACCCAGAATTCTAGTCCAGACTCTGCTAGTTAACTGGGTATCTGTGTTTTTTCTTTAGCTGTAACATGAGGCGGCAATAATTATTTCAAAGGCCCTTTCTAGTTATAATTATAAAGCAGATGACTCTGGAACGTAACTATTATCACTATATCCTGTTACCTTCAGATACTTTAATCCTCTTCCCCTCCACCAGACAATAAAAAACAGCTTCCATCTGAAACTCTCTGTCCCAAATTCAATCCTTTGTTGCAACAATGGATTTTGTTTCATCTTGTGATATATTTGATTTGCTTAATAATAAATATTTTGTTCAAGCAAAATATTTGCTAAATTCTTAATCACTCAGCAGTTTTATTAGTTAAGAAAAAATAAAGTAGAAAAATAACCAAAATGCTATTTTCTTTCCCATGACTTAATTGATAAATCATAATCTGTTTCCATTTAATGCAATGCAAATGTCACTGAAATCACAATTCACTATTTTCATCAAGTTGGTCACATGGAGTATTGGCTTGGAATATACACAATACCACAATGTGATTGGAAATGCTTGAATTAAATTAGCTCCTGCCTCTGATATTTTCTGCATGGGCTTATTTCTTACTGATATTTGCACAGTTTGTTGTGTTAACTGTGTCTTGCATATCAATGGTGTAAATGAGCAAAGATTCAGAATTTATAGTCCAGATGGCAGAAATCTGGGTTTGGAGTTTATTTTGTACTGTTGTTTTTTTGGAGTGATTTCATTTGAAGTCATGCTCCTCATTTGGAGGGTAACTATGTAACCTTGGGCTTCCCTCTAGAGCACCAAAGAATCACAGATTTTGAGTCAAAAGGGACCACAATCCATACATGAAAATAAACTTTATTAAATGTGCCCAAGTCATTACTCAGCTTCTTCTCTAAAACCTTGAAGGACAGAGAATTTACTGTTTCTATAGGCAGACCATTCATCTTATGGGCAGCTCTAATTTCCAGAAAATTTTTCCTAATATCAGTTCTAAACAGATCTCTTTGATGCTTCTTCTCATTGCTCCAACTTCAGCCCTCTTGGGTCAAATAGAAAGAAATCTAATCCCCCATTTTCATGACAGCTCCTCAGATACTTGACAACAGGTATCATTTCCCTGCCTCCTTAACCAACTTCCTCTTATCTGAGCTAACCATACATCCAAGCTAACATTCCTTCAGCTGATACTTTTGCAAACATGGATTCAGGACCCTGCTTTATCCTGTCTTCCTCTAGATGCAACCTGGACCATCAATGTCCTTATTTAGCTGTGCCATTCCAAACTGATCACAGTAGTCCAGAGGTTCTGACTAGGGCAACATTATAATAGACAGCATTTTTATGACATTTTAATATTTCCAAAGTGCTTCATATAAGTAATCTCATTTGATTCTCATATTAACTCTACCAGGTAGGTGATATAATTGTCTCCATTTAATAGAAGATTAATTTGAGTCTGGGAGATGTCAGGTGATTTTTCTAGGGTCACATAGCTATTGTGTCTGAATCAGGATTTGAACTCAGATATTAATTTTAAAATGATTAATTTATTAACTTTAATTGACAACATTCATTCCCATGAGCTTTTCAGTTCCAAGTTTTCTCCCACTCCCTCTCCTCCTCCCTTCCTTCCTATGGTGCCATGCAATTTGATATAGGTTCTACAAACACCTTCACATTAAACATTAGTCAACTTGTAAAGAAGGATTATAAGCAATGGAAAGAACAGTGAGAAAAGGAATTAAACAAAACAAAAGAGAAAGACAGCAAGCCGTTTGCTTCAGTCTGCATCCAGGTTCCACAAATCTTTCTGTGGATATGGATAGCCTATTCCATCACGAGTCCTTTGGAATTGTCTTATAATCTTGCCTTGCTGAAATGAATCTGGTCTATCAAAGTCAGTCATCACAGATACCGTATTGTATTGTATCTGTGATGACGCAATGTGTTTGTAATTGCGTACAATGTTCTTCTGGCTCTGCTCCTCTCACTCAGCATGAGTTTACATAAGTCTCTCCAGGTTTTTGGGAAATCTGCCTGCTCATCATTTCTTATAGTACAATAATATTCCATTACATTCATATGCCACAACTTGTTTAGCCATTTCCCTATTGATGGGCATCCCCTTGGTTTCTAATTCTTTGCCAACACTAAAAGAGCTGCTATAAATATTTTTGTACATACTTGTCCCCTTCCCGCTTGGATGGCCTCTTTGGGATGCAGCCCTGGAAGTGATATTGCTAGGTCAAATGGTATGTACATTTTTATAGTCCTTTGGGCATAAGAGCTCAGGTACTCTTGTCTTTAAGTCTAACATTCTATCCACTGCTTCACCTAGCTGCCTCTAGTAACAACAACAACTAACATTTATATGATGCCTACTATATGCCAGGCATTGTGCTGAAATAAACACTTTACAATTAATATATCATTTGATTTTGACAAAAACACTGGAAGGTGAGAGCTGTTATCCTTATTTTGCATATAAAGAAAATAGGCAGACAGAAGGTAAGTGACTTGCCAAGATCACTGTAGCAGCAAGCACCCCAAGTGCGTCCTCAGGGTTTGCTGCCCATACAGGTTCTTGGATCTGCTTTGTTAAAGGAAAGCAACTCAAAATGGGTTAACAAGCTTACTTTAATCAGTCAGACATATATCGTTTACCTTGTTCAGGGGAAAAAAGTCAGCACCCCAAACTTCAAAATATACAGACAGAATTATCAAGACATTAACCGATCAAGTAGACAGCTTTCCAAACTGTCCAACCATTACATCCATACCCAGTCAACATCTGGGTTTTTCAAAGCCGGGGGACTCTCAACAACGGCTTCCCATAATTCAGATCAAATCACAGAACACTTCTCAAAGTGAGTCCCAAAACAAAGCTACACATCAGGGCTTATATAGCCTTCTCCTGGCTCAGAGAATGTAACAACCTTATTGACTCACTGGCCAATCAAGAAGTATCTACTGAAAAACAAGCCTCCCTCCCCAGGCTTCAGGTGCATTTTAGCCTAGGGGCAGGGAAGATCTTCCAAATCTGCATTCCCATTACATTGCCCAGCTGACACGGCCATCGCCAGCCACCGCAGGAACTCTAGTTTGGCTTCCGCTTCCTCTTGCTCCACGCCTTCCTGCTAAATCAGCAAGTCCAACGGGGCATGGAAGATCTTTAAATCCCATAACCCTTACAATCACACAGCTAGTAAGTGTCTGAGTTTGGATTTGAATTCAGGTCTTCCTAATTCCAGGCTTAACTGCATCTAGTACAAAGAGACTATCAACTCCTTACCTGGATGATGATGATACACCATGATATTGTGATACTTTTATCCTTTGTTGTTATTTAGCTTTTCAAAGGCTTGCATGTCTTTTTTATCTATCTTGATTGTAGGGCCTTTGTGGATAGGGATTGTTTTGATATTTCTCTACTCTCTACAATATGTTTACTCCCCACTTTATTTCATTGTTGTGATTAAAATATTGGAAACAAAATTTTACACTGAGTCAAGAGAAGTCACATGGCTTAGTGGAGATAGAGAGCTAACTTTGTAATCATAAAGACCTGAGTTCAAGTTCTGACACAGAAATACTGATTGTGTTGCCCTGGGCAAGTCACTTAACTTCTCATTGCTTAGGGAATTCTCTAAAACTGTAAGTTAAAGAATAGGTGCAAGGGGCAGATAGGTGGCACTAGGAAGAGAATACTTGCTCCTGGAGTCAGGAGAACCTGAATTCAAATCTGACCTCAGACACTTGACACTTACTAGCTGTAAGACCTTGGGCAAGTCGCTTAACCCTAGTTGCCTTGCCTTCCCCCCTCCAAAATAAATGTTGATGCTTTAATATTCAATTACTATTCTAATAATGTGCTTTACAGATCCACTTTGGTAGAGAAAGTTTCTCCAATAGATAGTTCCCTCTACCAGTGAAATCACAGAACCAGGTACTTTCCCCATCCAACATATAATTGATAAATATTTTTCCATTTATTTAACTTTATTTTTTAAAACATTCTACTTTTATTTTTCCCAAGTAACATATAAAAACAATTTTTAACATTCATTTTAAAAATTGACTTCCAAATTCCCTCCTTTCCTCCCTTCTCATCCCTGTCCAAATTGAGAAAGCAAATAATTTGATATAAGTTATACATGTGTAATCATGCAAAACATACCCATTATAATCATGTCATAAAGGAAAACAGATCTCCCAAATCAAGAAAAATAAATAAAGTTTAAAAAATGCTTTGATCTGTATTCAGACACTATCAGTTCTTTTTCTGGGCATGGATAACATTTTTCATAAGTTCTTCAGTGCTGCTTTGGATCATTGTATTGCTGAGAATAGCTAAGTCATTCACTGCTGGTCATTCTACAATATTGCCGTTACTTTGTACACAGTGCATTTCACTTTGCATCAGCTCATGCAAGTCTTTCCAGGTTTTTCTGAGAGCATCCTGCTTGGCCATTTTTAAATTTTTCAATTAATTTATTTTTGGTTTTCAACATTCATTTCCACAAGATTTTGAGTTACAAATTTTTCTCCCTGTCTTTCCCCTACCCTCACCCCAAAAATAGCTAGTCTATTGAATACCCCTTTCCCCAATCTGTTCTCTCTTATATCCTCCCCCATGCCCCGCCCCCAAACTTTCTAGTAAGGCAAGATGGATTGCTGTACCCCAGTTCCTGTGTATCTTATTTCCCAGTGGCATGTAAAAATCCAAAAATTTTTTTATACACATTTGTTTTTAAAACTTTGAGTTCTAGATTTTTTCCCTTCTTCCCTCCTCACCCACCCCCACTGGGAAAACAAACAATTCAATATAGGTTGTACATGTGTAGTTACACAAAACATTTCCATAGTAAGTATATTGTGAAAGACTAAGTATATTTTCTTTCATCCTATCCTGCCCCTCACTCATTTTATGTTCTCTTTTGACCCTGTCCCTTTTCATAAGTGTTTGCTTCTAACTACCCTCTCCCCCAATCTTCCCTCCTTTCTATCATCCCCCTTCTTATCCCCTTCCCCAAGGGTAAGATACCCAATTGAGTGTGTATGTTGTTCCCTCCTTAAACAAAATTCAATGAGAGTAAGGTTGTCCCATTCCCTTTTACCTTCCTGCTCTTCCCCTCCATTGTGACAGTTTTCTCTTGGCTCTTTTATATGAGATAATTTACCCTAATTTATCTCTCCCTTTCTCCTTTTCCCAATATAATCCTCTCTCACCTCTTAATTTTATTTTTTTTAGATATCAGCCCTTCATATTCAACTCATCCTGTGCCCTATGTCTATGTATACATGTACATACATATGCCCACACTCACATATGTATTTATACACACCTACACCTTCCTGTACATACATGTATATCTAATTTTGAAGGAATTATTCTCTTCAGTGAGTTTTTGAGATTCTTTTTCCATCTGGCAAATTTGACTTTTTAAAGCATTCTTCTCCTCATTGGTTTTTTGGGCCACTTTTTCCATTTGAGTTAGTCTATTTTTTAAGGTGTTATTTTCTTCAGTTAGGCTATTGACTCATTTTTTCATGATTTTCTTGCATCATTCTCATTTCTCTTTGTTGAGGGCCAGTGCTGAGAGAGTCCATTTAAGAAAATCCAAGCCAGTAAATTTAGATGTTGCTAGAATCTATATCCTTAACAGCCATGGCTTATCACAACTGGCATAGTTTAGCAAAAACATGTTTAGATCCAGGATATTACTTGGTTTGGAAAGCAGAATTTAGTGAACAGTGTATTGAAACAGCAAAAAAAAAAAACAATAAAGAACACAAATTCTAGTTAGCTTTGACCAATTAACTGGGAGTGGAAGGTGTACTAGTCTCCAGGATCAATTGACATAGGAATTAATTGCATATGAACAAATTAGGCAGGCTGCAAAAGCATCATGGTTTAAAATACCAGGGAAAACATATAAGATTTCTTCTTTCACAAAAATACAGCAGGGCCCACAAGAAGCATTTGAGGACTTCATAGCACGGACTTGCACAGGCTATTTCTAGGAGCATTTCTGACCATGCAGAAGCAGAAAGAATTTTACAAAAGCTAGCTCAAGAAAACTCAAATGCAGATTGCCGGAGAGTCTTGGCGGGGGAAGACCTAGCATGCCAGTCATTGAAATGATTCAGAGATGCCAAAATGTGGGGACTACACACTTTCAAGTGCAGGTTATAGATGCAGCTTTTCTTGGGAAATTAAATGATAATAAGGCTTTAAAATGTTTCAATTGTGGTAAACCTGGACACATGAAAAAAGCGCTAAACTCAATGGGTCTCTAAACTGACACTGTCTACGCCTTGGCCAAGGTGTCATAGAGGCAATCATTGGACATCACAGTGTAGATCCACCTCTGATATTAATGGGCAGCCTTTAAATCCTTCTTGAGGCCAGCTTTGGCCCCATCAAACAATTGGAGCAGCTCTGTCCCTGATTCAACCCCCACCCACACCACAAAGTCCACAATAGATACCCTTATTCATGCCACCCTGGGAAGTGCTGGTTTAGATCTTAGTGCTTGAAAGGTGTAATGTAATGCCAAGGAAAGACTACTTCCCAGGTTCAAAATACCAGCATCGGTGCTCTCCATTTTATTCAGTGACCAACCAAGAACAGAGAAGATCAAAACATGACATCATTCCAAATACAGCATTTACTAAGGGTGATTAAATAATCTCCAAGTACTACCCCACCCCAGGACCTTCCAATCATTCAATCAATTACAAAGTCTCTGTCCTAAATACTTCTCCACCCCTAGGCTATACCTTAATTTAATCCACTACAAAGCCCCTCTTCTCAAATGGAGATTAGTTTCCAAACATAAGGTCAAAAGTTCCCCACCCCTGGATCACAATTGAATCTACCCCAGAGTTACATCAAGTTTAAACACAGCACTTAATACCCAAATGGAGGTCTTTTCTTCATCTTGACACTAGGCAAGTTCTCAGCAATCTTAGTTCCTGGGGAGACAAGGCTTAGCAAGGCCATAAGATACATTGCCAGTCCCTTCATGAATTCATAGTCTGTCTGTAGAACAGTCCTAGAACCCCTGAACACATTAGCAAAGCCCTCTCCCAGGATTTCTGTAAACATACAACCAGAAAATCCTTCTTCAGGGCTTCTGAACCAACAGAAAGATTCCCAGACCCCTGCAACAACAGCACTGTCCTTCACCAGTGGACAGTATTCACTCTCTGTCTGCAGGACAGTCTCAGGAGCTCTTAGCCAACAGCCAGGTTCCAGGACTTCCTCAACAACAGGACTGTCTTTCACCAGTGGACAAATCTGGCAAAACAACATCAAAACAGACAGACAAAGTACCAGCAAAACAGCCATGTCTCCTCAGTCCTTGGCAGCTCAGGGGGCAGGTCTCAAAAGTCCAGGGCAATTCAAAGTGGCCCCCAGCAATTCTCTCAGTCTCTCTCTGCCTCCACGAGGTGCTGCTTCCAAAAAGATCTTCCGCCTCTCTCTTGTCTCTCCAAATCTATGTCACCAGCTCCTCCCAGTTCAGGACTTTCTTTTCACATCAACAAGCCCATCCCACAGGTGGGATTAACAAACTCTGGGTTTTAACACAATCAATTTGAAAACCAAGCCAATATAGGGGAATCTTTAAATGCCATTACTATCACAAAGGAGATTCATTTAACTTCCAAATTTCCTGTTAACTATGTCCCCATGGCTGCTTTTGGCCTGTTGCAAACAGGAACAGTAGGTCTTATCTTAGGGAGGAGTTCACAGGCTCTCCAAGGGTTGCTAGTTATTCCTTGTGTTATAAATTTTGACTATACTGGAGAAATAGAGGCCATGGTTAATGCTTTTCCTTGTCATTCTCTTTTAATTGAAAGAGGGGAAAGGATTGCACAATTAGTGGTTATGGATTATATAGGAGTACAGGTAAATCTAAGGAAAAAGCACAGAGAGCAGAAGGATTTGGGAGCAAAGGCTTATTTTGGTCCAGAAAAATTACAGATGTTGGACCGATATTAAAAATAGAAATTCAAGGAAGAAAATTTGAGGGGATGATTGACACCAAGGCAGATAAAACTGTTATCAGCTTAAATCAATGGGCTTGTGCCTGGCACTGGATCAAGGGAATGAGCTGTTACAAGATATAAGTCAGGTGACTACTCCAGCACAGAGCGCAGCATGGCCCAAATAGTCAGTAGAGGGCAGGCAAGGTATGTTTAAACCATACATACTGCTGAATATCCCTTATAACCTTTGGGGAAGAGATTAATTAAAACACATGGAAGTTAGCATATTTAGCAAGGAAATTTTTTGCTAGGGGCTACTTAGATACATAGAAAGATACAAGTGCCAAGAATCACATGGAAGGAGGACCTAAATATATGGGTGGACCAGTGGCCCATTAGTCAAGAAAAAATGAGGCCCTTAGAAATATAATACAGGAACAATTACAGTTAGGACACATAGAACTATCTACCAGTGATTGGAATTCTTCTATATTCTCCATAAAGAAAATATCAGGAAAATGGCAAATGTTGAGTGATCCTAGGAAGGTTAATAGCCATATGGAGCCTATGGGCACACTACAACCGGGTCTTCCCACACCCACAGGCATTCCGTCAGAATGGCCCCTTTGGGTAATAGATTTGAAAGATTGTTTTTGTAACATACCACTCAGAAAAGAGGATTGGCAATACTTTGCTTTTCCCCTTCCTTCAGTAAATTTAGAAGAACTACATAAATGATATCGATGGAAAAATCTTTCCTCAAGGTATGAAGAATAGTCTTGTCATGTGCCAGCAATATGTGGCACAAGTATTAGAACCAATAAGGAAAAAAAATACTCTCAAGCATATATTGTTCATTTTATGGATGATGTGCTATGTGCCCATCCTCAAAAGACAATCCCATGTACTATTCTATGAGATATGGAGGTGGAATTAAGGACTCATGGCCTATATATAGCACCAGAAAATATACAAAGGTCTCCTCTGTATTCATGCTTGGGACATATAGTTGAGGAAAAGACCATCTGCCCCCAAAATATAACTATAAAAACAGATCAGTTAAAAACATTACATCAGGGGCAGCCAGGTAGCACAGTAAGAGCACCGGTCCCAGAGTTGGGATGATCTGGGATCGAATCCGGGCTCTGATACTTAGCACCATACCCAGAAATAACTGTCCGTGTAAACTTGAGCAAGTTAATTAACCCCAATTGCTTTAAAAAAAATTACATGACTTCCAAAAATTATTAGTTGTTAATTGTATTAAGCCATATTAAAATAGGGACACATGAGTTAAAGGATCTCTATGACATTCTCAGAGGGGATCCTAACCTGAATTCCCCTTGCACCCTTAACCACAAAGCTCAACAACAGTTGAAAAAACTTGAGGATGCAATTAGGAATAGTCTAGTAAATAGAATAGATGTCAAAAAAGATTTAGAAGTCACAATCTTGAATACTCTAGACATTCCTTTTGGATGTATTCATCAAGAAAAGGAATTGATGGAATTTACCATCTCAGCCAAGATTTAGTATACAAACATATCCTTCCATGGTTGCTCAGCTGTCTCAGAAAGTGGTTCAGATGTGTTTTCAACTAACAGGGAGTTGTCCTTCCCAATTACATCAACCATATAACAAGGACCAGATAGAAATTTTAATAGCACAAGATCATACATGGCAAGTTTTGCTGACTCTATTGAAGGAGAAATAGATAATGTATATGCATATTCAATACTACAATTTGTTAGTACACTGAAATGGCTTATCAATACTATAGTAAAATCACACCCAATTACTGAAGCAAAGATTGCTTTCACTGATGCATCTTCTGACCACATTGCCACCTATTATATTCCCCCTGAAGAGCAGCATGTTTCTCAACACAGCATTTTCCTCCACTCAACAGAATGAAATCTATGCCATTATATTCGTGTTAAAAAGTCATGAATGTCCTATTAATATCTTCTCTGATAGCAAATATGTGGTAGCCTTGGTCAATAACAGAAGCAGGAAGGATAATAGTCAACTCCAATTACCCTATTTTACAACTCTTTACTGTGCTTCAACAGCCCATTTAGGCTAGAAAAGCACTCCTTTATTGTACCAATATACCTTTTCCATATATATATATATATATATAATATACCATGTACTGACCTCCCTGGACCTCTAGTTGAAGGGATTAGAATAGCAGATTCCCTAACTAAACCTACTCTGCTTACTCTATCTTTGACTGAGGCCAAATATTCTCATGAAAAATTCCATCAGTCTGCTGAGATGCTTAGGAAACAATACAAAATTAGTAGGGGTCAAGCTGGAGACATAGTAAAGTCCTGCCCTTGATGAATACCTTTCCATCTACCTCCCACAAAACTGCTTTAAACCCTCAAGGTTTAGCACATCAAGAACTTTGGCAAATGGATGTTACTCATTATTCCAGTTTTGGAAAACTAGAATTCATCCATTTAACAGTGGACACTTATTCCTCATTTACTATGGCCCCTGCGCAACCTGGAGAAGCAGTTGCCCAGGTTATCATTGATCATATGTTTCATTGTTTTTCTATATTGGGCATTCTGAAGTCTATAAAAATGGACAATAGTCCTGCATATATTTCTCAAGCTTTTCAAAAATTTTGCTTGTCTTTCAATATAAATCATGGTACTGGTATTCCTTATAACCTTACTGGACAGGCTATAGTGGAGAGAAAAAAAAATAGATCTCTAAAGATGATTCTTCACAAAAAAGAGGCAACTACAGCATGGCCTTGGAGACAATTATCTCAGGGGGTGTATACTTAAAATTTTTTTTTAACACCAAACAAAGAAGGGCACACCCTAGCAGAAAGGCATTATAGAAAAAAAGTAGAATTGAAAAGTCCTCAACAAAGGGTAATGTGGAAGGGTCTGAAAACCAATTACTGGTTCAGGCCTGATAAACTGTTAATATGGGGATGAGGGTATGCTTCTGTCTTTCCAGATGATGCCCCTGAACCAACATGGATCCCGGAAAGGAACAGCAGGGCCTGTCGAGGAGCTGACAGCAAAGTTGTAGACCATGTAGATCAAAGGTAAGACTTGCACAGAGAGGCACCAGAAAAAAACAAAGACCTTGGAAAAGGAGAGGGCACCGAAGTAAATCATTAATTTGTTTAATGATGCTCCAGCTGTGTGCTACCTGTGCACAATCTAAGGAGGTGCAGCTATGGACTTGCATAAACAATCCACCTTGGCCAAGACTGCTTACTTGGGCATATAAGATTAAGGATATTGTTCAGGTGGGAACTTTATCTGAAGTTTTTGGATAATGGACAGG
Source organism: Petaurus breviceps papuanus (assembly GCF_028583685.1). Classification (NCBI taxonomy): domain Eukaryota; kingdom Metazoa; phylum Chordata; class Mammalia; order Diprotodontia; family Petauridae; genus Petaurus; species Petaurus breviceps. Next base: position 27,929,528 of record NW_027185616.1, read on the forward strand.
GAAATCTTTCAGTAACTTAACAGCAATAGATATAAAATTCAATTCTACAGGACATACGGGGGGTACACCATTGTGCATTGGATTCAATGCAACTAGTATATATGAATATTGTGTTAGGCTAGAGAATATTACCTATGCTGTTCAGATGTTTTCATTGAGGCTAGTCAGGAATATATCTGTGTTGGTATGAAGGTCAAAGACAGTATTCAGAGACCTATTCATTTCTCACCATGGCCCCCATGTTACAAAATCTCAGTCCCCCTTCATATGGATACCCTTTCCTCCATGGGCAAAATGCTACCTGCCCAAGAGAAGAGTATACAATTACAGTGAGGGTAGATATGAGATGTGGGACGTTCTGGATCATTTTGATCAAGGAGCACAAATTGGGTGGGTATCGCCGGGAATAATAACTGGTAAGGGGATACACCAAGAAGAAATATGGCTGCCTATGGCTGCTTTAGATAGAGTAGTTGTCAATGTAGGTATTCCAAAAAATCACACCCATAGATATCGTATGTCTTTTATTATTGACTATCTTCCCTCTCATCAGGCCCTCATGATAGAATGCCCAAATATAACAAAGTCGGACTCAGTGTTTATCCTCTAGACACAGTAGCAGGGGAAAAGAGGCTATGATCATTGAAAGACCTGCTTATGCTATATTCCCCACAAAAGTAAATGATGGGTAGTTTTTAGCACCTGCTGATAAGGCTTTTCATGACTTACAACAGGGTTTTAGTGTTAGAAAAAAAGATGTTTTCAATATATTTTCTGGGGTATTGTTTCTTTGGTATCATTGATTTATTTCTTAGTGGCTTCCTCATTTCTGTTGTGACTCTAAAAAATGAGATACAAAGTGTACACTATGCAGAAGCATTGGTTCACAATGTATCCTTGGCATTCAAAGCCCAGGCTGTCATTGATAAGGACTTTCAAGAAAAACTAAATGTGTTAAGAGAAGCTATAGAGTTTGTGGGAGATGATGTCCAGGAAGTTGAATTCGTTCAGAACCGCATTGTGATTATTGATTCACTTATGCTTGTGTAACTCATTCCTTTTCACTATAATAGTTCTATTGTTAGTTGGGATCTTGTAAAGAATCACTTGGGTGTATGGAATAACAGTACTTTGGCTGCAGATTTGTCCTTGCTAATCAGTGTATTTAATGATATTGATCGTAGTCACATCCCTGGGGTGGATCCCAAAGAAATAGCCGATGACATACTGCATAGATTGGACTTGTCTGATCCGTTTAAAAATGCCATGTCAGTGCTCCTGTATGGGCTACCTTGGATAGGCATCTGTTATGGGAATGAGAATCTGATCTTCCCTGCTGCTTGGCCCTTTGATAGTCTTAAGGAACTCTGAGAACCTTCCTTGATTTGAGAATATGCTCTGCCCCCTAATGGGCTGAATGTGGTCAACTGGAGCCTGTTGTGGGAGGCTTGTTCTTCAGGAATGCCCACATCTGTTACTTTGTGATTGGGCAGTGGGTCATGAGAGTTGTGATGGTCTCTGACCCAGGAGAAGGCTATATATACCCTGATGTGAGGTTTTGCTATGGAGCTCACTTTGGGAAGAGTTGTGTGATTTGGCTAGATGAGACTCTGGGCGTCCCTTGAGCCCTCCCTGGCTTTAATTCCATAAAGCAAGAAAGAAAGGTTACAAAAAAGGATAACCTGTCCAGTAAAACTAAATAAATCATCCTAGCAAGATAATATGAATTTTTTAAAAAGCAATCGGGGTGAAGTAACTTGCTCAAGGTTACACGGCCAGTTATTTCTGCGTGTGGTGCTGAGTATCTGAGCCCGGATTTGATCCAGGTCATCCTGACACTGGAGCCGGTGCTCTTACTCACTGAGCCACCTGGCCGCCCCTAAGCAATTGGGGTTAAGTAACTTGCTCAAGGTTACACGGCCAGGAATTTCTGGGTGGATGCTAATGTCCGAGCCCAGGATTAGATCTCCAGGTCTTCTCAACACTGGAGCCGGTGCTCTTACTCTCTGTGCTACCTGGCCACCTGATAATATGAATTTTTAATGAAATAGAGGAACTTTAATGACTCTGGATGAGAAATGCCAAAGTGGATAGACATTTGGAAGGGCAATTGTAGTTACCAAGAGAAATATAGATAAGCATACACATTTGTTTCATTGAAAAGATATATATATATATATTATATATATGGATGAGATATTCACACATTCATAAGGGGATAAGAAATAAATATCTTCTTGAATTTGTAATACCTTTAAGAATCATAGACAATGGTCAAAATGACAGAGTGCTTTTGTTCTATCTTTTTCTTTTTTAAAGCAATCAGGGTTAAGTAACTAGCTCAAGGTTACACGGCCAGGTGTTTCTGGGTGGGTGCTAAGTGTCTGAGCCTGGATTTGATCCCCAGGTCATCCAGACACTGGGGCCACTGCTCTTACTCGCTGTGCTACCTGGCCACCCTGGTTTTGTTCTATCTTAATGATTTTAGAACAAGACAAAAATTGGGAGGACAGTAAAAGAAACTGTAAGAAAGGAGGAAGTAGAAGGAAATCACTAGTAATTTTTTTTCATAAACAAATCTAATTTGGTAAAAATGAGAAGGAAATATGTAAGTGGAGGAAAATCTTTTCAGCAATTTGCTCTAATGAAGGCCTTTAATACATGAATGTAGCACCAATGCAATATTCACAGTGCCCAAGGTCACAACAAATATACCTTCATAGTGCTTGAACACAAAATATAACAGACTCTCCATAGAGAGGCAAAAAATTTATTGACATCAGAAAACTGAATCCCCAAACTAGTAAGTCAATTCCATCATAGTAGCAAAGAAGTTAATAAGCCACAACAGCACAAAGAGCCACACCATCCTTTAGCCTTCCCACAAGCCTAGATGTCACAGCAGGTGGCAAACACCAACTTTTACTAACAAGCCTGTCTGTCTCCCTTGGAAGCATGCTCTTCTCTCAACTGTCTAGCTGGCTATGACTCCCAGCTTCCTGTGGGCTTTGCTCCATCCACCCTTCAGCAAATGCCTCCCACCACAGACTCCATGTGACTGCACTCAGCCTATTAGGGGTCAGAGTTTATTTTAAAAGTCTTCAAATTCCCTTAGAATTATTAAGGGGCAGGGAAGATCTTCTAATTCACATTCCCATTACATTCAGACCCAAGATCTTTCATGTCCTTTACATTAACAATTCATTTCATTACATAGATTAATGAGAGTTTAGGGGTAACTGGTGGGGTAACTTGTGTTAACAGAAGTTTGCAAAAATATAACAGGGATAATAGGACATAAGCACATAAAATGAGAGCTTAAGGTGGGGACTTGGGCACAAGTACCCTACTTCCCCCCCTCGAATGAATGGGGCTCAAATTCTCGGGGTGAGGGGTGAAAATCTCTTTCCCATAGCTACTACCAGCTGAAATTGGATGTAGAGCTGTCCCAGCCCCAAGAGGTCCCATTCGAGAGGTTAGTTCTTTAGCTGGCATCTGGAGCTCGATCAATGCGCTGTCAAGGGGTGGCACATCACAGTCATGGACAGGGGTGATATCTGGTGTAAGTAATCAGGCATCTGCATGTGGAGGGTACTAAGCCTGCAGGAAACAAATCTCACAATCAAGTTGAGCAAACAAAAAGTAAAAAAGAAGCAAAATAAGGTCCACCATGCCTCTGGAGTCCATGAACTTACTATCATAGCCTCATTCATAGTAGAATATATGAGTTAAGGGTACAATTTGGCAATCATCTTCTCCTGAATAAAAAACAGCCATGGCATTGTCTTTCCCATGTGCTATAATCTCCCCAGCCTTTGGAACATCATCTGACTTCAGCTTTACCCATACTTTAGCTCCCAATTTTGTTCTATTAGTAGAACCAAACCCTTTAGCTCCTCTGACAATTATTTCAGAAGGAGGGTCAGTTCTCACAAGGGGTATTATTTCACAAGGAATAATAATCATGGGCTTCTTCTAATTGAGCATATGAAAAGTAAAGGGTGGGAAATTAACCCTGCAAAGGTTCAAGGACCAGTTCAGAATGTGAAGAATACATGTATTGGCTGGAGTAATAGATTCTAATTATCAAGGAGAAATTGTTGTAACATTCCAGAATTTAGGTGAGGGGCCCATACAGATTCACAAGAATGATAGGATAGTTCAAGTGATTATCGTTCCTTGTAAAACAATGCCACTTGTAAAAACTGACCCTCCTTCCATAATAACTGTCACAGGAACTGAAGGATTTGGTTCTAGTGATAGAATAAGATCAGGAGCTAAAGTATGGGTAAAACGGAAGCCAGATGATGTTCCAAAGGCTGCAGAGATTATAGCATATGGGAAGGATAACACTGTAACTATTGTTTATTCTGGAGAAGATGATTACAAAATTGTACCCTTAAATCATTTATTCTACCGTGAGTGAGGCTACAATAGTCTGGTTATTGTTCTTGATTTTTTGTTTGTTCACCTTGTTTGTTAGATTTATTTCCACAGGCTTGGTACCCTCCATCTGTAGATGCCTGATAGCTTAAGCTGGATGTCACCCCCTGTCTGCAACTGTGATGTGTCACCCTTGGACCTGGCATCAAGCATATTAAGAACTGACCTCTCAAATGGGACCCCTAAGGACAGGGACAGCTCTACATCCGATTTCAGCAGCAAGTAGCCATAGAAGAAGAGATCTTCACCCCTTACCACAAGATTTTGGGGCCCCATTTGTTCGGGGTGGGGGGAATGATGGGGAGCTTGTGCTCAAGCCCCACCCTAAAATATGTTTTTTTGTGTTTATTGTGTGCTATTCTTGTTATATTGTTGTGAAATTTTGTTGACACCAGTTATTCCTACTGTATTTTTGCCAAGTAAGGGACATGAAAGATCTTGGGGCCGAATGTAAGGGTTATGGGATTTAAAGATCTCCCATGCCCCATGGACGTGCTGACATAGCAGAGCAAGAGAAAGTGAAAAGCCGAGCTAACGGTCCTACGGTTGGCAGTTGGCGGCGGTTGCCTTTTTTTTTTTTTTTGAGTTAGGACCCCTGCTGAGCACTGCCAGCGGCCGGAGCTGCTGGGAGCAGGACTTTCTGCTAAGGACTCCTGCTGAGGACTGCCAGGGGCCAGAGATGCTGGGAGCGCTCTTCCAGGACGCTGGGTGGTTGCTGTGAGTAGGGAGAGGAGGACCTTTGCCTGAGGTAGCCTGTTCTGTTTTGAGGGCTTGAAAATGTGGGTGCTTTCTACTTTATCTACCTGTGCCAATATCATAACTACTCTGATGGCTTTCACTTTCTGGTTTTGGGACTCAGTCTTTTGGTATCTTAATAAATTTTCTAGTTTATTTCCCCAAATGGCAAACCTGATGTATTTTGTGATGGATAATTATATCAGCATATTTGTAATCTCTATAGGCATTGTGAATATGGCATTGCTGATACAACAGCATATTGTAGAATTATGATTTTTAATCCATTTTGCTATCCACCTCCTTTTTGTGGGAGAGTTCATCTCATTCACATTTACAGTTATGATTACTATCAGTCTTTCCCTCCATCCTATCTCCCCACCCGTTTATGCTTTTTTTTCTCTCTTCACCTACTTAAGAGTTTTCCTTTTGACCACCTCCTCCCTCAGTATTCCCTATAAGCCCCCCTCCCTTTTCCTACTCTTCCCCCTTACTTGTTCTTCCCTCCCTTCTAACAAAACCTCCTTTTATTTCTCTTTCCCCTCCTAGTGCCTGTAGGATGGGATAGATTTTTATAATTAAGGAGGTATGTTATTCCCTCCTTGAACCAAAACCAATGAGAGTAAATCTCATACAGCGCTCCTCTCCCTCCCTTCTTTCCCTCTATTATAATAAATGTTTGTGTCTTTTCATGTTAGAATCCTGTACTAAACGGATTCCCTCCTTGAACTGTAACCAAAGAGAGTAAAGCTCATAAAATGTTCATCTCCCTCCCTTCTTTCCTTCTACTATAATATGAATTTATGCCTCTTTTTGTGGTATAATTTACCCTTTTCTGCCTCTTCCTTTCCTCTTCTCCCATTACAATTCCTTTGCACTGCTTAATAGGTTTTTCTTATCTTCATTTTGGTTAGTTTATACTCACGCCCTCTATCCATGTATAATCCTTTCATATTTCATGATAATTACACAGTTCTCAGTATTGACAGGTATCAGTTTTCCACATAGAGATGTAAACAGTTCGCTTTTATAGAATAACAAGTTGTGTGTGTGTGTGTGTGTGTGTGTGTTTTCCCTGTTTACCTTTTGAAATCTCTCTTGAGTCTTGTATTTGAAGGTTGAATTTTCCATTGAGCCCTGGCTTTTTTATCAGAAGATCTGGAAGTCCCTTGTTTCATTGAATGACTATATTCTTGCCTGAAAGATTATATGCAGTTTTGTTGAATAGCTGATCCTTGGTTGTTGTCTGAGTTCTTTTGCTTTACAAAATATCATATTCCAATCCCTCTGATATTTTAATGTAGAAGCTGCTAGGTCCTGTGTGATACTGACTGTAGTTCTGTGACATTTGAATTGTTCCTTTCTTGCTGCCAGCAATATTTTCTCCTTGATATTATAATTCTGGAATTTGACTACAATATTTCTTGAAGTTTTCAATTTGGTATCTCTTTCAGCAGGTGTCCAGTGAATTCTTTCTATAGCTATTTTACCCTCTGGTTCTAGGACCTCAAGGCAATTTTCCTTGATGATTTCTTGGAAGATGTTGTATAGGTTCTTTTTCTTTCATCATGGCTTTCTGGTAGACCATTAATTTTTAGGTTATCTCTCCTGGATTTGTTCTCCAGGTCAGTTGTTTTTCCAATGAAATATTTTACTTTTATTTCTAATTTTTCATTCTTTAGGTTTTGTTTGATTGATTCTTGATCCCTCATAGAGGCATTAGGTTCAAATTGACTCATTCTAATTTTTAGTCAATTATTTTCCTTGATTAAACTTTGAAGTTTCTTTTCCATATGTTCAGATTTTGTTTTTAGGGAGTTCTTTTCTCCAGTTAAATTTTTTACCTCTCTTCCAATTTCACAGATTTTCTTTTTGAGTAATTTTTTTTCTATTTTGGCAAGTGTAATTTTAAAATAATTAGTCAATATATCTTCTGCCCCTCTAATTTGGCTTTTAAAATACTTTTGGAGCTCTTCCAAGAATGCTTTTTGGACTTGAGACCAGTTCATATTCCCTGTTGTGATTTCAGAGCTGGGTATAGAGTCAATGCTGACCTCTTGTGAATTTGTTCTTGCTCACTATAAAAGGATTTAATTGCTTTTTCTTTTCCAAATTTTTTTTTACCCCACTGTGATTGCCTATTTACTGTCTTTTAAAGTGGTTTTCTGCTTCTGGGGAACAGAGGGCTCGGACTTTTTATGCTGGAAACTAGGGGTCTGGTTAGTGGTTTTGTGTGCTGTGGTCTCTGGGTGTCTAGATTGAGGCCAAGGCCACACCTTTCTGAGTTGCCTCAGGGTTAGATGTAAGGTGTGGGGGAGGATTGGTTTGACTGCTTCAGTATTCCACCTCCCAGCCTAAAACTCACTGGGATAAAAGGCTCAACTGCTTGTGGCTGGCCAGGTGCTGGTGTCTGCCAATTCCCCCAGTTGTGTGAAGGCACACCTGGGGTACTGGTGTTAGAGTTTGCTGGCTCCACACCCCTGGGGTTCAGGATGTCTGGCTGGTCAGCTGAGATGTGGTTTGTTGGGATAGCTCCCACCCTGTACCTTAACCTAGGCACTGCCACACCTATACCCCTTCTCTAGGACTCTTAATTCTGCTGCTGTTTGTACTATTTCAGGATTTTACACTGCAGCAATATTCTCTGGGTTTTCACGGTCTTAGTGATTGCAGCAGCTATGATTTACTCTGATATCTTGGCTCCCAGGAGTTAAGGTAGTTGATTTTTATACATCCAGGCTGTGGGTTGGTAGACCCAGGATTAGCTGCTGTTACTGCTGTGGGGCCTTCACTTTCTCTTACCCACCTCTGACAGATCTCTGTACTGTGGGGAGAGGTCTGGGCAGCACCCCTGTGGTGGGTGAATCTGCCCACCTGGGCTCATTCTGGTTCTACTCTGTTTGGGTCTGTGCTGGTGAAGCCCCTGTACTCTTGAGCTTCCCCTGCCAAGTCCCATGTGCAACTTCCTGGACAGAAAATCTACCATGCTTTACCATGCAGTTGATTCTGCCACTCTAAAATCCATTCAGATTCACTTTTTAGAGGTTACTGAAGGAATTCATGGAGAAGTTTCAGGTGGGTTCCTGCTTTCACTCTGCCATCTTTGCTCTACCCCTTTAGCTCTATTTTCAATATATAGTTTTCATTTAATTACACTGGCCTCTTATGCACATCCAATTCTCTGAGAAGCTGGGATTCTCTTACCCATGTCATAGTTGGGATTTCAGGTCTTAATATCACTTCATGACACAGAGTCAGTTGTTCTTTCTCTACCAAAGCCCAATATGCAGCTAAGAACTGCTTTTCAAAAGGTGTATATTACACTGCAGATAAAAGAAATTTCCTAGACCAAAATCCTTAAGGTACATTTCAGCTTTGTTTTTTTTTTTTTTTGCCATAAACATTTCACATAATCATCCTGTACAGTGGCTTGTAATTCCACTGGGCCATTTTGCATAAACTATAAATCTAGGGTCAATTGTATAGCAGCCTTAGCTTCTTTAAAAGCTTACTTTAGTCATGTCCCCAGTCAAATTCACATTTCTTCTGACTAACATTTTATAATGCTTTTAAATTCTGTCCCAGATGTGGTATGGGATGTCTCCAGTATCCAAATAATCCTATAAACCTTTGAGTCTCTTTCTTGTTGATAGGGATAGGAAAGCCCTGAATCTTTTGTTGGACTTGTGGAAGAATCTCTTACAGTCCCTTATTCCATTATATTCCCCCAAATTTTACATTTTGAGCTGGCCATTGGTTCTTTGCAGGGTTAATTTCCCTCCCTTTGCTTTTCATCTGCTCAGTTAAAAGCATCAAACTCTTCTCCACTTCTTTTACGTTTTTCCTTGAATCAGAAGATCATCTATGTGGTGGGTAAGCTGTACAACAGGTAGCTCTAATTCATACAAATGTTCAGCCACATTCCTATGACAAATAGTGAGGCTATGCAGATATCCTTGTGACAAGTAGGTGAATGTATATTGTCTGCCCTGCCAAATGAAAGTAAACTGATCCTATTGTTCAGAGGGAGCACACACATCTATATCTATACATATACACTCAAATATAGATAGATAAATAGATAGATAGACAGATTTGCAAGACTGTATTATTTTTATTTTGACTTGTCATCTGTTTCTCTCAAGGTGGATAGCATCTTCCTTCATAAGTCCAAGTCTTTCCATATTTTTCTAAATCCACCAGCTCATTTCCTACTCCACAACAATATTCCAACCAAATCACATTCTAAATGGGAGATTCTCTATGAGTGTCCCCCCCCCCCCGCAAATTTTCTTCATTCCAGGTTATGTAGATTTTATTTGTATAGGGAAATTTTAATTTAAAATAATCAATATTATCTATTTCACACTTCAACATTGCTCTCACCTTATATTAAGATTTAAAGTCTGATACTACTGCATCTAATTCTTTCACATCTTTATCCCTTGGTTTCCTGAAGTTACTGATCCTTTGCTCTTTCAAATGAACCCTGTTTTTATTTTTTCTGACTCAGATAATTTTAAAGCAATTTAGTTGGAATGGCATTACATAAGTAGATTATCTAGGTAAAATTGTAATTTTTATTATATTAGCTTTACCTACCCATGTACAATAAATATTACTTTAATTATTTAAATCTAACTTTGTATAAAAAGTGTTTTGTGTTTATATTTGTATAGTTCCTATGTCTGTTTTGGCAGGTATACTCATTTTAAAAAAATACTCTTTAGTTGTTTTATATGGTCTAAATCTATTGATTGATATGACTGACACATAATATAATCTCCTCATTTTTCTTTTTTGGTTGAATGCAATTTTAACTTTACCTTTATCTGAGATCATGATTCCTATCCCTGCTTTTTTACATAATAAATTCTATTCCTGACTTTCCTTTCTTATTTTAACTAAAACATAACAAAAACACTTCCAGCTTATCTGCCTTATTTAATCCCCTGCATTTACATTAGGGCTTACATTGCATTAGGGTTCTAAGATATATTAATGTCTCCTATTAGAATGTAAATACATGATCTTTGTTGAGTCTCCTATACTTCTTTTCTTAGATTTATATTTTTCATTTTTCTATTGTCTATGGTGTTGCATTTTTAAGATTCTACTCAGTTTTTAGTTTTGTTATATAAGCTATTTTTGGTATTAAGCTTATTTACTGTACCCCCTATGGGAATATTAGATGTCAAACTCCCTATTTCTGTTAAAGGTAAGCTGCTAAATCTTGTGTAATTCTGACTGTGTCTCCTCAATCCCCCCTTTTCCCCCTGCATGCTTGCAGTTTCTTTTTCTTTTACATAGAAATTCTAGATTTTGGCTATAGAGTTCTAGGGAGTTTTCGTTTCGTTTCATTTTCAGGAGGTAACCAATTCACTGTTATTATTTTAATTTTGCTCTCTTATTGCCATAGTTAGCATTTATATTATTAAAAGTGGTGACAATGGACATCCTTGTTTTATCCCTATTACACTGAAATATAATTTATAAATTATATAATATAATTTAATCCCATATTACACTGAAATGCATATAATAATAGTGCTTGGTTTCAGATATGTACTATTTATCATTTTAAGGAAAGGTTAATTTATTCCTATGTTTTTTTTTAAGAAATGAGTGTTGTATTTTGTAATTTTTTCTATTTCTATTGACAAAATTAAATGATTTTATTGATTTCATTCTTAATTTGATTAATACAATTTTCAGTTTTCCCAATATTTAGTCAATCCTGTATTACCATTATGTATCTAACTAGGGTATTGTTATAATGATTCTGATATTTTGTTTTGGCTTCTTTGCTAATATTCTATTATTTTTTTCACATCAATATTCACTAGGGATAATTTTATATAATATTTATTTTTGGTTTTATACTGCCTAGTTTATATTATACCTTCCCATTTATTTTGTATATTTGTAATTCTTTTTGCTTTAATATATTGCTACTTTTTCATTAAATATTTCCCAATTACGTATATATTTTTAAAAAATTCATTAAAAAATCGAATTCCAAATTGTCTTCTCCTCTTCTCACCATTTCCTATTTTTGAGAAAGCAAGCAATTTTATTTCAATTATACATAAGAAGTCAAACTAAATATATTTCTGTATTAACCATATTCTAGATGAAAACAGTTAAAAAACAAAAAAAAATAAAGAAAGTAAAATAGTATGCTTTAATCTGCATCCAGAGTTCATTGGTTCTCTCTCTGGAGATGCATAGCACTTTTCATCATAGATCTTTTGGAATTGTCTTGGGTCATCTTCTTGATCAGAGTAACTAAGTCTCTCAAAGTTGATCATTCCTACAATATTGCTGTTACTGTCTACAGTGCTCTTTCCCAAGGTTTTTCTGAAGCCATTCTGTTCATCATTTTATAACACAATTATATTCCATCACAATCATATACCACAGCTTGTTTAGCTATTCCCTAATTGATGTTCCCCCACTAGATTTACAATTCTTTGCCACCACAAAAGGAACTGCTATAAATATTTTTGTTCTATCCTACAAGGAAAATTTATAGGAGTATGATAGTCAAATTTTGAAAACCCACAATTCAAGGAAAATATATTAAAAGCTTCAAGATATGGGGCGGCCAGGTAGCACAGCGAGTGAGAGCACTGGCTCCAGTGTTGGGACGACCTGGAGATCGAATCCCGGGCTCAGACACTCAGCAACCACACACAGAGATGGCTGGCAGTGTAGCCTTGAGCAAGTTACTTAACCCTGATTGCTCAATAAAAAAAAGCTTCAAGATAAAAGCAAATTAAATATGATGCCACAATTAGAATTACACAGAACCAAGCAGCAGAGACAAGGACTATGGGTCTTGGAACACAACATATTGAAGAGATTTAGTAAAGAACTGGGACTCCAGACAAAAATATCATATCCTGCAAAGTTAAATATTATCCTGAATGAAAAAATGGACATTAGACAAATTCTCAGACTTCTGACTTTGTTAAAAAAATCCTGAACTTAATAGAAGTTTCAACATATAAGAACCAAGAGAAATATAAGGTACATAGCAAAGACTGAATATAAAGGACCCAGAAAGACAGATTATTTACATTTTATATATGTAAAATATAAAACAGACATCTAAGATTCTTATCAATAATTGGGTGGTTTATAGGAAAGATTGGGGTAAACCTGAGAATGATATGAATTTTAAAAAGTAAAACCATTTAGAAACAGCTTAAAAGAGTAATTATTTGAGGTGCAAAAGGGAGAATTGATGCAGGGAAATCAGATGGGGGAGGAGGGCTGGTAGTTCTGGTAACCTACTTTCATTGGTTATGGGTTTAAGAGGGACAAATATATATTTATATTTAGAATATATATATGAGCATAATAGTCTTCTAAATTTAGAAGAAATAAAACCATAGGGGCATAGGGAGTGAGGAAGAGGACAAGAGGAATCTTTAGAGAGGAAGGTCTGAGAATAGGTAAATAGGGGTATAGAAGAGTGTTTAGATTTATGGAAATGGGAGGATAGGGAAGTGATCCTTGGAGGGGAGTAGCGAAGTCACAGGAGCTCAAGGTAGTGGGTAAAAATAAAGTAGAGGAGGCAGGAGGGATAGGAAGCAAAAGATATACATATACATTAAAAATAAAGATCAGACATAGAATAGGTTTGGGAATATATATGTCTCTAGATATATGTATATGTGTATGTATATATTTATAGCTATAGAGAAACATATCCAAACTTTATTTTGGTCTTGGGAGGGTTGGGGGAAGGGGAAAAAGAACAAAGTAAAAAAGTGCACAAAAGAGCACAAAAGAAAACTCACAAGGAAGCAAAGGTGGACAATTCTCAACACAGCAAGTATTATTTATCATATAGGCTTTCTTGAAATGAAAATTTATTGTTACTTATGTTGAATCCTCTCATGTTCTGCTATGCACATGACATACTTTTATTTCTTTCTAACTTTGTATTTAAGGTACAGCATTTAAGTTTATGGTATGTTTTTGTTTCTTTTTCTTTTATTCTATATTTGTGTTCTGGCTTTTGAGTCTAAAATAAAACTTTGGAAGATCTATTTTTGTCCTTTCTACCTTTTTTAAAAAATATCTTTGGGGTTCCAACCTAAGATTTGTATTTTTGGGTTAAAGAATATGCAGTTTTATATCCCTTTGGGCAAAGTTCTGAATGGTTGGACTAGTTTATAACTCTACCAATAGTGCATCAGTGTTCCATTTTTTTCATATCCCCCCCAGCATTTGCCAGTTTTATTTTCTGTCACATTAGACAAAATGATCTGTGTGAGATGATATTTCAGTGTTATTTTAATTGCAATTTTTAATCAGTAATTTAGAGCATTTTATGTGACTACTGATAGCTTTGATTTCTTCTGAAAACTTCCTGTTCATATCCTTTGACCATTTATCAACTGGGGAATAACATTTATTTTTATAAATTTGGTTCACTTCCCTGAGAACTGAGGTCTTTATCAGAGAAAACGGCTGTAAGATGTTCCCTGCAGTTTTCCACTTTCCTTCTAATTTTGTTGCATTAGCTTTATTTGTGCAAAAGATTTTCAATTTCATATAATCAAACTTATCGATTTTACTTCCTGTGATCCTCTCTCTCTCTTGTTTGGTCATAAAATGTTCCCTGATCTATATATCTGGCAGGTAAATGTCTCTGAATTCCCCCAATTTACTTACTATATCATCCTTTACATCTAAATAATTTATCTATTTTGATCTTATCTTGGTATACTGTGTGAGATGCTGGTCTATGCCTTTTGTTGTTGTTATTGTTGTTTCATTTATGTCTGACTATGACTCCTTTTGGGATTTTCTTGACCAAAATACTAGAGATGCTTTGCTATTTCCTTTTTTAAACTTATTTTATAGATGAGGAAATTGAGGCAAACAGAATTAAGTGACTTTTCCAGGGTCACACAGCTAGTAAATGTCTGAGGTCAAAATTTGAACTCAGTAAGATGAATCTTCCTAACTTTAGGCCTTACACTCTATCTATTTCACCACCTACCTGGTTTATGCCTTGTTTCTGCCAAACTACTTTCCAGTTTTCTTGGTAAATTTAGTCAAACTGTTAATTAAGGGATGGAGAACCTGTGGCCTTGAGAGCAATGTGGCCCTCTAGGTCCTCAAGTGCAGCCCTTTGACTGAATCTAAACTTCACAGAACAAATCCCTTGGCTCCCCAGCCCTGGGGAGCCTTAATTCTCAGCCCCAAAGCCTGGATATTTGGGTTTATCAAACACTGGATTATTATGATCAATTATGGTATGTACCTAAGCCATTCCACTGATCCACCACTCTTTTTTTTAAAAGTACCAGATTATTTTTGATGATTATTACTTTTTGATACAATTTGAGATCTGGTAGGAGTAGGTTACCTTCCTTCACATTTTTTTTTCATTATTTTCCTTGATGTTCTTGACCTTTTGTTCTTCCAGATGAAATTTATTATTTTTTCTAAGTGTATAAAACAATTTTTTTGGTAGTTTGGTAGGGCACTAAATAAATAAATTGATTTAGTTAGAATTGTCATTTTTATTATATTAACTCAGCCCACCCACAAACAATTGATATTTCTATGATTGTTTTGATGACAATTTTTGTGAAAAGTGCTTTAATAGCATTCCTGCTATCCTGTCATATCACTTTTTTGAACTGAAGTAACCAGTTGCCATGGTGAATGTGAAACAGAGAGCAGTCTTTTTTAAAATCTGAATTACTCATTTTTTTACCTTATAAATTTTATCCTATCATTTATTATTAGTAAAAGCATCTCTATTATATTTTATGATCTATAGTTATCTCATTGTATTCTACCTCTAACTCCAAATCACTGGAGTGACTTGTATGAGGTTTGGTCCAGAATCCCATATTAGATCTATAAAGACATTTAATGGGTACAGAAGTTTACCATCATTGAAAGGGATACACAACTTAAAGTTAGGCTTTCATTTTTTACTTCACTTTGCAAGAAACACACTGTAGATTTAAAATTAAAGAAGATGAGTCAATAATCACTTGATCCAATCTCTTGATTTTACAGATAAGGAGAATACAGAACAAAAAGTTGAAGATTTCTCCCAAGATTGCACAGTATTAAGTATTAGAACTGGGATTTGGTTCCAGTTTAAAATTCATTGCTGTTTCTACCACAGCATAATATTTTTCTAAAATCATTCTATGCTAAAGCTGAAAGGGGGATTAGAAATCAGTTAACAAAGCTTCATTCATCTTCCAGATGAGGGGAGAAGTTCAGTGAAGTTAAATAGTGTGTCTGTCAGTATTGTAAGTTAGAGTACAAGTTAGAACTAAAATTTAATGACTCCTAAACTTCTAATCCTCTATACATTACACCATATCACTTTGAAATAGAAATAGATTCATGAAGTATTTAATAAATTGATTACTTGAGTACATCAATGAATACATGAAATTATAGAATTAAGTACTTCTTCTAAGGAGGAAGATCATACCAATTATCTTCTCAAGCTGTGATTCTTATCCATATTCTCAGAAAAAAAATCCTTCATGAAGGATCTACTCAACAAGTTAGAGATTTTTCCTCTATGTCTTTTAGTATTCTAAATTAAGGCTGCCCTCAGTATGTCTCCTTGTTTTCCCTGACTTTTCATATATGACTGATCTACCTTATTTTCTCATTACTTATTTCTTATATATTTTAGACCACCTCTTACACTTAAAAATGTTGGTAATATGTGATAGTCCACTTAACCCCAAGATATATATTTCCTCTGCCCTTAGGATTACCCACAATTTTGACATTTTGAGTGTTGTGGTCTCTATTTTATAGCCACAATTTCACTAGAAAACTATTCATATTAAAAAGATGCTCCGCCTCAACTCCCCTCCAAGCCACAATGAAGCATTAGATCAAGACTTTAATTCATTGTAAACAGAAGAGCTAGATAGATACCCTGTTATGAAAAAGTCTCAGAATCGTCACAACATTGGTAACCAAATAACTGCTTACCGCTTGAAAAACCTTCAGTGTAAACATATAAAATTGAAAAGATGATTTCCTTAACAGGAGCAGATGGTCTTTTTCTCTGTTGTAGCTACCTTGGTTCTAAAAGCATAACAGCCAAAGTCTCTGAAGTCCAAGTATTCTAGCAGTATAAGATATTCATCAAGGGGAGGAAAAAAGCAATTTAGAATTCTGCTATTCTCCAAACTTAATGAAATGCTAGCAGGTTGCCCTGTTGTTCTGTGTATCTTGTATTTCCAGGGCTTGCCACCTGGGCAACAAAAGCCAGTAATCTATTTAGAAGAGTGTTTTTCATTCTCTTAACTCTGAAGGTCTTTATTCCCAGCATGAGATTATTGCAACAACTTAACAAGCTATGTTTTGCACCCCCCTCCACATTTTCTTTTCTTTTTTCTTTGCACCTATGTCCTTTTAAGTCCATTCAGGCCTTAGGGAAACATTTAGTACTTAAGCTTTGGTTTTTCAAGCTCAATCGGGTAGAAAATCCAAAACTGAATGTGTGCACAAACGATATCACCACACAATGGGAACTAACACACAGCACAAAAGGAAAGGAAGAATATGAATGTTCAGAGGACTAGAGTTGTGCTTGAATTTAATTTCCCAACATCAAACCTGAAGCTTTCTCCCAAGATTCCCAGGTTTCAAATTGGTCATATATTATAGGCCAGTTACCTGGACAATGGGGGAGAAATTGCAGTCCATAATTATGATCTTGCTTTCTGGGCTGTTAGGGGGCTAATATTAATCCTGAAATTGTATGAGGAATGTGTTCATCTGGCCATAATTGTAGGGTTTGTGAAAGCATTCACCAAGGTTAATTGAGCCCAAGTCACCCCAGGGACATATTCGAGTGTTTGTAGAGTTGGCAAGGTATTGACTGTCTCATGGTAATTTTTCATGAGCAGAGGTAACAACAGCAGAGCCCCCAAATGACTGAGATCTGCTTTTCATTTTATATCATGAGATCAAGCCCATTGAAAGATCACCACAGTCCTTAACAAACAAAAACAAAAATAAAAACTAACAACATTTAGTGCAGCTTTGGCAATTGTAAGTATAAGTGTTTATGACAGATAATTGAAAAATAACACAAAGCTCTAACAGATATTAGCTTCATCCAGTTAAGAAAACATTATTTAAGTGGCACAAAGAGGGTCAAGCATTGTCTCTCACCTTTAAATATGCTTGAAATTGAATTATACATTGTGCTTGATAGATTTGATTACAAATTGGTGCAGAATTTGCATTCTGAATAAATGCTACATATATAAGAGAAGGGAGCCAGTCGATCAAAGAGTTTAAATAAAATCTTAATATATTCATTAAGATCTAACCAAGTAAAGCAAACAAGCAAACAAACAAAACCTTAAGAAAATACTTACTCTTATTTTATGTTGTTCATAGAGATTATTTTTGATTCATTCTTTTCTCCCTCTTTTTAAAAAAGTTTAATATCTTATAAAAGATACTAAAGGGACAAGGTTCAGAATCTTGTTATTTCTAACAGGACTGAACCATTAAGCTCTTGGTAGGTCACAAAATTTAGTGATGGTGCTTTCATTATTTTATACAATTCTTGTTTACATATGGCTGTTTGACTTAAAATGTACCTTTTCCTAGTAAGTAATGTTAATCGAAGAAAAGCCAGGTTGTCTAGTGAATAAAGTAGAATTCATTTAATCTTTCCATTGGTATGTTTTGTAGCTTCTGACTTGACAATTTTGAAAAAAAGGTAATTTTATCTTTTAGTTTGCTTATAAATTACCCCCCTTTTCCTAAGGAAAATATTAGCAACATTGATGAAATTTTTTAACATGGTTAAATAATGAAATGCCATTTTCTACTGGTGAGACAAAGCTGGAGCCGAATGATGGACAAGGCATGGGCCCTTTGTTCTGCAATAGCTTACAGCTCACACTGGTTTCTCAGAAGGTGACAGAATTCCCTGGTGGATAATGGATTTGAACCAAAGTAGCTTGGAGCTGTCAAAGTGAGGAAAGGCATCCTAGAGTTCATAGATACAGAAGTTCTCCAAAACATAGGAACCTGTCACAAGGAGTAAAACATTTGTCAGGATGGAGACAACAGTTTTGACTCTCTATATGATGGAACAAAAAAACAAGTTGTAAAAAACTGTTGTGTAGTGGTAGTGGTGGTGGTGGTGGTGGTAGCAGTAATATTTGCCACAGCAGGAGCAGTAGCAGTGGCAAATAATCATTCATTCATTCATTCATTCATACATGCATTCATACTTACATGCATACATAATATATACATACACATACATGTATATTCTTAGCTGATCCTTATAATAGTCCTTTCAGGTAGATGCAATTATTCTGATTTTACAGATGAGGAAACCAAAGCTGAGAGAATTGTTTTTAATTTTCTCATTGTCATACTGTAAATCATTTTCAGAGGCAGGATTCAAATTCAGGTCTCCCTGACTCTAAGTCCATCATTTGATCCATTCAATTACCTAACTTCCTGTCATATGGTGAAATGTGAAGCAGGCAGTTTTCTTTTGCATCACTCAAAACTCTCCCTTTTAATAGCTTTCCACAACCAGTACCCTCATAGTTCTCCATATGCCATGTTACAACTTCGCACACATCTACCTTAGCCAAGTATTCCCAACAATCAGTCCTCACCATTCTTGACCCCTAGCCACATCTATCAGTAATGTCATATGTAATCTACAGAGTGCCTTGAAAATTCATAGTGTAGTTAATCTTCAGCCTTCACACTTGAAAATATAGGTATTTCTTAAAATTAAATTTTTTGTTTATTTTAGTTTTACATCATTTGTTTCCACAAGATTTTGGTTTACAAATTTTCTCCCCGTCTTTCCCCTACACACCACCCCAAAACAGCAATCTCGCTGTATACTCCCTCCCCCAATCTACTCTCTCCTATATCCTCCCCCATCCCCCTTCCACTTTCTGGTAGAACAAGATGGATCTCCATACCCCAGTGCTAGTATATCTTATTTCCCAGTTGCATGTTAATAATAATAGTAACAATAACAATAATATTTTCAAACATTTGATTTTGAAACTTTAAATTCCAGATTCTTTCCCTTCCTCCCTTGTCACCCATCCTTGCTGGGAAGGTAAGCAATTCAATATAGGTTGTAAATGTGTAGCTATGGAAAACATTTCCATATTGGATATATTGTGAAAGACTGACTAATATAGCTATTTTTAAAAACACATACACATTTTAAAAAATATAGTTCATGGAACCCAGATTAAGAGGCCCTCCCCTTTGGCCAAAATGTGGGATTCCAATAAAGTCTGATGTCTTAATAAGTGATAAAACTTTTTATTACACTATCCAGATAGACCTCCTGCATTTTAAGTAAGGATTTTTCTATGCCTTAAATGAAAAAAATTATGAATATGGCTATTTTAGGTACTATGGCAAAGCTGATTAGGTGTATTTTTGTTAAAGGGACCTTACTGAACCTCTCAAACTAAAAAAAAAAGAATCAATAACTACACATTCCTTGAGCATCTATATTTTAGTGTTAGGTAGGCCTGGAGGGCAGAGGGTAGGATGAACTTCCTTTAAGGAGCTTAAAATCTGATGAGGAAAATTTCTACACAAGAAACAAGCCTCTTATACATAGCAATTTGCTCAGCATTCTGAGGCAGCTACAACAGTTGTTATGAGTGTGCATAGAAAGAGAAGGAGATCATAGTTGTGATAATCAGAGTACAAAAATAAAGGTTTGGATAGACAGAGGGGGAGACGGGTCTTCCCATTAGGAACAATAACCTGAGCAAAGACATAAAGGTAGAAATAAACTTCTTCTAGTTTGTGGGCAGTGAGGACACAATGTACTTTAGTTCAAATTTGCATGGGATCAGACCAACCTTGATAGTATTCTCAGACCATGAGATGGCAGGTGAAAATTCTAACTTAATCAAATCTTGGTATCGTGGCAATCCATGGAGGCCAAAAAGTTGTTGACTGCCTTAAACCTCAGTTTGCTCAACTGTGAGAGGAGTCCTATAGCATTTACTCACAGGGTTGTCCTATGAATCAAAAGAGATAATGCATGTAAACTTTCTGTAATCCATTTAAATGTAGGTTGTCATTGATATTATTATCAAATTTTCCATAGCAGATAGTGCCTATCTCTCAGGAAGTGTTGCATGATAATTCAGACTAGAGGATTGGTTCAAAATGGTGTAAACACATTTATTGTATGTATTTTGTTTTGGGTATACACATGAAAAAGATTTAACATTTACAAATCTTAGGGATTCCCCACTAATAAACTGACACTCAAAACTGACTTTGACAAGGAATATTTCCTAAGGATTATGGACCAGCTGGAGCCAATATTTCTTTGTATATCAAGCAGCCCCTGGAAATTCATTAATGTCTTGGGAATACTTTACATCTCAGATATCATTGCTGAAAACTTTCATTTTCCAACCACTTTTTACTTGGTAAGGGGGGGTAGCCAAGTTATCCACGACCTTTAGTCATGTCCAAAACACATCATGCCTCTACCATGCTATTTCAGTGATTCTACCAATGAATGCCTTTGACAGCTTTGATGTAAAATCACATTATCTCTTTTTCTCCCCCCAAAATATTCTAATATTTTAAAATATAATATTCTGACAATGGAGTAATACAACATGATGTGATTGTTATATATAGCACTTTGTAAAACTTAGTGCACTGTATAAATATGAACCAGGAGAACGTAACACTTGCTCAAAATGATACTGATTCCACACTACGAAAAAGACCACTAAATAAAAATAGTTACCATAGATGGATGTGGTTCCTTTGAGCCCTCAATAATGAGACATGTCCATATGGCATTATTTTCTAGTTCTGGGCTGGGCTGGAGGATGTTGGTTGTACTGATTCATTCATCCCAGTCATGAATAGTAAGCACTGAAGAGA
Source organism: Petaurus breviceps papuanus (assembly GCF_028583685.1). Classification (NCBI taxonomy): domain Eukaryota; kingdom Metazoa; phylum Chordata; class Mammalia; order Diprotodontia; family Petauridae; genus Petaurus; species Petaurus breviceps. Next base: position 27,950,654 of record NW_027185616.1, read on the forward strand.
TAACAATACTTTTCCACTTTCCTAAGTGATTTTATAAACATATTAGTTTACTTGATTCTTAATAAAATGTATGAAGTAGATTGATATTATTGTCTCCAATTTACTGTAAAAGGAAATTGAAAGATAGAGAAGGTACTTAGCCAAGTCATGAAATAAAGGTTACAGCAAGGGTCAAAATGTTAACCTCCTGACACTTCAGAAAGTTCTGGGATAAGGGACACAGTTTGACTCTGGAACAGGAAAAAAAGCTAATTGGTTAGATGATTTCTAAGCTTTCTACAGGTCTAATTCTATTCTATATATGGTCATGGAAATGCTGAATTTCATGTTATATTATAGTCAAGCAGATACACATTTAATAAGGTCTAAACATGCCTAAAGGCCCATTGTGAAGAAGTAATCCATGTATGGTAAAGATAATATAATAATACTATTCAAGACCCACTTTGTCCCCAATAAACTATTAAAAAAATTAAGTATACTTTATGTTTTTCATTACTTTTTTCTTAATACAGAAATGCATTTTCCTTCCCCTATCAAGTTTAACAAGACTAATATATAAATCAACCAAGTTTGACAGTATATGCTATGTTCCATACCTATAGTCCCTCATTTCTGCAAAGAAAACACTACTTAGTCTAATCCATGCACTGTGATCTTCCAAGCATTATTTCCTCTGCATCATTCCCACTTTCAATAGAACTTTTATTTGGCATTGCTGCTGCTTTCTGTCACATCATCTATAATTCCTAGTATATCTTTAGCATAGTTGTAGCATAATAATTGCATTATAACATAATAACAAAATAATTGCATAATAGCAAAATAACAAAAATGCATGAAGTTATAGGATACATAATTCAATGCATGTGACATGGTGTGGTCATTAAAAGAGAGAATGTAGAGAGAGATGAGAAGACTCAGAGCCTTATGCTATGTTCACAGTGAGAAGGAAGGACATGGTTGATGATTCAGCAAAGGAGTATAAGGAGCTAAATAAATAGGAGAACAATGAGAAGGCAGTATTAAGGAAACCCAGAAAGGGAAGAATATCCTTAAGGAGGTGTTTAATAATGTCAAATGAGATGTCAAGAAAGCTGAAGATTGGGAAAAGCCTTTCTCTCTCCCTACATGGCCACAACCTAATAAAAGTGAACATCATCCCTCATCTGGACTATTACAGTAGCCTAATTTAGCCCCTGCCTCCAATTTCACCCTCTCTTCATTCTGTCTTCCACACAGTAGTGAAACTGATATTTCTAGATCCCAAGTGTGACTACATCATTGTCCTGCTTTAGAAGTTCTAGTGGAATTTGATTGCCTCTAGGACGAAATTTAGATTTTTCAATTTGTGATATAAAGACTTTTATTATTTCATTTTTTGCTTTTTTGGAAGGGGAAATGAAGGGCAATTAGGGTTAAGTGACTTGTCCAAGGTCACGTGGCTAGTAAGTGTTAAGTGTCTGAGGCTGGATTTGAACTCAGGTCCCAACTCCAGGGCTGGTGCTCTATTCACTGTGCCACCTAGCTGCTCCTGTAAAATACTTTTATAATCCCATCTTTCAAGACTTATCATAAACTAATACTTTATATATACTATGCTTACCAGTCAAACTTCTCTACTTGCTGTTCTTTATTTATTTTATTTCACAATTGTTCCCCTTGCCTAGAAGGCACTTTCTCCTCATGTGTGCTCCTCATGGTTCCTAGCTCAGCTCAATGTCATCTTTACAAGATGTCTTCTGATCTACCATGTTGTAAGATGCCCTGTCCCCATATGACTTTGTATTACACACACGCACTCACACACACACGAACACATATACACATGTATATGTTTATATATAGCACATTATATACATATACACTATATATACACACATATACATATATGTATATAGGACTTATTTATCTATACATCTTACTTCCCCTCAGTAGAAAGTAAGGTTCTTGAGTGCAGGAACTATTTTTGTTTTTGTCTTTGATTGTCCAGTACAAAATACAGCACTTTACAAAAAAAAAAAAAACAAAAACAGCTTAATATGTATTGACTGAGGTGAATTGAAATGCTTACAATGCATGGTGTGCTGTCCTAGGTGCTATGGAAAAGTCAAAACTAAGTGAAAAAGATAGTCACTATCCCTAAGGGTTTTACTGTCTAACAGATACTCCATTGAATATCACCTAGGTACTTGGTACTCGATTTATATGGTGTTGAATTTTTGTGACTTTAAAAATTCCCATGAAGTCTTGCTTCTAACATTTCTGAACTGGAGTAAGCTAAAGGAGTTACTACCAGTAAGAAAGGGTGCTCATCATTCTTCATCTTTAACTTACCCTGTTATCATTAACCTCTTCAAACTACGCAGAGAATATAAGGAAATAGGAAGGCTTTGAGGAGAGAAGGGAAAAGATGCTTATTTCTATTTCATGCCTTCCAGCTAAAATTTCCTTTCAGATAAAAACATGGCAAAACCTTGGCTTACTATTTTAAGGTACCCCAGATAGGCTTCTGTGTTGGTATGTACCCCATTTAGGTAATTTTAAAAATTCATTGAACTTAGTCAATTTTATCTTTTGGTAATTTAGCAGTTTTACTGAGTTAGAGGATGCCTACAGTGTACCACACTTCGTCCTGTTCTAAAGGATGTGGTGAGGAAAGAAGTAAAAAGGAAAAAAAAAAGCTGGATTTTGAGGCAAAATTGGGCAGCTGGTGCCATGGATAGAGTGCCAGGGTGTAATGGGAATGTAAATTTTTAAGATCTTCCCTGCCCTTAGGCTAAAATGCACCTGGAGCCTGGGGTGGGAGGCTTGTTTTTCAGTAGATACTTCTTGATTGGCCAGTGGGTTGTTACATTCTCTGAGCCAGGAGAAGGCTATATAAGCCCTGATGTGTAGCTTTGTTTTGGGGCTCACTTTGAGAAGTGTTCTGTGATTTGATCAGATGAAACTCTGGGAAGCCGTTGTCCAAAGCCCCCCGGCTTTGAAACCCAGATATTGATTTGGTATGGATGTAATGGTTGGACAGTTTGGAAATCTGTCTACTTGATCTGTTTCTGTCTTGATAATTCTGTCTGTATATTCTGAAGTTCGGGTGCTGACCTTTTCCCCCTGAACTAGGTAAACGATACATATCTGACTGATTAAAGTAAGCTTGTTAACCCATTTTGAGTTGCTTTCCTTTATCAAAGCAGATCTAAGAACCTGTGGTGGCAGCGACTCTGGGGATCCTGGGGTGCTTGCTGCTACACAGGGTTAGAGTCAGAAAGTTCTTGTTTAGTCTTTCAGGCATTTCTGACTGTTCTTCACACCAGGCCCTTCTGTTCTCTATTATTTCTCAAAGTCTATCCACGTTCATGTTCATTATTTCTATGACACTATGTATCCATCTCATCCCATGCTGTCCCTGAAAATCTGAGTTCAAATCTAGCCTCAGACACTTACTAGCTGTGTGACGTTAGGCAAATAATTTAATCCTATTTGCCTCAGTTTCCTCATCTGTAAAGTGCACTGGAGAAGGAAATGGCAAACCACTCTAGAGTCTTTGCCAAGAAAACCCCAAATGGGTTCACAGATAGTTGGACACAACTGAAAAATGACTGAACAATAACAACAACAAAGCAAGATCAATTAATTTTGTCACTACCACTTAGAGAAACCCATACAGCTAAGTGGCTCATTGAACTGAGTCAGTAAGATCACAGCTCAAATCCTGCCTCAGACACCTTCTAGATATTTAGTCCTGGAAAAATGTTCAATTTCTGCCTCAGTTCATTTCTAAAATGTCAATTAAATAGCACTTATCTCATAGGGTAATTGTGAGGATCAAAGCCAGCAAAAATGAGATAATAGAGGTAAAGTTGTTTGTAAACTTTATACTGCTATGTAAATATTAGGTATTATCTGTAGAGATCAAAATCTGTGGGTGTGCAAAATCGCATGTATTATTTTAGTTGGTTGAAATAATGATTAGTTTTGTTGATCTGCTTTTTCCTTCTGTCTTTTTATTTATTTACTTATTCATCTTTTTATTGCAAAGAATAAGTTAATGGGTAGGGGAGCATAAAATAATATATTTGGAAATGAAGGTGATATGAAAACAAAACATTTTTTAAAGAGAGAAAAATAAATCATCTAATGACTATCCAGGAGATGTTGAAATGAAAGTTCAATTTTAAAAGCAACAGAACTTGGAGGCTCCATGACATACTGGAAAGCATATTGGTCTCAAAGTCATGAGAGCATGGTTTAAAAAATAGTGTACTACTTGAATTAGTCATTTGGCTTCAATCAGTTCAGTTCAACACCCTTGACATTCATCATATTTTTCTCACATAAAGAGGTTGGACAAATGGCCTCTTGCAGTGCTGACATTTTGTGAGCCCAAGAAACCAGAAACATTAGACACTTTCTTTCCTAGTGGCATCCAATTTCTTTCCTAAGAGAAGGACATGCTTCAGTATATGTATTCTGAAGCCATGTTTCATTTTCCAGTTACTCAGAGTTCAGTTGCCATTTACCTTGCTGTAGTCATTGAATATTTTTTTCTTTATGTTCTGCTTATTTAATTCTGCATCAGTTCATGCAGATCTGCACATATTTCTATTAATTCCTCATAGTCATTTCTTACTGCAGAAAATTATTATTGCATTATATCCATATTCAACAGTTTATTCAAGCAGTCCCCAGTCGATGGGCACACATTTTATTTCTAGTTCTTGCCTACTGCAAAGATTAGGGACAGTAACTTCTGAGAATGAAATTATTGTGTATGAAATTGAAAATGAAATCAAAGTGAAGTTATTCACTCTTATTGTAGTCATATGTAGGGTGGGGTTATGGGAGCTTTGTTGTAGACACCACAATTGGGAAGGCATGCCATATAGATAATGAGAAAATAAAAAATACATCAAGTGTTCACTATAAGGCCCAGTCCAGCATTAGTACTAGGGATATAAACACAACAAAAGACAATTGCTGCTCCAAAGGAGCTTACATTCTAATGGGGGAAGATAATGCATAAAAAGAAGCTGGGAATCAGGGAGAGTAACAATTTTATCACCATTTGAAACTCTTGATGGCAATCAAATTCATGCATATCCAGTTACTAACCATGACTACCTTGGCCTCCTCTGCTTGAATGTCTAAGGAGGTTAGACTTCACCCTTCCGTTAGGACTCTCTGGTACTCTTAAAAGCAACTAGGGGCATCTAGGCTCTCTACTAATTACTCCAGCTCCAGTTCACAGATGTCTTGCCCAATGGTAAGTCATGTTCCCCTGCACCCCAATAATATTTAGTCACCAACAGTCAGATTAACTTTTACAAGGAAATATTTACTTCAAAAGATATAATCATAAATAAACAAATTTTAGTATTCAGTAAGTAGGAGGTACAGTTCCCTGTCCCCCTTATACTACCTTAGCATCTGAAGAGGTAAGGGATTAGATTCATAGTTTAAGTTGGTTCCTTTAACATAGTCCCAGTTCTAAGTCCAACCTCCCTCCCCTGGGCTCAAGTTCCAGGCACCCTCGCTTCTCAAAGCCAGACAAGCTGGCTGCACCATCCCACCTACAGTCCTGGTTCCAAGGTCACTATGGCTTAAATTTCCAGGTTTGGTGAGGATCACTGCCTGGCATCTAAAACTGAAAAAGACAAGTGACACAGAGCAGGGTCAGAGGCCCCAGGCAAAGAGAAACACCAGCCATGACCTAAAAGAAGATCAGGGAAAGGAAATCCTTCTCATTTAACAATTTCAATCAATGGCTCTGGCTGCAGCAGGAAAAAGCACAAGGCATATAGTTCAGCATATAAACAGTGATTACCTTATTCTAACTAGTTTTAAAGACACAGCTTCTTCTGGTCACACAGCCACTCACATGACAGAGGACCAAAAATGATGCCATTTTAGGAGTTCTGGAAAGGCCAAAGTCAACCTCTTAGGGTAACTTCATATTAGATAATCTGGGTGAAGACTCTCCAAAGGCCCTGTTACACATCTGTAACTTAAAAACTTAGAGCATTGTTAGAATTTATTTAACTTAGAAGTTAAATGACTTGTCTGTGATTGTGTGCTACATGCCAAAGATAACATGCATCAGAGAAAGGACTTGAACCCAAGTCTTTCTCAATCTAAAATAAACTCTCTGGGACCTATGCTATGTTGTCTCTCCTCTTGAAGTTTAGAGGACACAAAATTTACCAATACATTTCTTCAACAACATATAACAACAGCATTATTGATTCACCCTCTTACTCAACTTAATTTTTGTGAATTATTTCTTGTATTATTTCACATAATGAATTGCAACACCAATTTCAGGGCATGTCATTCTTGCTACCTGCCTTGGGTCCAATTAATGGTATTTGTCCAAGTGCCAAATGGCTTTTGTAGCTTCTGATTTGATAATGGAGATAAAATTTTCAATTCAAGAACCAGTCCCCTAAATGTCTCTCCAATTTGGAAATCCAATTGGTAATATTAAATATGTTAGTCTGTGTGAGGGACCAGTTTTAACTTTTACTTTTGCCTTTTTCAATCCCCTAATACCTCCTTTGAGAGATTTCATTATTATAGTAAAGCAATCAAGGAAGATAATTATGAAACAAAGGGTACAGACGTCTGTGTTGCTGAAAGCAGACAAGAAAGAGCCTATCTTTAAAAAGCTGGCACCACTATAAATAGAAATCCCTAGAACAATTAGAAAGTAGTTTTCACAGCTTTGTTTTCTTACCAACTGACCAAACATTCAATAAGAAACCCAATATGTGGTGAGGCTATCCCTTTCACACACTTTCAACAGTACTTTTCACATTTCCAAATAATTTGTTTGAAAAGAGCAAGTTGTGCTTTTATTAAGCTGGCATGGGCAACATTGTGTGGCTTATTTTAGCTGTATTAGTCAATTTTATTTGCCAATGAACTATAGCTTCAAGCTGACCATCTGGAAAAATAAACTACTCAACAGCCATGTAATTTGTCTTTTGTCTGGTTTCAGTCAGTGGATTTTTTTGGGGGGGGGGCATTATTAGTATTAAGCAAACACTGAAGAGGAACTTTTTTTATTCCTTGAAGCACTCTCATTTCTGAGTACCATCTTGCAAAGTTACAAGTTAACAAATGGTCTTAACCAATATAATCCTCTGTAAACACAAATTTTACATCACCTAATTTGAAAAAGAAACTGCACAACACATTTATTTTTTAAAAGCAACTTTTCTTTTGTGCTCCAGTGAAGATACAACACCATGTGGATCAAAGGCCAAGGAAAGAAAAAAGTTGTCTGGAATCTTAGCAAGCACACCAGCTGTAGACATATGCTAAGAACTGATGGCAATAGGAGGGAAGGGGCTTTTCTGTCTCTGGGTAATGAAATTTTGATAAAGGAATTAGCCCAGCCTTTTGGGAAAGCATGCTGTAAGAAACCCTGCTTAGTATTTTATTTTTCTCAGTACTTTATTTTATTTTTTGCACTTAGTATTTTTTCCAACTGCATGTAAAGACAGTTTTCAATATTAATCTTAGTAAGATTTTGAGTTCAAAATTTCTCTTCCTCCTTTCTTTCCTACTCCCTCCCCAAGAAACCAAGTACTCGATTTAGGCCATACATATACAATCATGTTAAATGTATTTCCACATTAGTCATATTGTGAAAGAAGAATTAGGACAAAAGGGGGAAACCAAGAGAAAGAAAAAAAGAAAAAAGTGAAAATAGTATGGTTCAATTTTCATTCGAACTCCATTGTTTTTTCTCTGGATGTATATAGCATGTTCCATTGACTCTTGGAATTGGGTTGGATCGTTGTATTGCTGAGAAGAGCTTAGTCTATCATATTTGATCATCACACAATGTTGATCTTACTATTTACAATATTTGCCTGGCTCTGCTTACTTGGCTCAGCTTAAGTTCATATAAATTTTCCATCCTGCCCCTTCCCCCCCCGAAATCTGCTTGCTCATCATTTCTTAGAGTTATAATAGTATTCCATTACCTTATGTACCACAATTTGTTCAACTATTCCCCAATTGATGGGCATCCCCTCTATTTCCAACTCTTTGCCACCACAAAAATAATTGAAATAAATATTTCTGTACATGTGTGTCCCTTTCCCTTTTTATGATCACTTTGGGATATAGACCTCATAGGGGTATTGCTGGATTAAAGGATTATGGACAGTTTTGTATTTCTTTGAGCATAGTTGCAAATTGTTCTCCAGAATGGTTGGATCAGTTCACTCTGCCAAACATGCATTAGTGTTCCAATTTTTCCATATCTTCTCTGACATTCATCATTTTCTTTGTCATATTAGCTAATCTTATAGGTGCAAGATGGTACCTCAGAGTTGTTTTAATTTGCAATCCTCTAATCAATAGTGATTAAACTATCAATAATCATATGAAAAAGTGTTTTAAATTTCTTCATTTGAAAACTGCCTGTTCACATATCCTTTGACCAATTATAAATTGGAGAATGGCTTGTATTATTATGAAATTGATTTAATTTTCTACATTTAAGAAATGAGGCCTTTATCAGAGATGCTGTTTGTAAAAATTGTTTGCCAACTTTTTGCTTCCCTTCTTGGGTGTGTTGATTTTCTTTGTGCAAAACCTTTTTAATTAATGTAATTTTACATCTTGTAATGCTCTCTATTTTTGATTTGGTCATAAATTTTTCCCTTTCCCATAGATTTGACAGGTAAACTATTTCTTGCTCTCTTAATTTGCTTATGGTATTACTCTTTATGTTTAAATCATATAGCCATTTTGACCTTAAATTGCTATAGCATATGAGATGTTGTCTGTGCCTACTTTCTGTCATGCTATATTTCAGTTTTTCCAGAAGATTTTGTCAAATAGTTAGTTCTTATCCCAGAAGCTGGAGATTTTGGGTTTATCAAACAGTAGAATACAATAATCATTGACTACAGTGTCTTGTGTACATAAACTATTCCAATGATCCATCACTCTATTACTTAGCCAATCCCAAATTGTTTTGATGATTGCCACTTTACAATACAGATTTAGATCTGGTATGGCTAGGCCACCTTCCTTTGCATTTTTTCCCATTAATTCCCTTGATATTTTTAACTTTTCTTCTTCCAGATGAATTTTGTTATTACCTTTTCTAGCTCTATAAAATAATTTTAGTAGTTTAATTGGTATGGCACTGAATAAGTTAATTAATTTAGGTAAAATTGTCATTTTTATTATATTAACTCAGCCTACCTATGAGAAAAGGAAAGGCAGATTGAGGGAGGTGTTAGTCAGAAGCATAACATTTACTAAGATTGTATGATAAGCAATGTTCATATAAACCATTGTTAATCAAAGCATGAGATGAACTTTCCCACAAACAAATATAAACAGTATCCCTGGCAAGTATATGCTATTAGAGTATAATAGTAATGAGGTATATACATGTATACATATTTATACACACATATATGTGTGTACATACCCTTATATGATATGTATGTGTGTGTGACTTATGAGGCAAAAGGTAATGTACAACTAATGGTATAAGTTGTGCTTTTTTCCTTTATAAGTCTTCATGTGATTACTCTTGAGCATTGCTCTCTGCTTGGCAGATTGTTTAGCTGGACTTTGAAAATCTATTTTTTTCTTGAGTTCATAAACTAAGAGAGACTCAGACTTGCCTGGCAGGTCACACACTGTAGATACAATGTGCTTCAAATGCAAGTGACAGTGTAGGGGAATGGGGACAGCTGTCCTTTGGGAGGCAGCACAAGGCAGTGCTGATTCATTTGCCACCAGAAAGTAACAGGAGATAGAAGAGACCAATAATTTGCTTTTGTATAATGATGGTATATATAATGTTTAATCTTATTAAAAAGAGAACAAGAAGAAAGCAAAGTCAGGGAAACCTAGACAGGAGAGGGAATCACGAAGAGAATAATCAACAGGATCAAAAAAAGTGGACTGGAAGGATGATGACTGAGAAATGACAATTACATTTGGCAATGAGGAGATGTATGGCAATTTCAGAGAAAGAGAGTTGAAAGACCAGGAAAAATTAAGAAGTAATTGTTTATTCCATCTATGAGTGTTGTGTAATTATTTCTATACATGTTTTTGAGTATAGACTAGTTCCCAGATATTTTGTGCATAGAGTAGTCATTTTGAAGAGGACTGCCATGTCTGATATTCTCTGTTGGATTTTGTAATTGATATAGAGGAATATTGTTTATTGTGTGTGTTTTTGTTGGTGTCCTGTGACTTTACTGAATTTATAAATTGTTTAATTAGTTTGTGGATTTTCTAGCATTTTATAGATCAAGCATGTTGTCATCAGCAAAGAGAGATAGCTTTATATTTTACATACTGATCTTTGTAGCTATAATTTCTCTTGTATTACTGCTATTGTGAGCATTTCTGGAACTATGACAAATAAGAATAGGGAAAGGAAGCATTCTTATTTATTCCTGTATTTATTAGATAGAAAGACTTTTAATATTCCTTGGCTGAATTTAATAGTGGACTGTGGTTTCACATATATATATTTTTTTAAAATAACATTTTAGAAAGTATATGTTATACCTATGTATTATGTCTTTTCAAAAAATCATGAATGGATATTACATTTTGCTAAAATCACCTTCTGTATCTACTGTCATAATGATGAGATATTGGATTTTATCAGTTTTTGTATGATTAGCTGTGTTTATTATTTTCCAAATGATTAAGCATTCTTATATTTGTAGCATAAATCCAATCAACCCATAGTGATATTTTTGTGCAAATGTCCAAAGTTTTTGCTAGTATTTTATTTTTTTTTAAAGCAATTGGGGTTGAGCAACTTGCTCAAGGTTATACGGCCAGTTATTTCTGGGTGTGGTGCTAAATATCTGAGCCTGGATTCGATCCCCAGGTCATCCCGACACTGGGGCCAGTGCTCTTACTCGCTGTGCTACCTGGCCGCCCCTTTGCTAGTATTTTAAATTTAAGAGGATAATCATTATTAACATTAGATTATAATTCTCTCTCCTTTGATTGTTCATATATATGGACTATATTTTTCTCCTAAAACAAATTTGGTATAATATCTTTCTTAATTTAGATAATATTGTAGTATACATATTATTTTTGTTTGATAAAATTTTCATATAAACCCATCCAAAGCAGTTTTTTCTTTAATTTTGTAATTCATCATGTAATAAATTAAATTTATTTTTGAAATGAGATTACTTGATATCTCTATTTGGTGATCATTTAACTTGTATTGTTTATATTTTTTTCTAGATTTTCTTCTGTTACTTTTACTCCTTCAATTTTGTTGCCATATAATTATATAGTAGATTCTCATCATTCTTTTCCTTTTTCTGATTTCATCTTGTCTATTTAAAAATGTATTTCTATTTTCCTTTATTTTTTAATCATGTTGGTTATAAGTTTATTGACTTTGTTAGATTTTTAAATCAGTTTTTGCAAAGGTCATTAAAAACATCTATAAATTTTGTAGTTCTTTTCATTTTCCAGTGAAAAATTTGCCTTTTCAAGAATTCTGAAATTCTCTTATACAACCAATAATATATTAGCTTTCTACATCTTCCTCAGTTTTCCCTTATCAAAAGTTGCCTTTTCCTTTCCCACTCTTTCTGTTTTCTAGAAATCACCAATATTATTTACTCCCCAGTTGATAAATGGTCAAAAGAACTGTCTCTTTCTGATGACACAGACTCCCTGGGGCCTCTTTCTTGTACTGGCTATACCTTTCACTTATTCTCCACAGCTCTCTGGTTAAGATAGAAAGTTACAATACTCCATCCTTGCCCTTCTAACTTTCAGATTCCCCTTTAGCTCCATAACTCAGTGAACTCTCTTCCTTCAGGATTGATGAAATCCCTATCTACCACCCAAAAATAAAATTTTCAGTAACTTTTGTCTATATACCTTAAGATAACTCTCCTTCTTTCCTCACCAAATTCAGTATCTGTCTCACAGTTTATCTCTTCTGTCCAACTCCTGATTTCAGAGTAGAAAGTTTCAACAAACACATGGCTTTCTCCAAAACTTCCTAACTGTTAAGTTCCTTAAAGTACTCACTTCCCATGACCTTCTCCTTCACCCCACCACAGTCACATAAAAAATGATAATACCTTTAATCTTTCTATTAATTGAACTAGTTTTATGTTCAAGAATTCTGAAGGCCCCTTATCTGACCAATAATTTATTAACTTTCTACCTCTCCCTCAATCTTACCTTATCAAACCCTACTCTTTGTCCATACTGTGACCTCCTATTCTCTGACTCCTCAGTTTTCTCCCAGGCCATCACCCCTGTGTGAAACACTCATTCCCCTTTTCCCCATCTTGCACCCTTGGTGAACTGGTTCAACTCTACACTGTCTTATTCTCTTGTGTCCCTGACCAATATTGCTGATTATACTCTGACAAGTCTCAGCTTTGGATCACTTCCACCATTCATTGCATTTTTTCCTACATGTGTTATTGAAGGTGATAAAAATCATATCATTGTTGTGACTCTCTGTATTACAAATTTATTTTGCACAACCTCAACTGGGCCCTTACTGCAGACAAGCAATATTTCCACACCTCCATTATCAATTCATTTTCTCACTTTCCATAGCAGCTCTTCCAAATCTTTTCATCCCTTCTCAGCCCTCCAATAAGTCCCTTCCCTCACCCTCTCCACAAAAAACCTTGCCTCATATTTTACAAAAAATCAAGACCATTCTCTCCTCTTCTCTTCATTTGCATCTTTTATTACTCAGATATCTCTTCCTCCACTCCTGTCTCCCATGAAGAGGTGAGTCTTACTCTTTACCAAGACAAGCCCCTCGACTTGCACAAGAATTCTCATTCTATCCTGTTTCTTCCATCAGAATATCTCTTCTATCATTCTCATGCTTTCATCTATCATCAGTTTCTTCTTGTCAACTGGCTCCTTCCATACTATTTATAAATATCCTTATGGTTCCTATATCCTCAAAAAAACTCATCACTTGGTCTCTTTATCTCCACTATCATCTTATATATCTTCTCCCTAGTATGACTAAACTCCTGGAGAAGACTTCTCTAAAAGTGTTTCCAAAGTCTTTCCTCTCACTCTTTTTCCTAACTCCCACACTCCTGGTTTTGGCATTGTAATTCTATTGAAACTGCTCTCTCTCAACAGTTGCCAGTTATTTCTTAATTGCAAAATCCAATGATCTTTTTCTCAGCTTTTTTTCTTCTGGACTTCACATTTTTCCTCTTCTTCTCTTGCCAGTCAGACTTCTTCTCAGTTTCATTTGCTGAATCTTCAACCAGGTCACATCTTTTAACCATAGGTGTCTCTCAGCTCTCTGTCCTCAACCCTCTGCTCTTCTCCCTCTGTACTATTTCACTTGATGATCTCATCAGTTCCCACAGATTTAATTATCCTTCCTATGCTAATGGTTCTGAAATCTACCCCTTCTGCTTTAATCTCACTTTTGGCCTCTATTCTTTTATCTACAACTGCCTTTCAGTCATCTTGACCTGTATGTCCTATAAACATCTGAAACTCAACATACCTCAAGCAGAACTTATCATTCCATCTAAGCCCTCTCCCCTTCCAAAATTCCCTATCACTGTTGGGGGTATGACTATCTTACCAGTCTCCCAATATGTGTCATCCTCAAATCTACACCATCTCCCAACCAACCCCCTATCCATTCTATTGTCAAGGCCTGCATGTTTCATTTTTTCAGTATTTCTCAAATATGCCCCTTTCTCCCATCACATACTGCCACCACCCTAGTGCAGATCCTCCTTACTTCACACTTGAAATACTGAAACGATTAATGGATCTTCTTGTCTCAATTCTCCACTCCAATTCACCCTCCATTTAGCCCCCAGTGATTTTCTTAAAACATATCTTTTCATGTAACTTTCTGCCCCACACAATGAATTTTAGTTGTTCCTATCGCCTCTAGTATCAATTACAAAATCCTCTATTTGGCATTCACAGCTCTTTATTCCCTACATCCTGCCCCCTGCATCTTTTCAGCCTTCTTATACTTTATTCCCCACCATATACTCTTGGATACAATGACACTAACCGCTTCGCTGTTCTGAAAAGTAGAAACTCCTTCCCTTGATTCTATGGATTTTCTCTGGCTACCCATATGCCTGGAATGTTCTTCCTCATCTTTGCCTCCCAGTTTTGAATCCCAACTAAAAATCTGATTTCTACATAAAATCTTTCCCAGCCTTAGATATATTATTTTCTATTTCTAATTTATATAGCTTTTTATTTTGTCTGGTTGTTCTCCTCTTACCGCCCACCCTCCCCCCATTACGTAGTGAGTTCCTAGATGGAAGTGAAGATCTTTTGCCTGTTTTTGTATTCTAAGTACTTAACACAGTCCTTTCACATAGTAGATATTTAATAAATGCTTATTGAATGACTTGCTCTGCCAAATTCAAGGGTTTTTTCCATTTATTTTCATTTGGGATTGAAAAAATAATTTTAAACTTAATTGCATAGTCGGTTCATTAATCCTTTAGTTATATATTTTAAAATATAATTCTTTAGGGGTGTGTATTTGTGTATATATGCCTGTTCTTGTAATCTCCCCTCCCCACTCAATAAACTCCAGACCTCCCTATCATTGTCTAGAACCAATAAATGTATATGTGTGTATACATGTGTTTACACATACTTATTTTCCCCTGAGATGAATTAACTGCATCCCAGAAAAAAATTTGTAACCTTTCATATTATTTTTTTATTACAAATGTATGTGTGTGTACATACATACATACACTCATATATAGCTGACTCGCAACTTTTGCAGGGGTAGTGTTCCTAGAGAACTATAGGGAAGTCAAAAGTGTTAATACTGACTCATTGAATTTAAGAGATTTAGGGGATTAGTCTCTCTAAAAGAAAACTATTATTTTTCAGTAGAGGTGGTTGGAAATACACTTTTATTCATAAAATTCTTTATAATAAAACATTAATTCTGATAATATGCTGTTTTCCTAAGATGATACCATAAAGTAACCCATAAAATACAGTACATGGTTTGAAATTTGGCAGCAGATGTAGTATAATATAACCAGCTTTACAGAAAGTTTCACATTTTCAAAATCATGCCATAACTTAAAACAATCCACCCACCCTTGACTAACTTCAAAAGGCTTCACATTTACTTGGTTCTTTGCTTATGAATCTGTTGGACCTTCAAGTGGATGGTGGCCTTATTGACCACATTTTTTTTTGTTCTTCCACCATCTCATTTCCCACAAATAGCTCTTTCACTTTTTCCACTTCCCTCATCCTATACTTGGGAGGACTTTAGAACTTTCTGGAGCAGATTCATTAGCACATTTATGAATACTTTTGTCTTTTTTTGAGGATGAAACAAATTGTTGATTCATTAACACCAAACCCAGAGCCAACAGAGCCTTCAGACATTGCAGCATGAAGTTTCTCTAACATATTTATATTATCACTAAGCTGCATCACTGACTTTTATGGGCTTGACCTTATAGCCCAAAGGACTGGCGCTATGCTTGGGGATGTAACTGAAGCACAAAACTAGAGTTTCAGAGACAAACAATGAAAATATGCAATGGACAGGTGGGTGACACTAAGATAAACAAGACCAGTAAAGGGAACTAACTGCTCCACAAACTTGCAGTAGTAGCTTTCTTATATTTTTCTAGACTGTGCATAGTCATGAATGTATATGAAATACAACATAAAAGTGAAAATAAAGTAAAAAAAAATCCTGCAAATGCAGTGCATAGACTGCTGGACTTAGAGTCAGATTCACCTTCCTAAATTTTAATCTGTCCTTATACACTTACTAGTTGTGTGACCCTGGACAAGTCACTTAAACCTGCTTGCCTCCATTTTCTCATTGGACATGGAAATGGCAAACCATTCCTGTATCTTTGCCAAACTTACATATGTGTGTGAATATATACATACATGTATGTATATATTATTATGTTATTCAATTTTCTTATAGTTGTGTTTTTTAATTATCTTTTCTATTTTATCATGTGATCATTTGTAAAGCCCTTATTTTTGTTTTCATAGGTATTTATAATTTATGTGACAGTTCTTGTAAAAATATTCAATTCTGAGAACTAATTTTATACTTTAATGTTCCAATTATATCATGTATTTAAACACTAATTTCTCCAACAGTTGTCACTTCTAAACTTTTTTTGTTTGTCTTTCTGTTGGATTTGTCAGGCTTTGTAAAAGAAGTATTAAAGTTTCCTATTACTGTTGTGTTTCTATCTCTATGTTCTTTAACATCAGTTACATTTGTCTTCAAATATCTATGTCTTAGAAATACATATGTATATATGTGTGTGTATATATGTGTGTATATATATATGTGTGTATATATACACACACATATATATATATACACACACATATATATATAATATTGATGGATTTCCTAAATTTCCATTAAGAATGACACATTTTCTTACTTTGTGTTCATTAATATGATGTATTTAATTTTCTACTTTGATATTTTGATTCTAAATTTTGTTTTTCCTTTATTCACCCGAGGTATCATACCTTTTGTTAAGTTTTAAATTTTAATGTGCATGCAGATTTGCTTTTTGGTACACAAGAGATGGTTGGTTCTTATTCCTTTATAAATCAGAATAAATTCTTTTCTTTTATTGTATTGTTCATTCTATAATGATTTAGAGTAGACACCATCTTGTCCTTTCATTTATTTGTTTCTATAGTATCATTTAATTTTTTTCATACCTTCCTTTTATGCCATAAATTTATCTTGTGATTAACTTTCCTTAAACTATTTTGATGATAATCTCTTCTCAGAGACCCTCTCCTCCTTTCCCACTCCCATTTTCCACTTTGAGGGTTCACTTAAATTATTATTTATTATTATTTGTCCTTACTTGAGCTCAAATGTTTTGTTTGGCTTGTCCAAAATTTCCCCTTAAGTATTTCTTCCAACTTCCTGCATTTATTAACTTTCTTTTATTGCTCCTTTATATAGTTTTTTTATTTAGTATTGTACTTTATCTCTCCTTTTTCTTTTTTATATTTCTTTAAATTCCACATAAATCTTAATCCTTTGTGATCCTTTGCATATTTATTGGGTGATAGCTTTCTTAATAGAAGACAAACCCAAACCTCTTAACAAGAAATAATGAAATTTTATACCTTTTCCTTTAATAAAGTTATACCTAGGTTTTAAAAAATATTTTGTGATATTGCAAGTTGAATATTGTGTTCATTTGTGATTTTCTTTTCTTTTTTGGTAACAATTATGTGAATATCTTTATTTTGCTGAATTTTAATCTTTTTTCACTGGCTAATAGACTTTAGCTGCAGAACACCATTTAATATAGGGGCTAGTGTTGGAAGATGATTTCAAATACTTCTTCAGACATTGATTAGCCATGTGACACTGAACAAATTTAAATTCTCAGACTCAGTTTCCTCACTTGCAAAAAGAGAATAAAAATTGCCCTTACTTCAAAGTATTTAAAAAAATTTTTTTTCCACAATATTTTTGAGTGCTATAATCTTTAAGTTATCTTTGTCTATCTAGTCTTCTGGGTTTATTGCTTTGATTTGTTTAAAATTCATATTTTATATTGCTTTTGATTTTTCCTATCACATTTTCTTCCACTTCAATATTTTGTGTTTTGTATTCTAAGTCTTTTAATCTCTCTTTAGTTTCTTTAGAGGTATTCTCCATCATCTATTTTTTTTCCCCAAAAAATTGTTCAGTCAGTTTTGCGGGCAGCTAGATGGAACAGTGGATATGGTGCCAGGCCTGGAATCAAGAAGACTCATATTTCTGAGTTCAAATCTGGTCTCAGACCCTTACTACCTTTGTGACCCTGGGCAAAATATTTAACCCTATTTGCCCCAGTTTTCTCATCTGTAAGACGAGTTGGAGAAGGAAATGGCCAACCCCTGTAGTGTCTTTGCCAAAAGAATTCTAAATGGAGTCATGAAGAGTTGGACATCAATGAAAAGACTAACAACTACAAAAATTGAGTTTTATAGTCTGTGTTGAAAAGGCTATGATATGACCTGTATATATTCCTAATTTTTAAATGTATTTCATTTTTATCTTTTAAACCATTATGGAATTTTTGTTATTCTATCTTCTCTTGGGAGAACAAGTATGACTTACTTTCCCCATGTATTATAACATTTAAGAGAACTTTATTCTCTTTTTTAGTTTGTTTTTCAATTTAGTTTTAGAATCCTTGTTATTGATATGTCTGCCTTTGCTTTGTGCCCTTATTAAGGCCTTTAAATCTTGAAATCTTGGGTGTTTCTGCACTTTTAAATTTACCCATTAATTACTTTCTTGTTTTTCTTTCTTATTGATGAGTAAACCAATGAATAGGGTCTACTACAAAGCTGACTGAGAGATCTATGGTTTCACAACCTGGATTAATGCTTTGAGCAATTTTCAAGGAGATTACCCTTGTATCTGCAATTCATGCTTAGACAGTAGGCATGTCTTCAGGCATGTGGGAAAGAAGTGATGTGTGAGCACTTTTAAAATGAGAGCTCTTGGGGTGGCTAGGTGGCACAGTGAATAGAGCACCAGCCCTGAAGTTAGGAGGACCTGGGTTTGGATCCGGCCTCAGACACTTAACACAAAAAATAGCCGTGTGAACTTGGGCAAGTCACTTAACCCTAATTGCCCTCCAAAAAGCAAAAAAAAAAATAGAGTTTCCAGTATTAAGGATTTTATTCTGCTGTGTTCTTTCATCTTTCTCCTACGTATTTAGCTATAATTATTCTGCATAATTCTCCTTTTTGAAGGCTTAGAGTGGTTTGGGAAAACATGATTAAACCCTATATTTCTGGTTATGTGAACCAAAATCTTCTCCTGTTTTATTTTTTAATGACTATTATTGATTCTCTAGTATGAAAAGTAGAGAGTGCTGATTAAATGCCTTCCTTTCTGGCTCCTCTCCTGTCTCCCCCCAGTAATTTCTAAAGTACTTCCATCTTTGGACAGGTCAACAAGTAAACCTTGCCAGATGGGATGCTGAAACCACTTTCATTGAAGAATCAAATGGATTCTTGGTGTCAACTACATTAAACTTATGTCCCAATCCTGGTTAAGGAACCTGGTTGGAAATGATGATAGTTGGATTGGCATACAGTTTTTCTAGGCAATGTGTCTATCTTTAGTGGGAGCAGAATGTGACTTTACCTGAATTCTAATCAATGACTAGACTTTGTAGAAACAGTAAAATACCCCATAGCATTACTGGGAAGTAGATGGAGCAAGTTATATTTAAGTTGAAAGCTTTGCAATGTTTCCTCACTCAGACTCATAATGGCTTGGTCTTCTTGGGATTGGCCCAGACTTAGGTAGACACCTGGAATTCATTTTTACTTTTCCCCAACTGGTATAGAGACTTACTCATTCTTTCTGTGGGACTAAGTCCACAGAGTGCACCCAGGGCCATAAATCTCTCCTTTCTGGCATGTGCAATGACTGAGATCTTTGTACTTTGTTTTCAAAATTCATAAATATATATAGTGGGGCAGAATATGAGTAGTAATTTGTCTTGGGATGGAAGAAAAATGTTTTTTTCTCCTCTCATTCCAACAATGTCTAGTAATCCAGTAAATAGATTCATCTTTTCTTGTGGGGAATTGTATATTGGTGGTGGAGTTAGGCCAGGCACTATACCCAAATCTGGCTTCCCCTGACCCAATATAAATCAGTTCTCCTTTGTTGAACAATAAGCTTCTAAGCAGGCAAGAAGGAGGCTGAAGTATCTGTTAAAACCCTTGGCACAACTTTGTGATCAAATTTCAGATTTGAGTATTTTTTTTTTAAGAAAAGTAGGAGCCACTTAAATGAAGGCTAAATCATCATGGGTTTATGAGATTAATTTTCCAAAACTTTATCTCTCATGGCAGGCATATTCCATTCCAAATCCAAACAGTGTCTGGAATATTTAACTACGGTTTCTAGACTGCTACTAGACATTTAGTAGTTAGCAATCTTAGATCTAAATACGGTCAAATAATGTCAAAACCTTTTTAAAACTCCTGAGGGGAATACTCCATCACAATTATTTAATAGGCTGCTACTTGTTGTATGTATGATTCACTGGACACTTTGTACAAAGATCACCATGATCTAAATGGAGTGAAATCTCTGAAGTGGAGGATCTCCAGGGATTATCAATGTTAATGGTTACTCCAGGATGTGATGGCACACCTGGCTCATATTCTAAGAAATCTGTTTAATATAGTGCTGTCATGGGCAGAGGACTATCTAACAAAGTTAGATCTACAAAAATGAGAAGAGAGTAACCTCAAGACTTGATTCTACTGTCTCCCAAGCTTTAGCTGAGCATTTAGATAAATAGGATTGTGCTCTGGATGCTACTCTGCCAACACCTATCTTATACTCTCTCTCTTTTTTTTTTAACACAACATTTATCTTTTCAAGACATTAATGTGTTGCATTAAATTAAATTCCTGTCCCTTTAATTGTGTCCATGTGAATTATTTCAGTAAAGAGTACAAATGGATGTGTGGCATAGTTATTTAATCAATTTTAAAACTGTATCTCTTTGTGTGATTTGACATTGACAAAGTCATTAATAACATCCACTACAAAAATATTTAACTTTGATTTTCATACTTAAGTGCCTGAATACTCCCACAACTTCAAAGAAAAGGAAGAAGTAATTCTTTTTTTGGCTACTTATACTTCTAATGTCAAATTTGCTAGTAGGATATTTATCCACCCACTAGAACAACACGTAGAGAGAACCTTGAAAAATATTGCTGCTTTTCTTCTTAGTAGATTTTAGCAAATCGAAAAATATTGGGGAATGCTGGTATAAGATATTTTGTTTTCCATTTTGAATTTTGCTTAGTGTTTTGTTACTTTTGAGTTTCTATAATAATAGCCTATAATGGTTTAAGTATGGGGCTTTGCATAGAATAGTATTACATCAATAAAGGGCTGTCTGTTCATCCCTTGACTGTTTTATTAATATCCAGTAAAACAATTGTGTGCTTGCATGCATATGTGCATGGTTTTTTTCTTTTTCTTTTTTTATACTTGATCTGAAGTTTCATTTCTGTAGGTCATCAAAGAAACACTCTCAATTAATGCTATTCTGAAAGGTAACCTAGTCTTATGGAGTTTCCTGGGCCTGGGGGCACTAAGTTAAGTGACTGGCTCTGGGGATTCAGAGATAACATACGAAGTCAAATGCAGGCCTTCCTGACTGACTTTCATCTACTCTTTCATGCTTCATCATATGATGCAATTTTTTCTTTGCTTTTAAAAAGTGCTTGTTTTAATCCTCCAGGATATCACTCTTTTCCCCCAACTATCTTTTTCAGTTTAATGTGGAAAGTAGAAGGTTTGTCCTCTGTTTATAATGAACTACTTAACAGTGTCTTTAGTCTAGGTCTAGTGCAGAAAGCAGACTAGAGGACCTTTTCCAACAGAGAAAAGGTACTGATAGTGAGTAAGGATGTTATTACTAACCTAACTTCCCTACTTTATTTAGAGTGTCTCTCTGTTCACCAAAAGGAAATATCATCCTGAGGTGAGAACAAGTGTTTCTTGAGAAAAAAAAAGAATAAACATTGTTTGAACTTGTACCTTGCTGGATTTCTCAAGTGGAGTGGAAGGGGGTGGGAAGATGTCAGGGGAGGCACCCAAAGATTAAAGCTCCCTTTCTTGTTACATGCAAAAAACCCATGTCTCATTATGTCTTTCACGCATGGGTACCCTGTTTGCTGAAGGTGGTGTGAGAAGTTGCCAAGAGATAATTCAACTGTTCATGATTCTCATTGCTTGGCATTCTGTTAATTTCCCAAGAACAGCCCCAAACCTACAACTTTAAGCTGAACAGCTGCTTTCCAGCATGTATAAATAGCTATATTTAAATACGTCTTTAGACTCATGACTTGGAAAATGTACACACAACACAATATCTTTTTTCTTTTTTTTCAGCAATAGAGAATTAAAAAGAAGAAAAAGGAAACTTTATCATTTCAATACTGCTAACATTTATTGTGAGACTGGGGTAGGGTTACATTCTCTTGATGTTGGTTTGAAAGATCATAATTAAGTGGGCATTCCCCACAGGACTCTTACTCAAGCAGAAACATTTCTCATGATCTGATTTTGGCTTCAACTATCTCTGAAGTGGAACTTGGAAAATGAAAATCAAAAGACCTTTTAAGCCACACAATGCCTAGTCTGTCCTGGTTTATTGTGTTGCAATATTTTTGTCAGTTAGCAGGATAATTCATTTCACAAAAGTACAATCTGGTGTTTCTTTTGCAGTAAGGGAACAAGTTGAGTTCCATTACATTCTTGTGTAACCATTTCACTTCCTGGTCAGACAGGACTTAGGCAGTGAAAAGTAACTGGCTAACAGGGAAGGAGGTGGCTTTTGAGAAAGAATGACACATAAAGAAGCACTGGGGATACTTTGCCTTTTCCTTTAACAACAGTCGACCTTCCAAGATAGCAGAGTAAAGGCAGGGATTCATCTGACCTCTCCCAAATTCCCTTTCAAACAACTATAAAATAGCACCTCAAAATGAATTCTGGAGTGGCAGAAATAATAAAAGGATGGGGTGAAACAACTTTCTAGCCCAAGACAACTTAGAATGCTGGCAGGAAAAATCTGTCCAACTGGAATAGATCACATTCTAGTATAGGCCTATCCCAGGAAGCCGGCAACAGGTCTTGAGAGTTAATGAGTCATCAGTAGCAGTTTATATCTCTCAACCCACAGAGGTTAAGGGGGTCTGAAAACTAGTCGTAAGGAGATTACAGTGGAACTTTTGCTGGCACTAGGTGCAAGACTCTGTTGAATTGCCCAAACATGGTTATGGGTCACAGTCAAGGGCAAGGAGAAGCACTAGAACAATGGAATATTAAGCTGCAGGAGAGCAGGGATCCTGGTCGCACTTACAGAGGGGAAATGAGTGCTTGTGGGCACTCATGAATCATAGCACAGGACAGGAGAGCAATGGTCATATCTCTCCTTAAGTCATACCAACTTGGAAAAATTGAAAACTCATAGATCCCAAGAACTAGTTCTAAAAACAACAGCATGAAAAACCTGAAGCTCAACAATGTTCCTTCCTCCTTCAGAGAAGAACCCAACTTTAACATAAAGTTAAAAGTCATGAAATAGAATGGAAAATGAACAAAATGGAAAAAGAATGTGATCATAGAAATTTATATGGTGAAAGCAAAGATCAAAACAAACTCAGAACAAGACAGCAAATTAAAAACAGCTACATCTAAAACTTCAATGAAAAATGTGAATTGTTGACAGGTCCAGGAAGAACTTAAAAAAATCTAAATCAAATAAAAATGGTAGAGGGAAAATTGAGGAGGAAATGAGAATGATGTAAAAAGAGGCAACAGTTTGGTAAAAGAGACAGAAAAAAGCCCTGAAGAAAATAACACTTTGAAGAACAGGAGAAATAGAAGAAAAAGATGTAAAAAAATTCACTGAAGTAAAGAACTGCTTTAAAAGTAAAATCAGCCAAATGGGAAAGGAAGTACAAAAGCTCACTGAAGAAAACAGTTCCTTAAAAATTAGATTTGAAGAAATGGAAGATAATGACTTTATGAGTCATTATCTTTATGAGTCATCAAGAAAAAATAAAACGAAATCAAAAGAATGAAAAAATAGAAGAAAATATAAAATATCTCATTGGAAAAGCAACCGAACTAGAATATAGATCAGAGAGATAGCTTAAGAATTATTGGCATACCCATAATCCATGTTTGTTTTAAAAGAACCTAGACATTATATTTCAAGGAATTATCAAAGAAAACTACCTTGATATTCTAGAACTATAAGGTAAAATAGAAATTGAATGAATATAACAATCACTTTTTGAAAGAGATCCCCAAATAAAATCTCCGAGGAATATTACAGTCAAATTCCAGAACTCCCAGGTCAAGGAGAAGAAATCAGAAAGAAATAGTGTCAGAATAAAACAAGATTTAATGATTTTTCCTTGACATTTCAGAGGACAAAGGAGCAAGAATTACAATTAAGAATCACCTACCCAGTGAAACAGTGGAAACAATGGATATTTAATGAAATATAGGATTTTCAAGCATTTTTGATGAAAAGTCCAGCACTGAATAGAAAATTTAATTTTCAAATAAAAGATGCAAGAGATGCCTAGAAAGGTAAAAAAGAAAGAAAAATCATAGGAATTCAGTAAAGTTAAAATGTTTACATTCCAACATGGTAAGGTGATACTTATAACTCTTAAGAAATTTATCATTATTATGGCAGTTAAAAGGAAAAATACATAGGCAAAGGGTACTATGTTGAGATGATGTCCAACAATATAAAATTAAGGGATAAGAAAGAGGGATGACTATGATGCAACTAAAAAATAAAATTAAGGGTGAAAAAGGTGGATGCATTGCGGGAATAGGAAAAGAAAGCTATAGAACAGAGTAAATGACCTCATATAAAAAAGAGGTGAAAGAGCTTTACAATAGAGGAGAAGATGCAGCTGGGTGTGGGGTGGAGTGGCAGACAATGCATAAACTTTGCTCTCATCAGTCTTGGCTCAAATAGGGCATAGCATACACACTCAATTATGCGTAGAAATCTACCTTACTCTACAGGGAAGTAAGATGCAAGGGAATGGGTGTATTTATAGAAGGAAGGTGTAGTAGCAAGCACCTTAGCATACCCAGGATGACTGCCAACAGTTTCTTAGATCTGATTTTCTAAAGGAAAGCAACTCAAAATGGATTAACAATATTGCTTCAATCAAACATATATCATTTATGTAATTCAGGGGGAAAAGGTCAGCACCCTAAACTTCAGAGAACACAAACAGAGCTTACAAGCAGACAACAAATACAGACAGAGAAACAGATCATTAGAAAGACTTCCAACTGTCTGACCATTACATCCATACCTAGCCATACCAGAGAGGGAAGCACCAAAATCTGAGTTTTCAAAGCTGGGGGGCTCAACGGCTGCCTAGAGTCTCATCTGATCAAATCACACAACTCTTAGGGACAGCCAGGTGGCTCAGCGAGTAAGAGCACTGGCCCCAGTGTCGCGATGACCTGGGGGATTGAATCCGGGCTAAGATACTTAGCACCACCCCCAGAAATAACTGGCCATGTAACCTTGAGCAAGTTACTTAACCCCAATTGCTTAAAAAATAAATAAATCACCCCACTCTTCTCAAAGTGAGCCCCAAAACAAAATCTCACATCAGGGTATACATAGCCTTATCCTGGTTCAGAGAATGTCACAACCCTCTTGACCCACTACCCAGTCACAAAGCAACAATATGTAGGAATTCCTGAAAAACAAGCCTCCCACCACAGGCTCCACGTGACCACATTCAGCCTATGTGGGGGAAGAGTATATTTTCAAATCAAGGAAGGTTCTCAGAGTCACTTAAGCCTATCAAAGGGCCCAGGAGCAGGGAAGATCTTCAGATTCCCACTCCCATAACAGGAGGATGAATTAAGACAGGTGGTGGTCAGAAGTAAAGCACTTTTGAAGAGAGGCAAGGTGAAAGGAAAGACAGAAGGATAAACAGGGGGAAAGGATGGAGGGAAATCCACAGAAATCATAACTGATTTTTTTTACCTGTTTCTCTGATAAAGGCCTTATTTATCAAATATATAGAGAACTGAGTTAAATTTATAAGTATACATGTCATTCCCTAATTGATAAATGGTCAAAGGATACTAACAGGCATTTTTCAAGTCAAGAAATCAAAGTTATTTATAGTCATATAAAAACGCTCAAAATTACTAATTTTTTTTAAAAAGTGCAAGTTATAAAAAGAATTCTGAGGTACCAACTCACTCCTATCAGATTGACTAACATTACATAAAAGGAAAAGGACAAATGTTGGAAAGGATGTGGGAAAATTGGAATGCTAAAGCACTCTTGGTGGAGTTGTGAATTGATTCAACCATTTTGGGGAGCAATTTGGAACTATGGTCAATGGGCTATAAAATCATGCATTCCTTTGACTCAGCAACACCATTGCTGGGTTTATTCCAGAGAAATTTTTAAAAAGAGAAAGGACCCACATGTACAAAGAATTTATAGCAACTCTTTTTTGTGGTGTCTAAGAATTGGAAATTGAGGGATATCTATCAATTGGGGAATAAGTGGATAAGTTGTGGTTTATTATATGACAGAATATTACTATGCTATAAGAGATGATGAGCAGGGTAATTTCAGAAAAAAATCTCAAATGACTTATATGAACTGATGTAAAATGAAGTGATCAGAACCAGGAGAAAATTTTATACAGTTAACAGCAAATATTGTATTTGACTAATAACTATTCTCAGCAATAGAATGATCTAAGACAATTCTGAAGGACTTATAATGAAAAGTATTATCCACCTCCAGAGAAGGAACTAATGGAGTCTGAGTGCAGATTGAAACATACTCTTTATAACTTTATTTTTCTTGTCTTTTTTTTTGGTGGGGAGGGGAAGAGGTGTCCTGTGTTTCCTTCACGTGACTAATTATATGACTAATATGGAAATATATTTTGCATGGATGCACATAACCTATGTCAAATTGTTTGCCTTCTCAAGGAGAGGTTAAGTGAGGGAAGAAGGGAGGCAGAGATTTGGAACTTACATTTAAAAAATATGAATTTTAAAATTTGTTTTACATGTAATTAGAAAAAAATAAAATATTTTTTCAAAAAAAGTAAAACAACTGAAATTTATGCAAATCTTTAAAGTTTATTATACAGTTGATACCTGTCCCAAAGGTCTTAGTGAAATTTTAAATTATTAAAAATTTTTAAAGTTTGAATAAATAATATTAAAACTTATTTAAACTTTGTCCTCCACTCCCAGCCTTCCAGGTTATCTTTAGCTGGAGATGTGTTGCACTCTGTTATTTTGTGGGATTTGTAGCTCTAAAATTTGTTTAAAGTTCTTTTTTTACAGATATTTGGAGGGCTTTGGGAGGAAGAGTTCAAGCAAGTTCCTGTTTTCACTCTGCTATCTTGACTACACCCCCAGTTCTGGTCTTTTCATCAAGAATGCTTGAAAGTCCTCTATTTCATTGGAAATCCATTTCCCCGCCAAAAAATTATACTCAGTTTTGTTGGGTAGGTGATTCTTGGTTGTGATCCTAGCTCCTTTGCCCTCTGAAATATTATATTCCAACCCCTCTGAACTTTTAATGTGACAGCTGTTGTAATTTCTTTCTATCTGCTTGCAATATTTCTTTTTGATCTAGTAGCTACTATATTCCTGAGAATTTTCATATGGAGACCTCTTTCAGGAGGTGATATGTGGATTCTCTCAATTCTTATTTTACCTTCTGGTTCTAGACTATCTGGGAAGTTTTCCTTGATAATTTATTGAAACATGATGTTTAAGCCCTGTTTTTGACACAGTAACAATGTCACATTAATAATTTTGTTTAAGAAAAACTCCTTCCTAAATCCTTGTGGCGCAACAAACTGGAAAGTAAGTGTTGAGAAAAGTGTTCCCCCCTCCCAAGAATAGGCTTCCCCAAGACATAGTGATATCACCACACCTTGGTCTGTGTTCGGCCAACAAAAAAGTGAGGGAGACCTTGGTCTGCAGACCCTGTTCCTCTGAACCTCCTCTCCTTTTCCATCCACCCTCAGGAATATTTTACCTTCCTAACAAGGCTTCACCCTTCTGTAGAGGGGAGGCCACAAACTGACTGATGGGTGAGACTGGAAGGGAGTCTGGCTCTGGGGGAGTTTGGGAAAAGGTGATTTATTATAATTTCCTGCTTCCTTTTTTTCCCCACAGCAATTGGGGTTAAGTAACTTGCTCAAGGTTACACGGCCAGTTATTTCTGGGTGTGGTGCTGAGTATCTGAGCCCAGATTCGATCCCCAGGTCATCCCGACACTGGGGCCAGTGCTCTTACTCGCTGTGCTACCTGGACGCCCCTGCTTCTTCTAAAGTAGGTACAATTCAGGACCCCAAGCTTGGTAGTTTAAGAGGCAGAAACTATAGCTCTAGCCAGCCTATTCCCTGGGAACTTCCAGTTAGTCCTAAATCTCCATCCCTTAATATCCATACCTGTGGCCCCAGTCAGTGACACTAAAGCAAAGCTCACTAAGGATGGTACAGGTATCCCTAGTGGGCCTGCCCCCTCAAGTACCCAGGGCCTAGGAGCAGAGGAGGAGAATGGAGAAAACTTGGGCTTTCTGGCCTGGGCCACACCCACTGTGGGAGTAGGTATGATTAGGTAGGAGATAGGGGTTGAAGAAAAAAGGGGAGTCATGGATTCAGGAGCCAGGAAAGAACTCCTGTTTCAGCACTAAAACTCTGTCATTTTCTTCTGTGTGTCAGTTGTCTTCTGTTCTTGCTGCAAACCTGACTCCTAGGCCCAGAGATTCTTTAGCTCCTTCTGGGCTCCAGCCAACTTCTCCTCCAACTGAGCTGTGGCCAGGCTGTGATGGCCAATGTTCTGGACCAGAGCTTCCAGCATACTTTGGATGTCTCTCTGAGCTTATTTCACCTTTTCTGAGATCTGGAATAGCTGTACACTTTTACCATTTTGCCTAATCTGTTTTTTTAAGTGTTATTTTGTTCAGAATTTTTTTGTTTCTTTTTTACCAAGCTGTTTACTCTTTTTTATGCTTTTTTTTCAGCATTACTCTCATTTCTTTCCCCAATTCCTCTTCTACCTCTTTTACTTGATTTTCCAAATTGTTTTTTGAGCCCTTTTATAGCCTGAGACCAATTCATATTTCTATTGGAGGCTTTGGATATTGGAGTTTTTACTTTGTAGCTTCTGAATGTTTTCTTTTTTTTTTTCTGATCTCCCTTGTCACTATAGTAACTTTCTATGGTCAGAATTTTTTCTGTTGTTTTTTCATTTTCCTGACTACTACTTGACTTTAACTCTTTTATTAAAGTGGGGCTCTGCTTCCAGGGTGGAGAGAGCATTCTCTCCAACTTCAAGGGGGTTTGTGTAGTTGTTTTCAGAGATACTTCTAGGGAACTATATGTTCTTAGTTCTTCTAAGGTGGTATCATCTAAGGAGAGCTGTGCTTACTCCTCTCCTGACTCTGGTTTGTGAGTGACCAAAAACACTCTTTTTTGCCCTGGAACTGTGAGGATGAACCTTACTCCACTGGTCCACTTGCTCTGGTGTGCTGACCCTGAAACTGCCACCCAGGACTGTGACCCAGATCTGAGCATGTTCAAAGCAACAATGTCTTGCCCCCAGTGCCATCAAAGAGACTCCTGCATTCTCACTTTGGAAGAGTTGTTTGACCCCCTTACCAAGCTGAGAGCTTGGGAAGCAACTGCTGCCACTGTTGACTCAGTGACTGTCGAGGCCTTCTTATAGTTTTATGGGTCTGGTTTTGTGCTGGCTTCTCCTTTCCTGCTTACCTTTCCTGTTGTGTTTCACTGGAAAATTATTTCATCCCATCCTTTTATGGGACACTTCAGGAATTGTTTTAAGGCATTATTTAAAAGTATTTGGAGGAATTTTGTGGAGAGCCCAGGTGAATTGCTTAGTTTTCTCAGTCATCTTGGCTCTGTCTCAAGATAATTCTCTCAGAAAAGTACATGACTAGCACTATTGCAGAAAAATGAATCAAGGAAAATGTATTTGTGGAACTAATCTCTAATTTACTAATTTAGAAGGATTTTCTTTAACCAAATGAGAAATTATTTTATTCCTAGAAATAAAAGCCTTTCATATATTCCATCCATCTACCCATTCATCCATTGATACATTCATTGTTTAGGTTTGTCATAATCTTTTTTCCTTCTGAGTTTGGAAAATTGTATTCTACCTTATTTACTTAAGTTATTACCTATTGTATATGGCCTCAATCTTAGAGATTTCCTGGTGCAACTAAAAGACATCATGTACAGTAAGCATATGATTTTCTTCTTTGAATCTTCTTTAACACTGATGTTCTGTCATTTCATTTTCCAAAAAGCCCTTTTTTCCTTCTCATGTGTTCATCAGTGATCTCCTTGTCATGTGTATATACCATTTTAAGAATGATTTTTATAGCTATCAGGAAGTAAACATGTGACTCAATGGTGTTTTATTTCTTCTTAGTTATCTTATTTTGGTAATTATAATATCTATAAACTTACCTGAGCTTTTGGAATTTTCTCTTTTCTGATGGTGATATTTTTAAAACTAATTTATTTGTTTTTAGTTTTCAACATTCATATTCACAGATTTTAAATTTTCTCCTCCTTCCTGGCCTACCCCCTCCACAAGATGGCATACAATCTGATATAGGCTCTACATATACATTCTTTTTAAACACATTTTCACATTAGTTATGTTGTATAGAAGAATTAGAATGAATGGGAGGAACCATGAGAAAGAAAAAACAAAACAAAACAAAGAAAATAGTCTGATTCACTCTGCATTCAGACTCCATAGTTCTTTCTCTGGATGTGGATGGCATTTTCCATCATGAGCCCTTTGGAATTGTTTTAGGTCCTTGCATTGCTGATAAGGGTTAAGTCTATCAAAGTCAGTCATTGCACATTGTTTCTGCTACTGTGTACATCGTTCTTCTGGCTCTGCTCATGTCACTCATCATCAGTTCATATCTTTCTTGGTTTTTTTTTTAAGGTCTGCCTCTTCTGGATGCTGATATTGACCTCTGCCACTCAGCACATCTTTTCTCAATTCCTGTGGAACAGGTATCCTCTATAGATAGTGAGGCTATATGATGCTCCTGTTCACAAATACTTTTGATTGTATAGGTCTAGATTATTATTAGGTCTTTTTATTGAGATCCATGGCCACTCAAAAGTGAATAGCTGTTTACCAAGACACATAGGGAAAAGAAAGTAGATAAAGAACACAAATTATCTAGATGCAGTTGGACAGCCCATTGAGTCAGTGTGCATATATTGGATAGGAACCAAGTTCAGAACTCTGAAATTAATAGAATAAGTAACTTTGGGAAATGACACAGTTATTTCAAATATCTCAAACTGCTTCTTGACACGAAATCCCATTTTGCTGTTGAGTGTCTCCTGGTGCTGTTATAAGATTGTAAATTGTGGAACACAACGATTGTCATAGAATCAAAACCGGAAATTTCACAGAGTGCTTTGAAAAATGCATGAGGGGCATAAGTGGACTGCCATATTATCAATGAAGATGCATATGAGATTTGAGTTGAAAGACTTCATTAAGGACATATGATGGGAGAAAGAGGTTGTCTAGTCACATGTTGAACATGATGAGCAATAGGGTAACCACAGTTTTAGTTTCCATCAAATATAAAAAGCACTGGAGGTAGAAACAGGACCTCTGCGCAGCTCCAGCTCCCACCACCTTCAGTTCATGAAAAAGGGGACTCTGAGCAAACTTGGGAGCTACAGAACCCACAAAATGACACAGAGAAGCTAATCTCCCACTGAGGACAGCCTGGCAGGAATCAGCCAGTGCAGCACTTCGGGAACCAACCCCAGCCCCGTGTGAGCCAGAGGTTTTTAGCCCCACAGTGGACCTGACCACCTGCTGGAGGGACTCCAGATCACCAG
Source organism: Petaurus breviceps papuanus (assembly GCF_028583685.1). Lineage (NCBI taxonomy): Eukaryota > Metazoa > Chordata > Mammalia > Diprotodontia > Petauridae > Petaurus > Petaurus breviceps. Next base: position 27,982,199 of record NW_027185616.1, read on the forward strand.
CAACTGTGGAGGTCCAGAATTATCAACACACAGATGTGAAGGACAAAGTGAGAGGTCATTTCAGTGATGACTTTGGGATCCAGTACTTGGGAGGGTGTCTGCCCCTTCCCCTGGGGCTAGAAGTCATTGAGATACTGTGGTGAAGCTGCTGCAACTTGGTAGCTTCAGCTCCTGGCCTGAAGAGTGTAGGGAGACCAAGCAACCAGTCTGAGGGGTAATCACTCTGGCTTTAACCTGCTTGGATCTGGGTTGCAGTCTAGGATGGAGGTCCTGGGGTGTGACCAGCTTGCCAGAGTGTGTGGAGGCTTCATAGAGGGCACCCAGAGAGGGCATACCTCCAGCAGCTGAGAAAACCCCAGCATTTGGAACAAAGCTCCCTTGTCTGGTGGCAGAGTCCTACTGTGGCAAAAAACCCAGGGGTCAAGTGACTGAGTGGTGACATGACCAGGCAAAGGAAGCAAAGAAAACAGAAGAATCCAATATTACACTCCTATTTTGGGGACAAAACAGATGGATCATGGAAAAGGAGGCAGACAATAAAGTTAGAACTCCCGCACCAAAAGCTTCCAAGAAAAATATTAGCTGGTTAGAGTCCATAGAGGACTTTAAGAAGCAGATAAGAGAAGTGGAGGAAAAATTGGGAAGAGAAATGAGAATGATGAAAGAAAATTATGAAGTGTCAACTGCCTGACTAAAGAAAATACCACGTTAAAAAATAGACTAACTCAAATGGCAAAAGAGGCTCAAAAAGGCAATGAGGAGAGGAATGCCTTAAAAAGCCGAATTTGCCAGATGGAAAAAGAATCTCAAAAGCTCATTTAGGAGAATCATTCCTTCACAATTAGAATGGAGCAAATGGAAGCTAGTGACTTTTCGAGAAATCAAGATGCTGTTACAGAGATCCAAACAAATGAAAGAATAGAAAGCAATGTGGAATATCTCATTGGAAAAACCACTGACCTGGAAAATAGATCCCAGAGAGATTATTTAAAAATTATTGGACTACCTGAAAGGCATGATTATAAAAAAGAACCTAGAAATCATCCTTCAAGAAATTCTCGAGGAAAATTGCCCTGATGTTTTAGAACCAGAGGGTAAGAGGTTGAAAGAATCCACCAATCACCTCCTGAAAAAGATCCCAAAAAGAAAACTCCTAGGAATATTATAGCCACATTCTGAAATTCCAGATCAAGGAGAGAATATTACAAGCAGTCAGGAAGAAACAATTTGAATATTGTGGAAACACAATTAGGATAACTCAGGATCTGGCATCTTCTACACTGAGGGATCGAAGGGCTTGGAATATGCTATTCCAGAGGTCAAAGGAGCTGGGATTAAAACCAAGAATCACCTACCCAGCAAAACTGAGTATCATGTTTCAGGCGAAAATATGGTCCTTCAGTGGAATAGAGGACTTTCAAGTATTCTTGATGAAAAAGCCAATAGACTTATACGTATATATATATATATATATATATATATATATATGCATACATACATACATATATGTGTGTACATATATATCAGAGGGTATATAGGCATATGAATACATATGTGAATACGTATATATGTATATTTACAGGTGCACATAGATGGAGGGCACAGGACCAATTTAATAGGAAGGGATCATACGTAAAAGGTGAAATTAAGAGGTGAGAGAGGAATATAATGAGAGGAGATGGGGAGAGACAGAATGGGGTAAACTATCTCATATAGAAGAGGCAAGGGAAAATGGTTACATTGGAAGGAATGAATAGGAAGGCAAAAGGGAAAGGGTCAACCTTATTGTCATTGAATTTGTCTCAGGGATGGAATGACATATACACTAAATAGGGTATCTCACCCTACAGGATAATAGGGGGAAGGGGATGAGAGGGGGGATGATGGAAGGGAGGGCAGGTTGGGGGGGAGGGAAGTTGGAAGCACGCACTTTTGAAAAGGGACAGGATCAAAGTATAGAATAGAACAAGTGGGAGGTGGAATAATAGGGAGGGAAATATAGTCAGTCTTTCACAATATATCTACTATGGTAATGATTTCTATTAGCTACACATGTACAACCTATACTGCATTGCTTATCTTTCTAGTAAGGGTGGGTGACAAGGGGGGAAGGGAATGAATCTAGAATTTAAAGTTTTAAAATAAAATGTTTAAAATATATATATTATTATTTTATATATATATATATACTGTATATATACTATAGATATGTATATAATAAAATATATTAGTAATGCTATTTTACATGTAACTGGGAAATAAGATATACAGGCACTGGGCATAGAGATCCACCATTCCCTACTGGAAAAGTCGAATGGGAGTATGGAAGAAGATATGGGAGAGAGCAGATTGGAGGAGGGGGTATCCTGTGGGACTGCTATTTTGGGTGGGTAGGGAAAAACGGGGAGACATGTAGCTCAAAATCTGATGGAAATGAATGATGTAAATCAGAAGTTAATAAAAAATTAAAAAAAAAGCACCAGAGCAATGTTTTTATGTTATTGTATAAATTCTCTGTGGAGGGTAGAGAGAAGGACATAGAAAAGAATTAGGGAAGGAAAGGGAAGGGAAAACCATCATTGATAAGTGCCAGGTAGTATACTAAGCACTTTACAAATATTGTATCATTTGATCCTTACAACAACCTTGCGATATAATTTCTGGTATTATTATCCCTATTTTACAGCTGAAGAAACTGAAATAGATAGATATTAAGTGACTTGTTTAGGGTCACATAACTAGCTGGATTTAGAATCACTTCTTCCTGACTCCAGGACTAGTGTTCTATCTATTGTGCCACCTAGTGCATGGATGGATTTCTACACTCCTGCAGAGGCAGTGATTTCATAAATGAAGTCATAACTGATGACATATCATGAAGGTATAAGGATTTCTTTAATGCCCAGAACCTTGTCTCTTCAACAGATTTCTTTTAGCCAGAAAATATTTCTTATTTCCTGTTACTATGCTTGTTCAATAAGGACAAACTTTATTGAGAGACAGTTCAGGCCAGTCTTTGGTGAGATTATACACCACCAAATATACTAGTAATTTTTTTGTGAAGATGAACTAGAAAAGAATTCAAGTAAAATCTGCTTCTTTTGAAAGAATATTAACAAATAATAGAGAAAGGTAGAACTTCAGAGTAGGTAGGAACCTTACTGATCATCTCTTTTTGCTCCCTCATTTTACAGATGAAAAAACTAATGTCTATAAAGGTAATAACTTTTTCAAGGTAATACAATAAGAAGCAGGTTTAGATCCCAATTTTCTGGGTTCAAATCTTTTGGTACTATATCAGCCTATCAGGAATGATAAGGCTTCCCTAAAGGTTGACTAAGGATCAGAGGGCTGAATGGAATTTCAGGAGCTTGTGTGCTAGTTCACATGAAAATAATGCCTGGCTTTAGGCAAATAGAAAGGAAGTGAAGGAAGCTTTTCTGATTAGCCCCACCCTGCTGAGAAGATCCCTGCGACTTAGCTTCCTTTGATGAGATTACAGATTTCTGAAACTTTTTCACACTAGAAAGGTAGATATTTTGAAAGGACATACTTCTAAGAAGGCATAGAACACATTCCTTATTCTATGTAAAGTACGCTATTATTCTTTTGGAAATGACTTGATTATGTTTTTAGAAAGAAAGTATCAGATTCTCAGTCATGGAGTCAGAATTACTCTGCAGGAGGCTACTAACAATCTGTCCTAAAAAAAAAAAAAAAGAATGTCCAAGATGAAGGAGTTTAGGTTTCTTATGAGAAAGTAAAAGAATTCTAGAAAGCCTAATAATAATATTTTCTTTTCCCTATGACTGTAATTCAGAAAATATAGTCCTGAAAATAAACCTAACATGTGTATGTGTTATGTGTTTATACACATATTTATAGAGATAGGTGTCAAATTGTAGTTTTTCTATCTAATTAATATTTTTCTTCCCCTGCTGATTGATGTTGATCCAACGTTATTATGTTTCTCCAATTATGTCCAGTGTGGCATTTTTCTGCTGAGAGAATATAATAGTCTTGGCTGTGGAAGAATTTCTAAGCTGACATCTTATTGGTTTAGAAATAGTTCTTGAGCTAATGACTACCACATCTATCCCAACTCTGCTTGTTGCATACACATTTTCCTCTCACTCATAATTTATAGAATCATGAACTCTTCCATGCTGGAAGGAATCTTACAAGTCATCTAACTCAAATGTCACTTCTGACATTGTCAAAACCACTTCTACAATGGTCTTTACAAGTGGTCATCTAGCCTTTGCCTTAACGCATAATACAATAGAAAATACACAATATCACGACTTTATTTTTTAGCAATTTTATTTAAATTTATTCTATTTATATGTATAACATACATATATACACAGTGTTTATGTTTCTTCTTTCTTCCATTAAGTAAGTGCCTTGCTCATAGGCCATTCATTATATGTATAACCCCAATACCGTGCACCAAGCTTAGAACATAATAGTTAAATACTAAATGTTTATTGACTGGTAATCTCACTGAAGCTGGACAATTTTGTTTTTTAGGAAGTTATTCCTTTAGTTGAATGAAATCTATATTTCTCTACTTTAACCCTTCAGAGCTATATGTACTAAGTTTAGTATGTCACTATTTTCTATGTAAAATCACAGGTTTGACCAATTCACGTGACCTGATATCCAATATCCAATACCATATCTCTCTTAAGGTATTCTTTTTATACCTGAAGTCATTTATTTACCCATAAGACATCATTTGTCTTTGTATTCATTATTGGGTTATATTTCATAGCTTATCACTCTCTATGTCCTCACCTTTATCCCTTAACATCAGAACTGATACACACTCCCTTCTTCAGAAAATTTCTGTCTTTTTCTATCTTCCCTATTTCATCTAAAACACTGTTTGAAAGGGCTTCATGTAAAAAAAGAAGCATGTTAAGGCTGTCCTGTGCTACAGCAAAGGAGCAATGTGACAAAGATCCAGATGGGAAGGGGGGAGTGGGGAGGTGGGAAGATACTAGTATTGCTTTAAATGTAAATTATGTAATCCTTAAAAAAAACTTTTTGTATCTTCCACCTTAATACTCCTTTTTTTAAAAAAAATTGTCAGCCATATTGAATGGCCCCCTAAATTCCCTCCCTGTCCCGAACATTGATGTGAATGAGGACTTTTATAGTCTCCCTGCAAGTTTTGAGATTGGTGCCATTACTTGGCGGAGAGGAAGAGCTTTACCTGTATATTGACTTAAGACCAGTTCAAATAAAAATGCACATGCTGAAGGAAAAAAACAAACCAAAAACAACTGATCAACTGAGATGTCCCTTCTCTTGTGATGCGTGTGTGTGCACGTGTGTGTGTGTGTGTGTTTAGCCTAGCTAGAAGGAGAAAGACAATATATTACTGTTAATCTTTGAACTCAAAAACTCATACATTTGTATGCCCTTCACCAAACACACACATATGTTTGTACTGTCACACACAAACACAGGCTTTTATAAATATTGTGTTTTCAATATATTTTTCTCCAGTATAGTCTTCTAACACTCTTCACTTCAACCAAAAAGGCTAACAGAATAATACCCTTTGTGTTTTTCTATCTTTATGCTTTATTTCCATAATTTTATCCACCCACAAAGCCCTCTCAATTTTTCTCTAGCCACCCAAACCCTACCCAATTTTCTTTTTTTTAATGCTTTATTAACTTCTGATTTACATAATTCGTTTCTGCCAGATTTTTAGTTACAAATTTTCTCCCCTTTTTTCCCCTACCCACTGCCCCAAAATAGCAGTGCCACAGATATCCCCTCCTCCAATCTGTTCTCTCCCATATTTTATCCCAAACCCCTTTTGACTTTTCCAGGGGATCTCTATGCCTCAGTGCCTGTATATCTTATTTCCCAATTATATGTAAGATGGTATTAATAATAGTATATATATATATATATACATATATACACACATATATATATATACATGTATGTATTTGAATATTTGATTTTAAAACTTTCAATTCCAGATTCATTCCCTTCCTTCCTTGTCACCCACCCTTACTGGGAAGATAAGCAGTTCAGTATAGGTTGTACATGTGTGGCTAATGCAAAGCAATAACATAGTAGATATATTGTAAAAGATTGACTATATTTCCCTCCTTCCTATCCCACCTCCCACTTGTTCTATTCTCTACTTTGATCCCGTCCCTTTTCAAAAGTGGGTGCTTCCAACTTCCCTCCCCCCCTGCCTTCCCTTCCATCATCCCCCCTCTCATCCCCTTCCCCCCTATTCTCCTGGAGGGTGAAATACCCTATTTAGTGTGTATTTCACTCCCTCCTCAGGCCAGATTCAATGGGAATAAGGTTGACCCATTCCCTTTTGCCTTCCTATTCTTCCCCTCCATTGTAACCATTTTCCCTTGCCTCTTCTGTATGAGATAATTTACCCTATCTGTCTCTCCCCATCTCTTCTCATTATATTCCTCTCACCTCTTAATTTCACCTTT
>NW_027185616.1:27988783-28075175 GCF_028583685.1 Petaurus breviceps papuanus
ATATATATATATATATAATCCCTTCAACTATTGAGAAAAGTTTCATAAGTTACAATTTTTGTTTTTCCATGTAGGAATGTTAATAGTTCAACTTTGATAAGTTCCTTATGATTTCTTTTCCCTGTTTACCTTCTCATGCTTCTCTTGCTCCTTGTATCTGAATGTCAAATTTTCTATTCAACTCTGGTTTTTTCAGCAAGAATGCTTGAAAGTCCTCTATTACACTGAATGACCGTATTTTCCCCTGAAACATGATACTCAGTTTTGCTGGGTAGGTGACTCTTGGTTTTAATCCCAGCTCCTGTGACCTCTGGAATATCATATTCCAAGGCCTTCAATCCCTGAGTTTAGAAGCTGACAGATCCTGGGTTATCCTGATTGTGTTTCTACAATATTCAAATTGTTTCTTCCTCGCTGCTTGTAATATTCTCTCCTTAATCTGGGAATTCTGGATCCTGGCTATAATATTCCTAGGAATTTTCTTTTTGGTATCTTTTTCAGGAGGTGATTGGTGGATTCTTTCAACCTCTATTTTGCCCTCTGGTTCTAAAACATCAGGGCCGTTTTCTTTGAGAACTTCCTGGAGGATTATTTCTCGGTTCTTACTTTGGTCATGGCTTTCAGATAGTCCCATAATTTTTAAATTATCTCTCCTGGATCTATTTTCCAGGTCAGTGGTTTTCCCCATGAGATATTTTACAATGCCTTCTATTCTTTCATTTGTTTGGATCTGTTTAACAACATCTTGATTTCTCATAAAGTCATTAGCTTCCATTTGCTCCAATCTAATTCTGAAGCAATGATTCTCCTCATTGAGCTTCTGAGTTTCTTTTTCCATCTTGCAAACTTGGCTTTTTAATGCATTCTTCTCCTCATTGCCTTTTTGAGCCACTTTTGCCATTTGAGTTAGTCTATTTTTAAGGTGGTATTTTCCTCAGTCAGGCTGTTGACTCTCATTTGATAATTTTCTTGCATTGTTCTCATTTCTCTTCCCAATTTTTCCTCCACTTCTCTTATCTGCTTCTTAAGGTCCTCTATGGCCTGTAACCAGCTTGTATTTTTCTTAGAAACTTTTGGTGCAGGAGTTCTGACCTCACTGTTTTCCTCCTGTTCCATGCTTTGCTCCTTTTTGTCCCCAAAATAGGAGTGTAATTTTGGAATCTTCTGTCTGCTTTGTTTCCTTTGCCTGCTCATTTTGCCACTCAATTACTTGACTTTTGGACTTTCTGCCACAGCAGGACTCTACCACCAGACAGGGGAGATTTCATCCCAAATGCTGGGGTTTTCTCAGCTGATGGAGGTATTAGAAGGGTGCCCTCTCTGAGGTCTCCACAAGCTCTGGCAAGCTGGACACACACCCCAGGACCTCCACCCTAGACCCCAATCCAGATCCAAGGAGGTTAAAGCAAGAGTGATTACCCCTCAGACTAGTGCTTGGTCCCCCTACACTCTGCAGGCCTGGAGCTGAAGCTGCCAACATGGCACTGGTTGGCTGTGCTGACATCTCAGCAGCTTCTCGCCCTGGGGATAAAAGCCATGCACTCCCACTTACTGGTCCCAAAGTCCAGACTGCACTGACCTCTCACCTTGTCCTTCACATCTATGTGTTGATAAATCTGGAAAGGGCCACAGCTGCTGCTGATCTGGAGTCCCTCTGGCCGCAGCTGGTCAGGCCCGCCCTGGGGCTAAAACCTCCGAGTGGGACTGGGCTCGGCTGCTGGCCAATTCCTGCCATCCTGCTGGGCTGTTCTCAGCGGGAAGTTAGCTTCTCTGTGTCATTTTGTGGGTTCTGCAGCTCCAAAGTTTGTTTAGAGTCCCCTTTTTACATGGATTGGGGAGTGTGGAAGCCGGAGCCGCGGGAGGGTCGTTCTTCTACTCCCCCTATCCATTTTTCAAGATCACCTCAAATCTCACCCCTCCAAGACTTCTCTGTTCCTTCCATTTTGAAATTTTCTCCTTCCTCTGACTTTTTATAGCAATACATATGTACTGTGTTGTAACATTTCCTTATTATTTATTTTAATGTATTTCAATCTTTTAGTGTTTTCTAACTGTTCATATGTTTATCTTATTTCTCTCAGTGAGACTATAAACTCCATGTGGGCAAAGGTCATGCATGTCTTATTCTTCTTTGTATATATCCCACAGTACTTAGCATTCCATGTTTTTTTCTTATTTTTTTTTAAAGCAATTGGCGTTAAGCAACCTGCTCAAGGTTACATGGCCAGTTTTGTGTGTGTGTGTGTGTGTATGTGTGTGTGTGTGTGTGTGTGTGTGTGTGTGTGTGTGTGTGTGTGTGTGTGTGTAAAGTATCTGAGGCCAGAACCGATCCCGGTTCCTCCCAATTCTGGGCTGGCATGCTTACTCACTGCACCACCTAGCCACACCTTAGCACTACATCTTACATAAAGAAGGTGCACACATGAAGAAATTGAGGTCCCAAGAGGTTAAAATAACATGTCTGTGGATTAATTTAATCAAACTCTTTTTAAGTAAAAAAAGATAAATTAGAATCATTACATGACATCTCAGTAACCATATCTATAGTTAAAACCTTAGAAACTGAGACATAAAGGAAGTACCACTGCTTCCCTGAAAGTAGCTTATTATACTTTGCAGTTAAAAGAAAAAAAGCAAGTAGTGATGTAGTGATGAGCTTGGAAATCTCGGTATAAATGGATGACAATAAATGTCAGAATAGTAAAAACTGTAAATTGAAGAAGAGAAGCAATGGACACAACAGAAGAACTAAAATAAGGATAAAATTGTCAGATAATAGTTTAGATACTAAGTTACAAATGAGACCAGAATAAATATGATTTTGTCATAAGACATGGATATTCACTGGGGGATCATGCTTCCTCCTATGAATGGTCTTCCCTGACACCTATGCTTCAGGGGAACCTAATAATCAGGCTGCCATCTCCAGGATCCTATCACTGTGGTAATTCTCTCCCATGGCCTACCTCTCTCCAAGAAGCCCTGCAGGGGCTAGGAGATGAGCTGCTCTAGCTCCTAGTGGGTTTATTTCATGGTCACACTGTCCTCTTTCCTACTGCAGAGCTTTTTTAACCAGTCAAACTCTTTTAACCCCTTAACAATTTTGTCCCAGTTGAAAGAATTGATAGTTATGGCTCAGATCAGATGAAAGAAGCAGGGAAAATTAAAGGAGGGAAGAAGAAGGAAAAGAAAGATATAAAAAAGGAGTCTGAGACAGTGGGCAATCAAAAGATAAAAGAAAAGTAGTACTCCAGAATTTCAGCTCTCAAGGGAGCCTTAGAGATCATTTAGTTGATATTTTTTCATAGATAAGAATACTGAGACCCAGATAAAGGACTATTCTAAACCAGTTTGTAGTAGAGACAGGACTAGAAATCAGTTGTCCCTGGTCAGGTGTTCTTCATGTTTCACCATGTTGCTACAAGAGAAAGGTAAAGTAGAAGTAATCAGTGGTACAAAGGGATGATAAAAGAAAGAATAAGGGAAATAAAGTGAAGATATAAAGAAGACAAAATTTTAAAGGCATAAAAACAAAAAAAAGTTAAAAAAAACTATAAATTATATGACATAGACAATAGAAAAAATTATATTTTTAACCATGAGCTTTGAGTTAAATTCTTTTTAAAGGAAATATTACATTGCTGTAATAAATCAGTAACTAATGGGAAAAAGTAAAGAGGGGACAACACCAAAAAAAGAGAACTTGGGACTTGCTGAATCATGACACAGCTCACAGGCTACCAAATTACACTACTCACACCCTGGTCAAACCAATAGAAATGGGTTAATGTGTAATCCTAAAAACATCTAGCTCCCAGAATGAAGGTAACAGTTTCATCAAATTCTTTACTTATTCCTTCCTTTATCTCCCCTGTGTTATCTTCTGATTTGTCTTTATCCTTTCCCTTCCTTTGTTATTTGTTACTCAGCGAATGAAAGAACAAGCTGGGGACTTTGGGGGCTTTGATTTCAGAGGCAAGCGAGTGACCCATAAAATGGAAGGTGAGAGAGAAATAAGTGGTAAATCTTATGAAGGGAATGGAAAAGGGGCCCAGAGTGAACAAACCTAAACTTTCTCTGCAGTACTCAGATAATCTTAATAGCTTCAATGACCTTCTGAAAGAAAGACTTTGGGTAAAGGCTTTAGCTTATCATTACATGCAAGACCAACTCTTGAAAGCAATAGACCATGCTAAACTGCCTTCCTTTCACTTTTTTTTCACTTAAAAAGTCTCCATGACAAGGGTTGCCTTGCTGGCAAATTTGGAGGGAAGAATATACACTGAAATAAATATGATGTAAAAAGATCTTGACAATAAGATATTTTTAAAAAATCATCATAGAAAAATACTAATATGAAACAAAAATTTCAAAATAATGATTCTCATCATTGGATATTTCAAAGACAAAAGATTCTGGGTAAAATCTGGAATATCTCATTTGTAAAGCATATTATATGTTTATATGGAATTTTTTAATAGCAGAAATAAAACACAATATGAAATGTTTCTGAAGGCTTTTGCAAATTCTATTTGATTCAGTGGTCCCCATTCAACAGACACTTATTAGGCACCTGTACACAAACTTGTCCTTATGCCCATGGCAGATGAACACATAAATAAAACCCCCTAGCAAAAACCAGGAACAAAGTGTGCATTCTCTGCTTATCAGATTGTGATATAAGAATGTAATGAAATGTCATGGTGCTGTACAAAAAATGATGAATTGAGGAATTCAGAGAAACATACTAGGACATGAAATGACAGACTAGAGCAAGGATTAAAAGCAAAACAATATAAACAACGATTATAGTACTGGGAATGAAAAGAAAAATGAAACAAAGCCAAATACTGTATAATTGTAACAGTTGTTTTAACTCCAGAGACTAAATGACAATGTATCTTCCTTCTGTTGGAGAAACGGGGCTATGGATGCAAAGTGTTGCTTCTGTTGTAAATAGTCATTGTGGTGCCAACGTGTTTTGCTTAACTCTTTTTTTTTTTTTGTCACAAGGGGAGACTCATTGGGTTGGTGGAAGTTATATCTAGAAATCACCGTAGTGAATAACAACAGCAACAATGATCCCAAAGGCCATCAATAAAAATGCTTTATAAAATACAAAATTTGGAGAAATAGCTCGTAACGTAACAGATAGTTTTTGGTGAGTTAGGGAAAACTGACTCCCAGTCCCTCTTCTGTCATATAGTGGCTACGTCACTTTAACCCTCAGTGCCCCCACACAACTCTTTAAGACCATAAATTGCATAGCAAGTGTTAATCTGCATTGAGGAGGGAATGCCTACATGGATGAAACCATAGATATGGTTGTAAAATATTTGTATATACCAAAGACAGTTTCTCTGACCTCAAGCAGCATGCAATCCAATACAAAAGAAAACCAAGGTATGTACGTTATAATATTAATTACAACACAACAAATTCATATGACAGCTCAAAGGAGGATGAAATCAACACAGGATGGGGAATCAGAAGCTTTGGGTTTAAATCCCAACTTTACCAACCACATTTCCTGTGTTTTCCTGGGCAAATTACATCACTACTCTTTGCCACAGTTTCTTCATCCATAAAATGAAGAAATTAGAACAAATTATATCCAAGGGCTCCTTTCTAGCTCATGTATTCTGTAAGCTCCATGATTTCTGGGTACAACAGAAACACTGAAAGAATACTTTCCTATTTTTATTCAAAGAAACTTACCTTATAATATTATCATCACAGATCATATAGCATGTGTCTAGAACATATTTTAGGAATAATGAAGTCTTCTCTTGCATCTTGAACACTGCCTCACTGTGGAAATTATACCATTCTCCTTGCCATGCCATTAGAATGGAAATGATTCAATGCAATTGTAAGTTTGCCAACCATTACTCATGACTTGTTTAGATGTTCACCCATCTGGAAGCAGTGGGTAATGGACATGTAACTTTTTGAAATTCTTTACAGTTCTTGAACTATATAACATTTACTGTTACAATTCCAAAAAAATTTTTATCTAATGGGAAAAAACATTCTGATGATGATACTGTGATACATTTAGTTATTGTTATCTTTATTTTTTGAAAATATAAGATATTTTCACATGTGTAAAATATTTTTTAACTGAAAAGTACTTGCTGCTGTTGCTGAGACAAGAGCTGTAGTGTAGTATGAAGGGCATTGGACTTGAAATAAGAAGCCCTTCAAGACTTGGTTTCAAGTTCTTTCATGTAATCATTAAATGATTTAGGGTGTGCTAGAAACAATATCCAGCAGTTAGTTGGTACAACGAACTGAGCACTGGGTTTGGAATTAAGAATACTCATCTTTATGAGTTCAAATCTACCCTCAGACACTTACTAGCTGTATGACCCTAGGCAAATAACTTAATCCTATTTGCCTCAGTTTTCTCATCTGTAAAATGAATTGGAGAAGAAAATGACAAACCATTCCAGTATCTTTTCCAAGAAGACCCCTGACTAGGATCATGAAGAGTCTGAAATGACTAAATACAACAGCAGAAGCAATATCTAATAAGGTCCTTGCCATGTAGGCAATATCTTTAAAAGATATTGAAGGGGCAGCCAGGTGGCTCAGCAAGTAACAGCACTAGCCCCAGTGTTGGGATGACCTGGGGATAGAATCCAGGCTCAGATACTTAGCACCACACCCAGAAATAACTGGCCGTGTAACCTTGAGCAAGTTACTTAACCCAATTGCTTTAAAAAAAAAAAAGATATTGAAATACCCACTAGGCTTACATTAAATTAATTAAATATTGTTATTTTTTGGAGGGGAGAAGGCAAGGCAATTAGGGCTAAGTGACTTGCCCAACATCACACAGTTAGTGGGGTGTGTCAAGTGGCTGAGGCCAGATTTGAACTCAGGTCCTCCTGACTCCAGGGCCTATGCTCTATTCACTGGGCCACCTAGCTGCCCCAGTATAGTGTTTTTAATATATTTAATAAAATGTTAATATAGAATTTATTATATTATTATCCCATTATTAATATATTTGATAGTATTAATATATGTTAAATGTTATTAATATAAGATATTTAATATATTTTTAAACAAAATACTATAAACCCTGATATAACTTCCTGTTCAACTAACTTTCTTTGACCACTCTACTTCATACTTATTATTTCCTACTTTAAATTCTTATTGTACTTATAGTATGTAAAATAAATTTTTAGCACTCAATCATTCTTAAATTGTTCAATATGACAGGTAGAATGATCTTGGATAGTTACTATGACTGAAAAATTCATGAACTGGAACCAATCAAGTGATGAGCTTCTAATTTAGCTAGACTGGTCCTCAGATTACAGGTGTGCAATTTGTCACCAGGTTAATCAATACTCAGACAGTGCTATTTCAGCTTCCTAGGACCAATCACTGGAGTTTGCACTTAACAGACTTGCCTTTGAGAACCCCGGGTCACCTCTAAGCCATGATGAGGGAAGAAAGTAAGGTTTTTAGAGGAGATTAATTAATCAATAGACATACATTTATTATGCATCTATCAGAGACCAGGTGCTATTCTAAGCTTTGGGGATACAAAGAAACATTAACTAATGCAGATAAACAACAGCAACTAATATTTATCAAATGGGTGGAGAACCCGTGGCCTCTAGGCCACATGTGGCCTTCTAGGTCCTTTGGTGTAGCGTTTATGACTGAGCCCAAATTTTGTAGAACAAATCCTTTTATTAAGGGGATTTGTTCGTGAAGTTTGGATTCAGTCAAAGGGCCATACTTGAGGACGTAGAGGGCCACATGTGGCTTCAAGGCCACAGGTTCCCCTCCCCCTTAGGTTTTCACAGTCCTTTCCATCTGCTCTTTCATTTGATCCTCACAATTACCTTCAGGAGTAAGTTCTGTTATCCCCACTTTACGAATGAGGGGAGTGCAGCTGAGAGGTTAAGAGACTCTCCGAGAGTCACATAGCGGGAAATGTTTGAGACAAAATTTGGATTCAGGTCTTTCAATTTCAAATCTGACACTTTATTTCCTCTACCGTTTAGTTGTCTAGAAAAGCAACCACAACCTCTGTCTTCAAAGAACTTGCATTCTATTGAGAAAGACAACATGTATATACACAGATACATACCCTATTTGTACAAGAGGGAAAGACCTAGGAGTGGGTAAGACCATGCACGGCCTCCAATGTTACAAAACTCTAATTACTGTGGCAGTGTTGACACTGATCCAGTCACAGCACTGTTCCTATGGAAAGATATATCTTCTGTAATGCTTTGTCTAATATCATGCTTTTGTGGAATCAGTATCATTAGGCAGGATATGCTTGTGGAAAAAAATTTCAGATTAATAAAAGTATCACTACCTCTGCTCTAAATTACTGTGCTATGGAGTCATAGATCCATCATTTTGCTTATTTGTACTCTAGAAAATAGTTCAATATTTCACTTTTAGGATGTTACCAATATTCATATGATTAATTTAATAGCTATTACTCTTTACTACTTTTAAACTTGTGTGAGCTGTAAGACAAAAACTATTGTTGGGAAATTTTGTTTCACTAAGAATATTCAAGTTGACTATCTTTTTAATAGTGCATGAGGAAAGAATTTGACAGTAAAACAAAGCATTGGAAATCATAAAAATAAATAGTAAATTTACAACAATTATAAAGGCCTATCATTAGTGATTGAAAATAATATTGTTAATTAATGTCTTGAGGATACAATTGTAATAATTGTAGTAGTCTGATAAGTTTTTTTTAATAATAAGAGAGGATTCATATTTTGTGATAAAATAAAGTACCATGATTTGCATGTTACTTTAGCTTTTGTAACAATTCCACAGGGTGCTGAAATTGAAACTTTTATGACTCTGGTTGCTACATTCTTGTCTTTTTTATATTTAATATGTATGTGATTTTGAACACATTGAAACAAACAAAATGCCTTTTTGAAAAAACCCACAATAATACAGCATTCATCATATAGCTATTTCTTTAATATTATACATTTGCATTTCTGTGACTTGTACCTGTGCAAGGGAGTATCTGGGTTCAGAGTGCCTATTCCCTTTGTAACATTCCAGACTGTAGACTAAGCTTCCTTATAATTTCCTGTGCATGACCTGTGAATGAAAAATCCTTTTGCCATAAGCTTTTTATGTCAGCTGCCATAGTGGAAAGAACAATGCACTAGTAGGCACACCTACATTCTAGTACATTTTATTCCATCAACTATGTGTGTGACTTCAGACAAGTTATTTGAGTCTGAAGCAAAATTCAGAAGAGAGAGCTCTGGGTATGGAGTTGGAGGATCTGGGGTTGAAACCTAGCCTTGCCTTTTATAATCTAAATGATGTTGGATGTATTGCTTAAACTTCATGGGCCTCAGTTTCATTATATGAAAACTAACAGAGCTAGACTAGCTTATCCCCAATGTTTTTCCCTAGTTTAGAATCTCTAATATTAAAAGACCTTTCTGAACCACAGTTTTCTCAAAATTCTTGCTCTTCATCACTCTTACTATGTTACTCAAATTTAAAGAAACTTAAGACATAAGTTATAGACTCATTATATTAGCAGATTTTCCTTAGGAGCTCCATGATAACACAATGAGCCAAAGAGAAACAAAGACTTTCAAGGCATCAGTCTCCAGTGTCAGAATTGATCTTTGTGAGCTCAAAGCCCTGAGGAAGGCCTGGACCTTGAGTATCTATCTATCTATCTATTTATCTATCTATCTATCTATCTATCTATCTATCTATCTATCTATCTATCTATCTATCTATCTATCTATCTATCCATAGGCTACAACAAAGACACTGAGATGGAAGACTGGAATACATCAACATGCATATACAGGGAATAGTATTTCTTATATAATACTTTTGTTCTGTTCAGCTGGACTCATAATTTCTTTGTTGTATGGAGCTCTGGGTAAGGACATATGTTTTGTTGTTGTTTTTATTTCTTAAATTCATCTATTTTTAACATATTTTTAACTTCGAGTTCCAAATTCTTTCCCCCCTCCTACTGATCACCTACCCACTGAGAAGGTAAGCAATACAATATCAATGATATATGTTAACTTATACAAAACATATTTCCATATTTTTCATGTTGCAAAAACAAGAAGCTAATAAAATCAGGAAACATAAAGGAAATTAAAAAAAAAGATATGTTCATCCGCACTCATTAGTTCCTTCTGGAGGTGGATAACCTTTTTCATCATAGGTACTTTTGATATGTCATAGATTATTGTTATGATGGGATCTTTCCTGGATGATCATCATTACAATATTGATGTTGAGAGAACTTAGTTGCTTTCTCTACTCTGTCATCTTTTCTCTGCCCCACTCCCCCAAGTTCCCAAGGATATTTTTTTTTTATCAATGCAGTCCTTTACTGTAACTTAATGTCTTATGGATCTTCCTGGGACACTGAGAGTTTAAGCAACTGTATAGATAGGATTGTATAGCCAAAATACAACAGAAAGACTTTAAAACCCCAAGGCCTGATTTCTATCCACTACGTTATATGAATAGAGTGCACATTATACATTGTCCCTTAGGACATTTTCAGAAAGGGCATAACCTATTTTGACCTGTGTGTATCCCAAGAAAATTTGGATTTCTTAAAGCAGCATGACTTATGTCATTTAAGAAATATATAAATAAGTCGATAAAAACTGAATCACATTTACTGACAGGCTACAGTTTCATTTAGATTTACTTGATCAGATATGAAGCTAACTAATGTTAGAACTGGAGTAAGAAAGAGATACTCTCAGGACCAGAAATAGAAATGATCGTTAGTCTCTATGACCACATATGTTGAGTAATACATCAGTCAGGACTAATATTGTGACTGCATTTGGGGTTTTCTTAGTAAAGACTATAGTTGTTTGCCCTTTAACGCATTTTACAGATGAGGAAATTGCGAACAACAGAGTTAAGTAATTTGCCCAGGATCTCTTTCTGTTTCTGCTTCTCTGTTTCTTCTATCTTCTTTTCTTCTCTTTCTTTCTCTCTGTCTTTGTCTGTCTCCATTCCCCTCCCCACACCATTTCCATGCTTCTGTCTATTTGTAACAGAGGCTGTATATGCTATATGCTATGTGCTACAAGTACTTGAATAAGGATTCAACACTGATTGGATGTCCACATTCAAAGAGTAATTGTTAATGGTTCAATATCAACCTTTCAGGAAATTTCCAGGTATGTGTGCTTGACTTTGGACTGTTTAATGTTTTTCTCAGTGATTTGGACATGGGGGAAAATAGTACACATTTACGGAAGACATGAAGCTGGAAGGAATTGCTAATATACTTCATGACACAGTAGTATCCAAAATGATCCTGACAGGCTAGAGTATTGAACTAAATCTAATAAGGTTAAAAGCATAAATTTAAAGTTTGAATTTGGATAAGAAAAAAAAACAATAACTATAATTTCCCAAGTGTTGGATGGGGAAAGCATGGATAGATAGGAATTATTCTGAAAAAGAATGGAGGGTATTTATAGACTGCAGACACAATATGAGTCAGCAGTGTAATGCAGCAGTCAGAAAAGCAAATGCCGTTTTAGGCAGCATTAAGGGGGCATAGCTTCTAGAAATAGTAAGATGAGAGTCCTGCTAAACTCTGCTCTTATCAGATTTCATTTGGAGTATTATGTTCAGATCTGGGAACATAATCAATTTTTTTTTAGAGATTTAAAATTAAAAATATTTTTTCAGTTAGCAAGCAATGATTTTTCTTTTGTCCTTCCCAATAAAAGCAAAAAACAACATTTGCAGTCAATATTCATAATCAAGCAAAAAAATTCTTATATTATATATGTCCAAAAATGTATGTCTCACTCATTATCATCTATGTATTACTTCTCTACCAGGTAGTAGGTAAAATAACTCATTATTAGGTCTCTGGAATCGTGATTGCTTATTGAAATCATAAGATTCCTCAAACTAAAAAATAATTTGAAAAGTTATTTTTGAAATGTTAAGAGTTATGAGAAAATGATTCCATTGGGGTAAGAAGGATCAGATTTGTCTGTCTCTATGCAGGTCAGGAAGTTATCATATTAGAGAATTGCCTAGAATATTCAGAGACTAAAACGTTTTTCGAGGGTCAGAAAGCTAGTAAATGTCAGATGTGGGACTTGAACCCAGGTCTTCCAGACTTTAGGGACAGTTACAGTCCTTAATGTATCCTCTTCCTTGAACTACAGAAAGTCGTGTTTTTTTTTTTACTCACAGGAGATTCCAAATTTTAAAATTTAAACTCACCATAATTTTCTGTGCCAGTTCAACTCTAACTATATTTTTCTATCAGACCTTGGGGGGGGGGGGGATATTTTTATGAAGGAAACTCAAAGAGCAAGCTATTCCCCAAAAGATCATCAAGTCCATTGTTTCCCCAACGCAGGTCAATGCTTAAAACACCATAAATACAAGAAATTCCCTTCTTGTTTTTCTATAGTTTCATTTGGAAGAAATGGTAAGGGAATAAAGGAAATTGAATCAATTTCAGAAACTTCCTATACGTATGGGGCAACTGCCAAATGCACCTGTGAGTAGGATGCACATACTTACTTGTTGCTGACATTAGTTAAGCCTTTACTTGGTCAGATTACAAGGAAAAGAATTGTCATGCCATCAAAAAGGAAGCTGAATTACATGTGAGTAATCCTTATTAAAGGGGATTTGAGGAAGCTGCACACTTCAGAAAAACTGTGAAAATAATATCTTCTGCTTTACTTTTGTAAAAAAAATAAAAAAACACAACAATTACCAAGGTAATCAGTTGTAATAGAGTTGATACCTGGTTGGGGGGGGGGGGGAGAGGAGGAAAGTTTTCATTCGTTCAGAGGTAAACCTCTTATTATGGCCCCTTTTGCTTTATCATCTTTATTTTCACCTCCTTCCACACCAACTGTTGTCCATAATGTTTAGAGATAGACCTAGGAAGGAATGACTTTGGAAGCTCTTTGTAATGCAGGCCTTTGTGTGCATTGTACCAGGATCAAATCTTTCTCATCAGCAGGCTTTCCTGACCTGTCATTAGGCCTTGTTTCGAAATCAGTCACATTCTTATCAGCTGACCCATGCTCCAAGCAGTCACTTCATATTAGGCACTATGTTGGGTCATTTTTATTTCAGAAGACTTTGTGCATATCCAGGAGATAGGGGAAAGGCAGAAAGCAGGGAAAATGCTTTTTTGCTCATCTTCCATTCACTCTTAGGCCTTGGGGAGGGATTGGGTCAAGGTTAAGAAAAAGGAGAATATGTTGGAGATATTCTCAGCTTTGGAATTTGCATTTGGAAAGAAAAAAAATCTGTATGAGTAACAGTTAATTTCCCCTAGATGTAATCATAGTCATAGAAGAATAAACCTTTCCTCCCCTCCTTCATTCCCACCTCACTTCTACTTCAAAAACATGTAATTGGAGCAGCCCCTGTAAGTGTAATCCTGCCCAAGGGCTAAGCTTTACATCTACTGGCCTACATTTGTTCTTCTTTACTGAGTCATTCTTGCACTCATTATCCCTAAATTAGCTCCTTTTTCTCTTTTGCTTTAGTCTTCATTCCACTCCCCCTTTCCCATATGTATTTTTTAAGTGAGCCATGAAAAAATGCCTGTGTTATTTCATGTCTGTTTGAAAGTCCATGTGTGGACTGAGTTTGGGGTACTGAAACTTGTAGGTAGATTATACACTCTCCACTATGTTCTTCTTTTACTGTTTAATGATGGTAAGAAATCAGTAAAGAGAAATTGACAAAGTCAATTTTAAATTATATTTAAGGATAAAGCCAAGTGGAAAACCCAAATAGAATAGGAGATGAGGTTGAAATGCTTCTAAGTACCCTCTCTTATGGGATAGTCAATTGTAGTGCAGCATTCAGTTAAAAGAGTTGGAATCTATATCTAAGTAGCAGGAAGGCATCTTTTCACTAAGGACCTGTGTACCAAATAAATAGAAAGTTCTTTCTGAAGATAATGCATAGGTCTAATATGAAGGTCAGATTAACAACAGAGTAGGGATTCCAGATAGCACAATGGGAGAGTGGGGAAGAGCCAATTCAGAATACTAGAAGAATGGGTCTGATTAGAAATTAGGGGGTGATGATCAGAGTGAAATGCAGAGAGTAATATGAGAAAACCCTAGATCGGTAAATGGTGGAGAAAAGACAACTGTGGTAATCCTTGAATGCTAAAATTAGGAGTTTATACATTGTTAATGGAACTTAAGTGTGCTCCATGCATAATGAGTTTTAAGTGGCTCCCTAGTAATATGTAGAGGTCAAGTGTCAGGGTCAGGAGAAGTCAAAGAAATGCCAAGTCTCTAAGTCAGTTTTTGGCTTCTCAAACTCTATCACTTTATTACTTTCTTTCCAGAATTATCTATGCATCAATTGCTATCATGTTATCCTAAGAACAACTTCAAAGTATTTTTCACCCCAAATTTCCACTGTTGTGCACTTCTGGATTACTGCGCATTCTGGGATTTCTATGCCCTGAAATATACATATATATTATGTAGTATACTATATACTATGACTATAGAGGTGATATATTTAGAATATTCCATTGGGATAATTATGTAGGAAGTCACATTAAGAATGGACTAGAGCAAATAAGAAGAACCCTTAGCAAATAATTTAACTGTCCATGTGAGGTATTCTAAGGGTTGTTTATGAAAGTAGTGGAAGGGAAGAAACTTATGTAAGAAATATGCAAAGTAGAGACAGTTTGTTGCAGTACATAGTGTGCAGTATATAGGATACACCAAACTTAAATCATACTTATTGTTATCTATGTGGCCATAGAGAAGTCATTTAATGTGTCTGTGCCTCAGTATCCCTATTTGAAAAGAGGTATGATATCTGTAGTGTCTTCCTCACAGATTTTTTTAAGAGCTCTAATGTAATCATGTAGGTAAAATGATTTGCAAACATTACAGTGCTATAAGAAATTATTACTAGAATTTACAGGGCTTGGTCACTAATGTGAAGTGTGGGGTAAGGGTGAGGGAAAAGTAAATAATTCTGCATATAAAAAAAAAAACTTTATAAACCACCTATGTTTTCCCCAGCTTCATGATGCAATGGAAAGAGTACTAGATCCAGATCAAGAATTAAATTCAGAAATGTCATGAACTATGTTTAGAGCTTGAAACTTTTACTAGTTGTATGACTTATGACAAGTCATTTAAATACTCTCAGCTTCAGTTTCCTTATGCATTAAATGGAGTTAATGATATTTGCATTATCTATGTTCTAGGGGTTTATGAGTAAAATGCTTTTGGTCAGATCAAGAAATAACATATAATAATGAAATTATTACATCTTTCTCTATTACACTTATTGCATTCTACCTTATAACATAATATTCTGAATTTGCCTTGCCTCTTTCTTGATTGTGAGCTATCTGAGAACATAACTGATCTTATTTTATCTTTGTATACTCAGCTCTTAACATAGTAACTCATACAAATTAATTCATCAATGTAACATAGCCAAGATGGTGGAGTAAAAGCAGGAACTTGCTTGAGCTCCCACCCCAACCACCTCAAATACCTGTAAAAAATGACTCAATACAAATTTTAGAGCTATGAAACCCATAAAGTAACAGAGAAAAACAAATCTCCAACTGAAGGCAGTCCGTCAGGCCAACAGGAAGGTTCTATTACACTAAGCTGGGAACAGAGCACAGCCCTGTGTGAGCTGTGCTGGTCCAGACCAGTGGCGGCCCAGACCCATGGCATGGACCTGCGGTTTCCAGACTTCTCAATCCATAAACACCAAAGAGAAAGTAAAAGGTCAGTAGGGAACTATGTTGGAATTGGATAATGGAAGAGTGTGGTCTGGCCTCTGCCCCTGGGGTGGCAGAGATGACAGCAGCAGTTGTAGCTACTGCTGCATGGCTGTCTCCTGAGATCCAGGCCTACAGATCACAGTGGGACCAAGCAACTATTCAGAGGGGAATTGCTCTTGCTTTGACCGGCTTAAGTCTGGGTTTCAGTCTTGGGTGTTGGTCTTGGGGCAAGGAGCACTAGCATGGGAGAACTTGTGGTGACTGTAGAGAGGGTGTCCTCCCAATAGCTCTGACAACAGCTGTACAAAACCCCAGCAATTTGGGACACAGCTCTCTCCACTCTGGAAGCAGAGCTCTACTGTGGAAAAGAGCTCAAAAGTCGTCATTGGCTGGCAAGATAAGCAAACAGAGGAAGCACAATAAGACTATAGAATCTTTTTTGGGGGACAAAGAGAATCAAAACATAGAAACAGAACAAGACAACAAAGTCAAAACTCCTGCATCGAAAGTCTCCAAGAAAAATATGAATTGGTTGCCAGCCATGGAGGAGCTCAAGAAGGATTGTGAAAATCAAGTAAGTCAAGCAGAGGAAAAATTGGGAAGAGAAATGAGAATGATGCTAGAAAATCATGAAAAACAAGTCAACAGCCTGACTGAAGAAAATAATTCCTTAAAAATAGACTAACTCAAATGGCAAAAGAGATCCAAAAAGTCAATGAGGAGAATGCCTTAAAAAGCATAATTGGCCAGATGGAAAAGAAATTTCAAAAATTTACTGAAGAGAATAATTCCTTAAAAATAAATTGGAATATATGGAAGCTAATGACTTTATAAGAAATCAAGATGCTATAAAACAGATCCAATCAAAAGTAGAAAAAGTAGAAAGCAATGTAAAATACCTCATTGGAGAAACCACTAACCTGGAAAATAGATCTAGGAAAGATAATTAAAAAATTATTGGGCTACCTGAAAGTCATGATCAAAAAAGGGTCTAGAAATCATCTTTCAAGAAATTATCAAGTAAAAAGGCCCTGATATTCTAGAACCAGAGGGCAAAATTGAAATTGAACGAATTCAATAATCACCTCTTGAAAAAGATCCCAAAAAGAAAACTCCTAGGAATATTCCCAGGTCAAATTCCAGAGTTCCCAGGTCAAGGAGAAAATATTACAAGCTATCAGGAAGAAACAATTTTAGTATTGTAGAAATGCAATCAGGATAACACAAGATCTAGCAGCTTCTACATTAAGGGATTGCAGGACTTGGACTATGACATTCTGAAAGTCAAAGGAGCTAGTATTAAAACGACCTAACCAGCAAAACTGAGTGTAATACTCTAGGGAAAATATGGACATTCAATGAAATGGAAGACTTCCAAGCAGTCTTGCTGAACATACCAGAGATGAACAGAAAATTTGACTTTCAAACACAAGAAGCAAGAGAAGCATGAGAAGGTTAACAGGGAAAAGGAATCATAAGGAGCTTATCAAAGTTGAACTATTTACATTCCTATATGGAAAAATAATAATTGTCACTAAAAGACTTTTTTCAGTATGAGGATAGTTGAAGGGAATATATATGTATATATGTACAAATATGTATACATATCTGTATGAATGTATGGGAGTGCATATGTGTATATGTGTTTGTGTATATGTGTACATGTATACATGGAGGGAACAGGATGAGTTATTATGAAGGGATGATATCTAAAAATAAAATTAAGAGGTGAGAGAGCAATATATTGACAGGAGAAAGGGAGAGATAGAATAAGGCAAATTATCTCACATAAAAGAGGAAAGAGGAAACTTATAATGCAGGGGAAGAGCAGAAAGATGAAAGGGAATGAATCAATCTTGCTCTCATTGGATTTGGCTTACGGAGGAAATAACCTACACACTTAATTGGGTATTTTACCTTACATGAAAGTAGGGGGGAGGTTATAAGAGAGGGAATGATAGAAGGGAAGATTAAGGGAGAGGGTAGTTAGAAGTAAACACCTTTGTAAAGAGCCAAGGTCAAAGGAGAAAATGGATTAAATGGGGGGTGGGATAGAATGGAGGGAAATATAGTTAATCTTTCACAACATATCTACTATGGAAATGTTTTGTGTAGCTACACATGTACAACATATATTGAATTACTTATCTTCTCAGTGGAGGTGGGTGAGGAGGGAAGAATGAAAAGAATCTGGAAATCAAGTTTCAAAAACAAATGTTAAAATTTGCTGCTTACATTCAACCAGGAAATACTATATATAGGCAACGTTGTATAGAAACCATCCTGCCCTACAAGAAAGTAAGGGGGGAGGATTGGGGAGGACATAAGAGAGAACAAATTGGGCTAAGGGGTATTCAGTACCATTGCTATCTTGGTGTATGGGGTAGGGAAGAGATGGTGTGAGAATTTGTAACTCAAAATCTTGTGGAAATAAATGTTGAAAACTAAAAAAATGAATAAATAAATTTATTATTAATAAATAAATGAAAATTTTCTCAATGTCTGTTAATTCAATGAATTGGACATTTTTATCTCTGTATCAATCCATTTTAATTGATTGCATTGAAAAGGAAACTCCTCACTCCTTCTGATATGCATCTCCAGTGATGATGAAAGGAAAGAAGTAGAAATTGGAAGTTTTGAGTCGTAGAAATGGAGGAGTTGTTGGAATCAAGCAATCAAAAAGCATTAAGTACCTATTATTTTCCATATACTGTGCTAGTTGATGCATTTATAAAAAAAAGAAAAAATGAAACAATATCTGTTCTCAAAAAGTTTGCATTCTATCTGGGGAAGAAATAGGTTACCTACAAAAGAATAATAAGAAATGGCAAATAAGTGAATACAAAGCAGTTTGGAGAAGAGGGCACTTGAAGGTCAGAAGATTATAAAGGACTTTATGTGGAAGGTGATACTTGAAGTAAGTATTGAATGAAGAGAGGAGTTCCATGGGGTAGAAATGAAGGAGTATGCAATAGGTCTAAGGAAGAGCCAGTATAAATAAATAGAGAATGTTGGCATTTCTTAATGTTGGCATTCTCTATTTTTTTAGACTTGGGAAAGTTTATGCAACAACTCTCAATTCCCTATCAATTTCTTTCACTTCCTTTAGTTCAGAGAAATTCTTGAGCATCTTCTGTTCTAATTCCTCTTATGCTTATGCTATTTTTAAAAGAGACAATGAATGATTTCTTTGGTCCTGAGACTATCTTTGATCTGCATAGGTAAAATATGCTTCCCCTTATTGGTTTAAAATAATTCCTGAATAACATTGGAATAAGCCATTCTACTATCTTGGAGATGTTAAAATTTACTTTATTTAGACTCAACAGGGTTATTTTCAAAATCTATAAAATTTAGGCCCTAAACTTTTGGTGCAAGTATCATATGGTTGCACATTGTCTTCTGAGTTAATACAACCATTATCAATTACTTGAAATAGTGTCAGAATCATGCTGTAACCCATCTATCTTCCCCTTTATGTTTCTACTACCATTAATTTGTTTCAGGGTTGGAATTATTGCAGAGGGAAGATGAAACCTCTTGTGTGGCCATCAAGAATATCTCATACAGATACTTGATTTGGACCAGTGACTTTTTTTCATCTTTTTTTTTCAAGTAATAGTCAACTTTTTCTTAAAGTGACACTGTTCTACCCTGAGATGGAGCATATTCAATACATTTCCTGATTTCAACACTCAGGGGTCTGCTAGTTGTCCAAAGAACTAATTTTCCTCTACAAAGTAACCAATTCACACTTTCCTATTGATAAGAGAATGAAATTCATTTATCTTTATCCCAGAAGGTGATGGTAAGAGAATACTTGGAAGTTCTACTATTAGCAACCTAGTGCATTTACCTAAGCACATTTGCCCCAAGATTTAAGCCAGTTTTTTGAAGGAAATTCAATCTATATGTATCTGCCTCAGTCATTTGAAGAAAAAGAAGTCTTATGAATTTTTAGGTTTGTGAATTCAGGAAGTTACTTCTTGCTAACTTTTAATTCAGAGTCCACAATCTCCAATGAATTCTAATCTTGGTGGAATCTATTTCCTTCACCTTCCTTGAAGAAGGAACACTGATATCAGGTAAGAACAATGAAAAAAGAGGAGAAAGATAAAATATTTTCAATAAGAATCATCTAAAAAGAATGAAGGGCAGAGAAAAAAAATTTTTTCGGAGAGGGGAAGGCAGGGCAATTGGGGTTAAGTGACTTTCCCAAGGTCACACAGCTAGTAAGTGTTAAGTGTCTAAGGCAGGGTTTGAACTCAGGTCCTCCTAACTCCAGGGCCAGTGGTGCCATGTAGCTGTAGATCAGAGAAAATTTGACTAAATTTTGGGAATTATTAAACGTTACACTTTCTTCTAAAGCAATAATAATTTGTAGCTTGATGAAGATTATTTTGTTGAATCTAAGCAGAATCTATATCTAAGAAACAATCTCAATTTTAGATGCTAAAAGCTTACCTTAGATAAATAATTACTTTTGTTTTTGTTAGGTTTTAGTGATAACCTTTACTTTTCAAAATGAAAGGCAAAGTTGCATGAGAAATCTTCTTTTGGGAGAAGATATAAACATACATGCATACATATCCATACATGTATAAATGTATATGTGTGCTTATACACACAGAGAGACAGAGAGATCTGGAGAAAGAGATGTTATGTATGCATAAACACACACACATACTGTGTGTATAATATATAATATATTTGTAGATGCACATGTTTACTCTCCTGGAAGAGAAAAGCTTCTTGAGATCAAGTACCATTTCATTTTGTAATTACATCTCTATTGTCTCTTATATACTAGGTGTTTAATAAATGTTCTTGGATTGAATGATTGTGTTGTAGAAAGCATACAAGATGACATTTAGTGGAATGGTGGCTAAAGTTGTGAAGAAAGACCTACAATGTGGATATGACTAGCTAGAGTTAGGCTGCTCTTTTATCATAGTGAGGCAGCTCTTCCCCACCTCTTCATTCATAGGTAGGTGATAATTTCCTTCTTCACGTACCAATGAGTGCAGAAAGATTTGAGAACAACACTTTGGGAAAAGATTATAAATCCCTGGATATGATTATAATTTTAGAGATTCTCTTTTCCCAAATAATCTAAACCTAAAATGTAATAGGCTCCATTTCTGACAGTTACTTCACACCTGAAAGTAATGCCTCGGCCATTGTGCCATTATTCTGACTGTAATATAAGAATAGGTGACCCAGAAGTTGTCCCCTCCTATTTCTTCAGATTTCTTGTATCTCCTTCAAGGAAATCTCTTTTTCTCTAGTTCAGTAACTTCATGGACTAAAATACTGAAGAAGAGGAGCTAAATATCTGTTGTAGGAGTTGGATTTTCTTTAGTAGGAGCACTTTTTATACTTTTATGAATAATTCATGGGTCATGCAACAGCAACTACATAGAGTTCCATAACCATACTGGGAATATGGAGGGGAGTGCCTTGTTTCCAGATATCTATGTGAAGGTAGAAATCCTAACAGTTATTAAAATTTTAATATCTGTGGTCCACTTAGTAAAATTTTTCTATATACTGACCAGCAATTATTAGTTAACCTAACTGATCCTAATTCTGCCATAATTCAGATAAAGTTATTATTTTTTTGCTTTGTAACTAGACTAATTAATCCAGCAATAATTCTAATTATCATTAACATAGTACAGTGTACTGGATGTGAGCTTTGTTAGGATTGGAATGAGATTAGATCTATGGACAAAATATTTCTTCTTTTTTTTTGCCTTTTAGAGGGCAATTGGGGTTAAGTGACTTGCCCAGGGTCACATGACTAGTTTTTTTTATGTTGTGTCTGAGGCTGGATTTGAACTCAGGTCCTCCTGACTCCAGCACTGGTGCTCTATCTACTACATCACCTAGCTTCCCTGAAAATATATTTCTTTAAATGAAATATCTTTTGGTAATGGCTTTCAGAGTTAGCTAGTTGATGCAGTCTACCAACTGCTCTATCAAGTCAGAAAGACATGAGTTCAAATCCAGACACTTTCTAGCTTTGTAACCCTGGGAAAGTCCCTTAACCTAGTTTGCCTCAGTATCCTTATGTCTAAAATGAACTGAAGAAGGAAATGGCAAAACACTCCAGAACCTTTGCCAAGAAAACCACAAATGGGGTTACAGAAACAAAAACCATTTGGAAATGAGGAAACCTCCCATTAACTACCATTCTATATCTCTTCTGTGCTTTGAAGCTAAACTCCTGGAAAAGGTTATCTACCTAGGTGTGTCTACTTTCTCTCTCCTAATTCTCTTCTTACCCCCTTTACAATTCAGTTTGGGATCTTATTGCAACAAAGCTGCCATCTCCAAAATTATGAATGATCTCTTACTTGCCAAATCCAATGACCTTTTCTCAGTCCTCATCCTTGTTGATTTTTCTGCAGCCTTGGACACCGCTATTGGACATCACTCTCTTCTCCTTGATATTCTTTTATCTTTATTTTTTTGGAGGGACACTACTCTCTCCCAGTTCTTTCCTACCTATCTCACTTCTTCTCTGTCTCCTTTGCTACATTCTTTCACAGATCATGTCCTCTAACCATAGGTGACCCTCAAGGTCCCGGGTTCTATCCTCTTCTCCGGTGATACTACTTTCCTTGGTGATCTCATCAACTCCCATGGATTAAATACCATCTCACTACTGATGACTCTCAGATCCACTTATCCTACCCCCCCATATCCCTGCTGACCTCTAATCTTGCATCTTCAACTGCCTTTTAGACATTCCAAACTGGATATTCCATAGACTTCTCAAATTCATTATGTCCAAAATGGAACTCATTATCTTTTCCCATAAATCTTGCCCCCTCCTAAGTTTCTTCTTCTTATAGAGGGCAAAATAATCCTCCCAGTCTCTCAGGCTCATAATTTAGCAGTCATGTTGGACTCTTTCTTATCTCCCATCTCCCATCTCCCATTTGTTGCCAAGGCTTATAGATCTCACCTTTCTAACATTTCTCTTCCCATTCTCTCTTCTGATATGACTTTCTAGTGCAGTACCTCATTACCTTGTGCCAGGAGTATTACAATAGTTTGCTGGTAGGTCAACCTGCCTCAAGTCTCTCCCCACTCCAATCCATCCCCTCCAAGTGAATTTCCTAAAGTGCAATTCCAATCATGTCACCCCCAGTCAATAAACTACAATGACTTCCTATTGCTTCCAGAAGCAAAACATAATATTCTGTTTCACATTCAAAGTTCTTCATAACCTAGTCTTTTTCTACCTTTCTAATCTTCTTACATCTTACTTCTCTACATGTACTCTTCAATCCAGTGACACTGGCCTCTTGGTTGTTAAAAGAATAAGATACTGTGGACATTTTCTCTGACTTCCCCAGGCTTGGAATGCTCTCCCTTCTCCCATCTGACTACTAACACCCCTGGCTTCCTTTAAGTCTCAACTAAAATCCCATCTTTTGCTGGCAGTCATCCCCAATTCCTTTCAAGTCTAGTGCCTGCCCTCTCTTCATTCTTTGCTTTGTACATATTTGTTTCAATGTTGTCTCCCAAATTGTAACTACCTTGAGATCACAGATCTTTTTTAACTTCTTTTTGTATGTGCAGCACTTAGCACATAGCGTGGCACATAGTAGGTACTTAGTAAATGTTTATTGATGATTACTTGATTGTAAAAGGCAAATATTTAGTCATGTTTCTTTTCCCTCTTTCTGGTAATTAAGAAGGAAAAATACATACTTTATCATTTTTTTTTACCCCAAGCTCCTAAACAGTTATATGACAACTAAAAAAAGTGACAGATTATACAAGGAGATTTGCATTTGGCTGAAAAGAAACAATGTGATTCTTAAGCTCCTGCTGCTGCTGCTGTTGCCAATTGGAAAGAGACCAGCTTGGGTCTATTGGGCAAAGAAGAATGCAATTTGCCATATCAACTGTAGCCTTATCTATGTTCTTCCTCAGATAATATTTTTCTTTCCCTGTAAACAAGCAGAACAGGGACCGAAATCATAGCTAGGTGCTTAATATCTATTGATTCTTTCTTCCTGGTCAGTCAAGTGGGTGAGATTTAGTTCAAGCTTCTTTTACATGTGGGATTCCATTTTCTCTGTTCAGGATTTTTCTTACAAGTGGGAGCTTCTGTTTTGTTTTTTTAACACATAGAATTCATTTTGCATATGCAGAATACTACATCTATCTCTATATTTATGTCGATACCTATATCTATTATCTACATATCTACATTCTAACTCAATGTCTATGATCCATATCTATATGTTCATGTAAGTGTTCTATACAGGGGAGTTCATGCTTATGTTCTTTATATATTCTATGTTTACTACAAACCTGGCTAACTTTTTACAGGTCTACACATGTGTTCAATATATATATATATGATTGTCAAATGGAAGATAACTTAGATTTATTCTCTTTGGGTCAAGATCCTAGAAAAAGCAGCAATGTGTAGAAATTTTGGAGAGGTAGATTTAGGCTTCCTATGAGGGAAATTTTTTATTGGCTAGAGCTTTCCCAAAGTAAAATGAGTCTTCTCAGGAAATAGTCCCTTCCCTTTCACTAGATGTCTTCAACATAGATAAATACTTTTGGATGTGTTTCACAGTGAATTCTAGTTTAGGCATGTATTTATCAGGATGACCTCTGAGTCCCTCTCATCTTCAAAATTCCATAATTCTATGTGTACTATTCATCTGACACATTATCAAGCCTCACAATGTTTGCTATCTCTTTAAGCATTAAGTAGATGCCTCAGATAGATATTTCCTTGAGGATAGACACTACCAGGCTCCTACTTTGTATCCTCGAATAATATTTGTAAATCACTTAGCACAGTGTCTAGTACATAATAGGTGTTTAATAAGTGCTTATTTTCCCTCCCACCTTAGAATAATGCCTATATTAGGGAAGAGTTCAACACATATTTGTTGCTGCTACTTATGTTGACGGTAGTTCATCATCACCATAAACATTATTATGATTGTTTTGTTCATAAGAATATGAGTTTGACCACCCTATCATACATTTGGTTAGTAGGGCCTAAGTTTGGAGAGCTTGCCAAGCAAAAAGATGATATTTATATAACTTTGCACTCACCAGGGTGGGGGGGGGCACTAGGATATTTATTTCTTACTTGTAAACATTTTCAAAAAAGAAATGAGAGATATTTTGTGAAAATTATTTTGTTTCCTCATCTTTTAAAATTTCCTGTCTGGGATAAAGTTAAATACCTTTTGGCAATAACCTCATGGGGACTCATCCCATTATCCTGGATACTTAGTGAGGTGTTGTTTTGGGAAATTGTAGTATTTCACTTATGGTGCTGTGGTAATATTTTTCCTCAAGTATGGTTACCTTGCTAAATAAAAGCTTTGTTATGGGACATAGATAACTAAATTCTCAGTACATTATAAACTGTGTTTTGCAAGTCTTACAGATATGGACATGCAATAAAGTTATTTTTTAGAGGGGGGAAGGCAGGGCAATTGGGGTTAAATGACTTGCCCAAGGTCACATGGCTAGTGAGTGTTAAGTTTCTGAGGACGGATTTGAACTTAGGACCTCCTGACTCCAGGGCCAGTGTTCTATTCACTGTGCCACCTAGCTGCCCCTAAAGTAATTGTTTTTAAATATCAGTGTCCCATTCTAAAAGGACAGTATTTCCACGATACAGTTCACTCCATCACTGGCTTTTCCTAAGATTTTCAGATAACACCTAAGATTCTATGTAAATATGACATTTTATCCTCTAAGATTCAAAGTTTCTAAGAGATAAAAGCATTTTGTATTTATACACACAGGAGGAAAGGAAGGAGAGTGATCAATTATTGAATTGGAATCTAGCATTTATATCTTCTTTTTAAAGGAATTTCCAAAGCATAAACCTAATTGCAAGACCATTTTTAATCCTGATTCTGATTTATTTGATATGACAAAAATTATTATTCTAGGTCAGAAATCTGACTACAAGTCCATGTCAGTGAAAACATGCCATCTCATAAAGAATAAGCAAACATAAACCTTTTGTGGAACTTTTTGTTAATTTTTTTAATAATGGTTAAATAATTGTTAAATAAAACTAGAGTGCTAATCATTAGAATTCAACCACGAGGGAAATGTACCAGAATGAGGACTTGAAATGATAACATTAGAAAAAGGCTTTGCCAAATCCTCCAGGTTACCCCTAAAATCCTAAATTGGAGATATAGCCTTCCTTATTTTGGAAGAGTAAAGTCAGAGTAAACCCTACACAAACAAATGGTAAAAATTCAGGCAGTAATGGTAAAAATGCTCTTTTAATTCTACCTTATTGTGATATATTTTTCACGTAGAAAGAAAAAAAGTGCCATTTAATAAGTTAAGATGAGTGCAGAAGAGATTTTCAAGTCAATTCAATGTATTTTCTTTAAGAAAAGATCAAGTTATTTATAATTTTCATACTTAAAATTATTGATCCACATTTCTTCCCCTTAATTTTCTGTCATTTATTGTCATAAAATTAGGAAGGTATCATTTTGAATGTTTAAGTGATCAATTGCCAACCACTTATCTTTGGGAGTAAAACCATTGTTATAGAGGCAAAACAAAATACTTACTTCTGGATATCAAACGATATATATCATTCTGTCCACAAATGTTAAGTAGGCTATGATGGGAGGTGCTAAGTTGAATTAGACTATTCAAGTTCAATTGTCATACTCTGAATTATTTAGAAAGAGAAACACTATTGTTTTGAACAGATCACTAAACCTTGATTATGCTCAGTTTCTTCATCTGTAAAATGAAGGGGTGGTGGATTCCATAGCCTTCAAGTTCCCTTCTAGCTTCAAACCTATTGTTCCTCGATTTTCAGGAGAAAGCAAAAAAGAAGCAGGAAGTCTAAACTAAGAGTCAGAGGGTGAAGATGACTGGAGGAGTCAGTGTGGTAGAGCAAACAATACCCTAAGTCACATTTTATATGATTGTGACTGGGGAAAGATGCATCCTGGTGAATAGGAAGGTTTTGTATGGACTGATTTGAGTGTTATTTGTGTTCTTTGACTTGTAAATGAACCTTGTGATCTTTATTGTTTGTGCTCATTTTTGTTATTATTATGTGTATTTATGAGGGGAGATTCTGACAACATGTTGAGTATGAGAAAAATGAGAAGACGTTCAACATATATTCTGTTCTTTATGCCCAAACAGAATGTTCTCCCCAAGTTTTATAGTACAGGTGGAACATTCTCACAGAGTCCTGTACTCTAATTTAAACCTTAATAAACCTTAAAACCTTGTAAACTTCATAAAATACTGTGTCTAATAGTAAGAGAAAGTCTCCTAGCATTCAAACTGCCAAACCTATTATGAGTCTAAACTGTGTTTTGTGAATTCATCTTCAGTGAGGAAAATGGATGCCAATCCGATTGGCATTTTTTTTTGCCTCTGTGTTGGGACAGTGTTTCACCTAAGATGTAAGGAGAGTATTATGTACCCACAGTACCTTTATCTGCTTTGTATTTTTCAACTTTTCTATCTAATCCATTTAAAGTGTTTACTAATATAATAATCCTTTGAGAAGAAGCTCATGTTTAACCTGGCATGTCGAAATATGAAGGCAAGGCCATGACAAGTAGGTGGGTGTATAATTATTTCAGAGACTGCATAGTGTTCCTGTAGAAGATAAAAAACCCAAGATAGTAAGTAATATGTCAGTGTTCAGTGGAATTAAAGATTGGTTGAAGGCCTTCCCTGGTCCTTTATAGTTAGGATAGCATAAAAATGTTTGTATCATTCAGGAGCTAACTTTTTTTTCCTCTAAGCTACTTACATATTATTCTCCCTCATACAAACTACATTCCATCCTATCCGTGGTTATTTTACCATCCATCTCCACTCCTGCTTAACTCCCCAGACTACCCTTCACTCCTAGATTTCTTGTCTTCCTCACTTCAACCTCTTTGATTCCTCAGCTTCCATCAATGCTTAGTTAATCCTTGGGTAATGACAAGATCATGATTTATTGTGACTTAGGGGTGGGAGAACTTTGTACTTTGTACTCCTTAAGGATGATTGAGTTAAGGATGATTGGCTGCTAGTCCTCTGATTGGAAATCAAGAAGAAAGAAGACTCTCTGACTGACAAGATTAAGGCAATGGGACCTACGGGTGGGAGACCTTTGTACTTTGTATCCCTTAAGGGATACTTGCCAATTATATCTTATGTTTAAAACTATGTGGCCACTTTAGTGATAAGTTAGGTTATTCATCGTGAATGCAGTATTTCTTGATTTCTGTGAATGTTTTGCCTTAGTACACTTCTGAATAGAGAGTTCACTATACTATGCAATCAGAACTTTAAAACTATTCACAGTAACAGTCCTCTGGGAAACTGCTCATGTGTGGCTTTACAATATGATTCTTTATGTATATTCTACCATATTCATATTGCATAATTTGTTCAGCCATTCTCAGAACAATGGATATTTATTTGCATTTTCCTTTACAACTAATATTTCTTTGAACTTATTTTTAAAAATATATGACTCTTTTCTTCCAACAAATAACTTCATTGGACTGTATTTCAAATAGTGGTAGCTCTGGATGAAACAGCATTGAAAAACAATAATTTCGTCACATAATTCCAATCAATTCAGTATTACTTGATTTAGGGCTATATATCACTATACTGGGTATTATGGAAGATATAGAAGTTTAATTGAAGAAATATACATGGTTTGCTTCTTCTTTAACCTTTAACTGTTCTTTCACTACGGCCTACAGAGATGTTAAGTTTTATTATATTCTTTAAAAAAAATGAAAATACAAACAAAGCCACAAAAAAACCTTCTCTTGATTTTACACCTTGATCTGTCCTGTATTTCTCCTTCTTTTCATTATCAAAGTCCTTGAAAAGATTATCTATATTTAATTACCTTAATTTCTCAACAATGATGACCTTGCAATATCCTATTCCATTCTAGTGAAACTGCTTTTTCCTGGGGGTCAACAATTTTTTAAGTGCTGAAAAAGAATAGTATTTTCACTTATTTTCTTTGACCTCTTTGTAGCTTCTATTTTGCTGTTTACCACCACTTCATCCTAGATGCTATCTATCTACTATCTCTTGACTTTTCCACAGTGCTCTTTCCTAGTTCATCTCCAACTTCTCTGACTATTCCTTCTGTAATGGTAATGTAATTTGAATTTGAAGATCCCTTTGTGTTGGCAAATGTAGGAGGTACTTAGCACTTAGTAACTGATCAAGCCTCTGTTGGGGAAACAGAAGGTATAAACTTCTATCTCCTGTTGTTGATGTAACAGGAAGGGGTTGGCTGAAACAGGAAGTATTTAATGCTGTGTATATAAGAAAAGCTTCAGAGTGGCACAGTCAGAATTTCTTGAGACCAGCATCTGGTGGCAGAGCAGCTACAGAAGAGAGAATGGAGAACTGAGCCAGAATTTCCTGAGAACTTCTTATGGTGGAGCTTCTTCTGAACAGGAGCCCAGGAGCCCAGGTGACTGAGGAAACATGACTGGGATGCTGAGACTTTGTCTGTTTTTGGCTTGGTTGAGCCTTGAATTCCCTGGAGCAGAAACTGTGAAGGATCTGACATGGACCAGACCCTGTGAACTTCATTGTGGAGCAGGACCTACCCAGAGAGCTGGAAAAGGAACTGGGAGCTGTCTGCCATTAAACCCAGGTGACAATCTGGTGAATCCAGTAGAATTTGGGACCATGGAAGGTGATCCAGGGAATCTGAGAACAGGCCCCAAGTCAAGATGAAAGACCTCTCCCTGGATACTGAGTAATGATGAAATTGTAGTTTACTAGTGACCTAGGGGTGGAGGGTCTATATCTTCTATTGTACTTAGTGATTAATGATACTTAGTAATTGATTGCTGAATAAGTGACTGACTGACTTAACTTAAGACTTTGCCCCATGAGTGGAAGTCTTTGACTATTGTACTTTGAGATGACTGTTCTCTGTTCTAAATATTGTGACCACTTTGGTGAAAACTATGTGGCCATTTTAATGATAAGCTGTTGTGCTGTGATAAGTTGCAATATTTTGAATGCTGTACCTTGATTTTCTGTGAATGTTTTGCTTTGATTTGTTATGGAATAAATAGAGTGTTCACTATATTATGTAATCAGAGCCTTAAAAGCTGTTCACAATACCATTTTTCTGGAAAGCTGCTTGTGCATGGTGTTACACCTTCTCATACTCCATTACTAAATCATCATCCATATTACCAACATCCCCTATCCCAAATCTATTAGGAAGGTCTTATCCCAATACTCATCCTAGATTCTCTTTTACTAAATTCTTCTTGATCTCATCTGCCCCAATGGGTTCATGTATTATTCTCTGAAGCCCATAGAATCATGTGTTTATATCTGGAATGTACTTATCCAATACAATCCCGTCATTTAAAAAAGGAGAAAACTGAGCCTTAGAGATTTAAGTAACTTGTCCATGATCACAGGTCATGCCAAAATTGAACCTCAGATATTTTGGCTCCAAATCTATTTTTTTATTGTTTTATAATGTCTCCCTTCACAGATGACTTGTGAATCTTGGTATTCATTCCTAAACTCCCCTCCCCCACCCCAGTATCAGTGTAATGCCTTGAACAAGCTATAGAACATCTACTCCTATATATCTCATAGGTACCTCAAACTCAATGTGTTCAAAACTGTACTCAAATTCCCAAGATGCCTCCTTCAAATCTCCATATTTTCTTTGAGGGGACAAGCTTCCTATTGATCATAAAGGTTTCAATCAATCAGCAAGCATTGCTAAGTAGCTATAATTTGCCAAGCACTCTTTCAGGTTCTCATTATACAAATGTAAGACAATCCCTGATCTCCAGAACTTTTCAAATGTTCAGAAATGACTAAACACAGGATGTAACAACTTAAAGACATGATTGTCAGGATGTCTAACAAAAAGAGAAACTATCAAAGTTTTGAAGGAAGAGACACTTATCTGAACTTCCAGCTAAATTCCCATTTTCTACAAGAAACCTTTTCTAACCTATCTAAATTTTAGTGTCTTTCCCTCTTTTATTTACTTCGTATTTATCCTGTATACAACTTGTTCATACAAATGTGTTTGCTTGTTTTATTGCTCATTAAATTATGAACTCCTTGAAGGCAAGGACTGTCTTTTGATTCCTTTTGTAGCCCTAGCACTTAGCATGGTGCTTGGTATATAGTAGGCACTTCCCAAATGTTTATTGACTGACCAACTAAAGTGAAGTAGGGATTCTAAATGGTGAAGGACCAGGAGAGAGAGCATTCCAGCATATCAACACCCACATAAAGACCTGGAGAAAGGAATTTCAATGAAATGTATGGAGGAAATAAGTAGGATACTTGTCTAGAACATAGAGTACAACAGAACAATGTGTAAACATCTTAGAAATATGTGAGAATCAGATTTAGAAGGGATTTAAATACCCAACTAAAGTAAAGTTTACTTTAAGTAAACTACTCTTATTTTTTTCCTAAGGGCAATGGAGAGCCACTGAAGATTATTATTTTTTTAATTTTAAACAAGAAGTTTATTTAAACAACAAGATGTTTGACTTGAAGGGAAAACTATCTAGGATCAATTTCTTTATAGTAATTTATCCCTACTGAGAGACAGAGATTGCTCTACATGTAACAGCTACATACAAAAAAGTTATAAAATTGTCCTTAGTTTTCGATGATAAAAGAAAAACATTGAAATTATCCAATCAAACAAGGTATGCAAGGATTTTTTTGTGTGTTTTTTGTTGTTGTTGTTCTTGTTGTTAAACAGTGAGAGCAAAATAACTTACTGGAATATAAAGATAAAAGTCGAATGAGCATGCCACTAATGGAGAAAAAGGGATATTTTCACAGAACCAGCTTGTTTTTTCCCCTCCCCATCTCCATTTGATGTTGATCAAACCATACCATCAGCCATTTAATTTAAAAAAATACGCATTATTCCTGTGCACATACACCAGTTACTTCATGTACAATAAAGGAATGGGGAAGGAAGGGAATCAAAGAAAAGAGAAAACTATACTGCAGTAGTCAGGATGTGGATGAACCAAATCTTGGCTTTCTAATTGTGAATGTATTGTTTTCCTTGGGAGCCCAGTTCTGGAGTAGAGTTGTAGATTATCTTTTTAGTAATCGCCTCCTGTCTGCTGCTGGAATACATCAATTGTATCTTCATCCTCCATTTCCAACTGTGCAGGTGTGTCTATTTCATTGATTGGTTGCCCATAAAATCGGAATATGATCTGCCTCATTGACAAATCCTGTCGTTCACAATAGGCTTTCATTAATTTACTAAGTGGTGTGTGCCTCTTAATCTTAAATTGCACCACCGAACCATCTTGCCCTGCCACCTTCAAATTAATGTGGTCGTTATTTTCAGTTTTGACTCCTTCCTTCAGCTTTTCGTGGGCCATGGCGAGTCCGGAGGTCTCCTCAGCCGCTGCTTCACAAAAGAGGCACCAGGATGGTCCTTTACAAGGGAACGGAGGGAGAAGCAGCAGCGGTAGGAGCAGGAGCAGGAGGAGTAAGAGGAGGAAGATGATGGTGGTGATGGTGAGGAAGAGGAGGAGAAGAAGGAGGTGGTGGAGGAGGGGGAGGAGGAAGAGCACCACTGAAGATTCTTAAGCATGAAGGTTACATGGTGTAATGGCAAGCACAGAAATAGTTCACACCTTGTTTCAGCTATTGAATCAACATCTTCTTTCAGTTCAAGTTTCTTTTGAGGCTTGTATTAAGTCTGTTAAGAAACAGAACATGTGAACCCCATAACTTGTGAACTCTAGAACTTGTGAACTCCCAAGAGGAGCTAATGACTATATAAGGAGAGCTCCAGGCATAGAGACAGAAAAAAGAACTGAGAAGAGGACTCTTGTGGTGGCAGAGTCAAGAAGGAGAAAACCTATGGTATCCTGGAATTCTGTCTGATCTGTCTGTGTTGATGTTTGTTTGCAAGACTTTGTACAGAGCCCTGGGACCCTACTGGAAGCCCTGAAAGAGGATTTTCTGGTTGTATGTTTACAGAAGTCCTGGAGGAGGGTTTTGGAGGTCCTGGAACTCTACTAATGATTTGTGTGGTCCTCTTGAACCTTCTTGGTGGGTCTGTGTTGATTTCTATATAGGTTTATAATTTGTGTTGAGTTCTCAGACCTTGTCTGTGGCTCTCTGTTGATTTTGAAGGCAGATAGTGAATTGATGATGGGGCCAGCAAAGTGTATGAATATTATTGTGCCTCTGTCAAGCTTTGTCTTCCCAGAAACAGGAACTGTGAAAGACTTGGAGTGGACTGGACACTGTAAACGTCAATATGGAACAGGAACTGGATAAAGAACTGAACAAGGAGATGGACAAAGAACTGGGAGCTGCCTGCCTTTGAACCCAGGTGACAATTGGAGCTGGGACAATGGAAGAAGAACCATGGAAACTGAGGGCCAGACTTCAGTCAAGATGAAAGAAGACTTTATTGGATATTGTGTACTGACTGAGAAGATGTAAAGTCAAGCATGAGAAGCTTTTCAGAAGAATGCTACTGTGAACAGCTTTTAAGGTTCTGATTACACAGTATAGTGAACTCTCTATTTATTCCATAACAATCAGAGCAAAACATTCACAGTAAATCAAGGTACAACATTCACAATATTACAACTTATGACACAAAATCAAAATATAGTGTTCACAACAACTTATCACAGAAAAATGGCCACATAATTTTAACCTAAATTTAACATAAGTGGTCATAAAGTTTTGAACAAAGAGCAATCATTTAGTAACTCCATCATTCAATCATTCAATCATCCTTAATAAGGTTTGCCTCCTTAAGGAACACAAAGTATAATAGTCAAAGATCTACGATGTAGCACACCAAGTTACAAATTAATTACTTTTTAATCATCATTCACTATTCAATCATCAGAAAATACACAAGTCCTCCACCCCTACGTCACTAGTAAATTATAATCTTCTCAGTCAGTACACAGTCTCCAAGTAAAGTCTTCTTTCCGCTTGACCTGGGGTGGTCTCTCAGATTCCCTGGATCCCCTCCCATGGTCCCAGATCCTACCTGAATTCCCCAAACTGTTGTCTAGGTTCAAAGGCAGACAGTTCCCAGCTCCTTATCCAGCTCTCTACTCACTTCCTGTTCCATGCTGAAGCTTACAGTGTCCAGTCCACCTTAAATCCTTCACAGTTTCTGTTCCAGGGAAGTTAAGGCTTAACAAAGCCACAAACAGCTTCATTCAAAGTACCACCATCACAGTCATGTTTTCTCAATCTTTTGGCAGCTCCGATTGGATCCCAGACTCAGCAGAAGTTTCAACTGGTTCCCAGAAACAAAATCACTTCATCCAGGTTCTCCAAATAAAAATGATTTTCTTCAACCTAGGGGACCTTTTCTTTTCAGCATCCCCAGTGGCAGCAGCCACCCCCTTCCTGTTCCATCAGCAATAGGAGTTCATACCTTCTGTTTCTTTAACAGAGGCTTAATTAATTATTCAGTGCTATGTACCTCTTAGCTTTCCTATACAAAGGGATCAAAATTACATTACTATTACAGAAGTTTATGATTTCCTGTGAACTAGGGCTAGAGCACTTTGACTTTTGTACTTTGTGATTGAATTAAGGATTTTGTGATTGACTAAATGGTTGTACTTTGTTGAAAACTATTGTGACCACTTTGGTGAAAACCATTTGACCATTTTAGTGATAAGTCATTGGGAATGATATATTTTGATTTTCTGTGATAAGCTGTAACATTGTGAAGGCTGTATCTTGGTTTTCTGTGAATGTTTTGCTCTGATTTGTTATTGAATAAATAGAGAGTTCACTATACTATGTAATCAGAATCTTTAAAGCTGTTCACAGCAGCAGTCCTCTGGAAAGCTGCTTTTGTGTGGCTTTACATATCATTAGACATGTACTTTATGTATACCAATTTACTAGTTATATGGTGTGAAAAATGATTCTCAGAGCTTCTTCCCCAGTTAGCCCTTTCTCTAAAGTTCTTCATAAGGACATTACTAATAATGAGATTGCACTAAATCTTATCCTGTTCAAACTCCAGCCCAGACCTGAACTGAGGTAATCTGAGTGGTCTGGTATGGTGTGTGTGAAGCAGAGTGGGGGTCTGATAGAGCAGGTATTTCCTCCTATCTGGAGGCAGAATAGTGACAGGATGATATCAGTTCCAGTGGAAAAGGTATGTAATTGGGCATTCCAAAAGCCAAATTGAGTTGTAAGGTTTAATTGAATTTTATTTGTTTGTTTTTGGAGGGGGGAAGGCAAGGCAATTGGGGTTAAGTGACTTTCCCAAGGTCACACAGCTAGTAAATGTCAAGTGTCTGAGACCAGATTTGAGCTCAGATCTTCCTGACTCCAGGGCTGGTGCTCTATTCACTGCACCACCTAACTATCCCTGTATAATTGAACTTTATTTACACATAAATTATATAAAAAATAGAAATTAGAATTCATACTAATGGTTAATGTCACAGACAAAACCTATTTGTAGAGAGATTGGTGGGGGAAGCTGACTGCCTGAAAATCGGCATATCTACTACTTTTCTGATTTCTGAAAGTGCCTCTTCCTGGACATCAGAAAGGCCAGGTCAGGTCTCATTCACTAAGCATAAGGATGGGGGCCATAAACCCACTTTTATTATTGATATCCTGGGTTTGAATCTTCAAGCTCATACTTTTGTCTTAGCCATTGAAAACTCCTCTATCATGCTATCCCATGTAGACAAAAGGGGAAGGGACTAACATTATTCCTTTATTAAATAAAGAATAAAGGGGTAGGGTTTAATGAACCCTGGAATGCTGACAAAGGGGTTCAAGGCATGGAATTCGAATCTGGATGAATTATAAAAGAGATGGAAGCCTAATAAAACTGCCACCAATCCCAATATTCTAACTTCATTATAGGCTCCACTGTACTGAGGCGCCCCCGCCTTTCCCCCTCCCTCCCCCCTCCGCCAATGCCCTAACTTCTTCATGTATGCCTCACTGATCACTGGAACAACATGGGTGTCCCTGAACTCTTAGTTCCCACAGATACAGCAGGTATGCCAATGTGATGGGAACCCAACTACTGCCTCTACTCTGCCCCAGATGCATTCCCACAGAATCAGGTTTGTTCTTCCATTTGATCACAATCACATCATCCATGTAACCCAAGACAGTACTACTACTGAAGTGGACAACCCAGAAATAGGACAGCAAAGCCAATTATAATTTGATAGGAGTGCTTATTAACCAGCTGGTGACTGCCTCCCCAATAGGAAAGACAGCACTGAGTCCTCTGAAAGGTACACTTTTATAGAATAAGGTTTTGCTAATCAACAATATGTGGTTCCAACGGGGTGTAATGCCATTTCCAGTGAAGCCTTGATTACCTAGAAAAGCCCTGGATACAAACATAAACAGACCTGAATCTGGGGCATGTTTCTAGCAACACAGGTGAAATGTTCCCTCACCATTATGGCCTATTAGGTGGTTTCCAGGGACCTTGGTAGGGGCCCCTTGTGGCAGGTTTAGGGGACTTTGATGTATAATTTCTGGTGGGCACTTCACTCTCCCCTTTTTCTTGTTCATAGTTTAAACTAGGACTCAACTGAGTCCAGGGAACTGTTCTCTTGCACTAGGGTTTTGGTACCCACTGCTGCCAATCCTGCCATACCAAGGGCAACTAGGATAGGGACTAAAATGGGGCCTGCCAGCAAAAAGGTGTTCCTGCATACAAGCAGTCAGAAGTTAAGCTCGGGTCTGAAAAACTTGGGGTCTACCAGAGTGCTGCCCAAGTCTGCAGGGGTGATGGTAATGGGTGAAAAAGGGAGGCCATCTGGGGTTCGATCGCCACCAGGAGGTGGGTAGAGGACTGGGTTGCAACCCGTAGGAGTAAGATCCCTTGGCACCAGAGTGTGTTGAATAGTGAACAAAGCTCCAGGGTCCCTTCCTGTGACATGAAGCCTGATTCCCCAAGGTGTCCCAGTTTTCCAATCCTGTTTTGTCCAATCCAAAACCCTGATGACAACTGGTTTACATGACTTAAGGGTATTACAATGAAATGAAATGTGGTGGTTATGGCTGCTACCAGAGACCCAGTCAGTAATGGTTGCACAATCCCAATGGCACAGTGATATTTCCCTGTCCCCCATGCTTGAGGGACCCATCCTCAGGGCAGACATATGACTGGGTTGACCAAAGGCTGCTTTTCTGCCCACGTCTCCACAAGCAGTTTGGTCCCCTCAGAACACATGCGTGTATTTGGAAACAACATGAATCTGGGGCACAGTGATCAAAGGAAAGGGTGGGCTGGCCATGAGTCACATTTTTGCAATTAGAGTCCCATCTATTGTGTTATTAAGAGTCCAAGAGTACAAGGTGGGAGCATAGGAGTTGGATCTGGCCAAAGGCAGAACATCAGGACAGTCTCTTATCTTCAGTTGTAAGTCACCAGTTGGCTCTGTTACCCACAGGTCTGGTGGGTTGGGAGGATCTGTCACCTTGATGTGTGAGGGGTGGATCCAGGCTTTTCTTCTGGCCACCTGAATAACGGAGTGGTCTGGTACACTGCTTGGAACTTCATCCTGTATATTTCAGAGAGCTTGGAGGGATTTGAGAAGTAAATCATTAGTAATCATACATAACAACATTCGCCAAATGAAGTACAAAAGGAGGTGGGGTGCCAAACAGAATTTCAAAAAGGGGAATGAATTTTTACACATATGCATTCAGTTACAAATATTAACACTTGCGTAGATGATGGAATAACTACAAATTCAGATTAAAACAGCAAGTTCTTTTTTGCTTTACAATTTGTTACATCAATTCAGCAAGAAACATGTCTTGCAAATGGAGGTTTTAGTGGGTCTCTTAGACTCACACTAGAGATTTTTTAAAATTTTCTCTGAAAGTATTTTCCTTCTTCAAAAACAGTTTCAAGATTTATAAATGATCTCTAAACTCTTATGAAGAAAGTTGGTTGAAAACTTTTAAAAATTATCTTAAGCAGTTTGCATAACTTTCTGTACATGTTTTAATTCTAGATGAAAAATAATATTAGATTATCTAGTGAGCTAACACGAAATAACTCATATCTTTTTACTTATTACTTGCTCTGAGCATAGAGACCTGCTATAGAGGGATAAAAAGGCAGGGACATGTGACATTCCAATTGTGCCAGGAGAAAACATCCTTGGCTCTGTGTAAATTCAGGTACAGTTACAGATATTTCATCTCATGCATCATCTGTTCCATCTCATAGCTAGACTCAGGAATAGGTGGGAAACATTCCTTTTCAAAGGAATCTCATGGGTAAACTGAGCCAGAAAGGATCCCATCCAGACGGAGGCTAAGATTGTCCCTTCAGCCTTTACCAAATGTAGACTTCCACCTGTTGACAGTACAGGATCACATTCCTCTGAGTAGCTAGTGGCATTTTATCTCAGACACTGATTTAATGCAGACAACTATACCCAAATTCAGACTCAAGATAAAATTTAGTTATGGTCCCAAGTGCTTTTTACCTTAAACAACAAGCTTCACCAATCACAGCTCAGAGCCAGTTATAATCATTTCTATTCTCATGAGGCTGCAATAAGCAATAAAAATGTATCAAATCTTATAATGTAAGGAATTCCATTTACCATCCTTCTAAAATATAA
Source organism: Petaurus breviceps papuanus (assembly GCF_028583685.1). Lineage (NCBI taxonomy): Eukaryota > Metazoa > Chordata > Mammalia > Diprotodontia > Petauridae > Petaurus > Petaurus breviceps. The sequence continues at coordinate 28,027,265 of NW_027185616.1, forward strand.
AAGCCAATTGATAGAAAATCTTTTTAATCTTTGCAACTTCTTAGCAAGCTAGGTTTATTTAAAAACTATGTGTCTTTTCTCAGGCTGAATGGCCTTGCCTGAAGATAATTTGTAGTGGATTTGACAGTTTTACAACATAAGGAAAATTTATATGAATTGTAAGCAGGAGAGACTGCTCAGAATGGGCAGAACTAGTCAGACAAGTTTTCATCCAGTTAGTTTCCTGCTTTCCACATACGGTAATCAATTAACAGTTATAGGTTTTAGCATTAAAATAGTAGCCCAAAATAGCTTAGTTTACAATTTTATAAGTTTTTCTAAATAGTAGATATACATATTACAAATCAGGGTGAAAGTAACACTACTGGTCTTACACAATTTTCTCCTCACTCAGGTTTTACAATATAGAGTGTAGAAATACAACACTAGTATAAACTGCGAGATAACATTAATTGCATTTCCAAATTACATATAAGAATGATTAATCTTACCAAGTGAAGAGGCTAGTTGACTTCTGACCTCTTTTTCTCATCTCCCCACTTTACAAATGAATTGAGACTCAGGGTTAAATGATTTATTCTAGGTCACACAACCAGTCAGTGCAGAGTTTGGAACACACTGTTTCTCACTGACAAGCTTTTTTTCTCACTTTTCTGATTTTCTCTCTTTCATCTTTCTCTTAGCTGTACCTCTCTGGTTTTTCTCTTTTTGCTCTATATTCGGGGGTGTTTTCTCCATGCTCCATTGTTTTCCAGGAGTCCTTAGCAACCTTCTTTAATTCCTTGGAACTGGAACAAGCAAAGTGAATATTTGCAGCAAGGGAGAGAACTCTTAGATGGTACTGAAGTTGGGGCTTCATGGTAAAGCTTCCCTTAGCAGACCCTGGTTATGGATGGGGTGGTCAATTTGGGAGAAAAGGGCAGTTCTCAACTGGGGAGTGCCAGGAGATTGTATCCTGGAGCATTGAGGAGAGGGTTTGGGAAATTTGAAGTAAAAACTTCAGGCTCTGCTTACTTAGAGGGATGGGCTTCAGGGTACCTGGGGATCTAAAACTATTGCTAGTGGGAGCTAGGCCAAGTATCCTTTAACTAAACTATTTAGGCTGTGGAAAGAATATAATTTTACTTTAGTAGCTTATATGTATCTCAGGCTTAGTATATGGGATAATGATTAACTTGTGTTTGTACCTTTGTTTCACAAGCTTCTTTTCCCTTGTCTAACTGTTCCCATGTCATTCAGAAAAAAAATATTCTATTGCATGGATTTAACCTTTAGGTAGGCAGATGACAAGCCTGTGTAGCTCCAATGTACCTGCTGTACCTTCCCCCCTTTTTCTTTTTGAAGGAGGTTAACTCAAATTAACTTCACTGCAGCTCTAGCTCAGGTATAGCCAGGACAATAGGGAGAAAAAAATCTTAATGGTTCAAACCTCTTATTGTCTCCTAAGCTCCATCAGAGCTGGATGACAGAGGAGACTCTGTAGCGCTGGCTAAGAAGAACTGGGACTACAGGGAAGAGAATCTTAGCAGTTGTAACTTGTCACTGTGGCACTAGTCTGGTCAGAGTCGGATCACAGTGAGAAAACCCTGTAGTCCTTAGACTTGTCAAAGTTAGGACTATGGGGAGGAGAATCTTAGTGAATTTCTTTTTGACCTTTTGCCAAGTAAACTTTTCTCAGGTGTTCATTCCTTTAAAATTTCAGATCTACTTCAAGACTTTAAGAGAAACTGTTTCTCATACAACACAGATAATACAACTGTTTACCAGTAACAATTATGGTATTGATTTTGAACTTTGAAATAGAACAATTGAATAACCAAGCTGGTGACCTTAAACTTCAGTTTTTGTAGTTGCACATAACTAAATTTTTTTCTTGGTGCCAAATAATAACCAGAATGAATTCAATTACCTGGATCTATATTCCCAATGATGTTGCATAGTTCTCTTTCTATGACCCAGGAAAGGGTTAAGTGTTAGTCCTATTTCAAAGTGCAGCTTGGAAACCTATTTCTCTTTGATCATTGAAGTGACTCTTTCTCTTAGATAGAACTTGGCTGTTTTTCTGCCAACTTTTCTTTAAGAGACTATTAATCTTTCTAGCTTAGGTCTTACTGCATGGCTGCGTTTGGCAGCTTTTTAAAAAATCAAAGAATCACACAGACAGGGACATACATAAAATGCAGCAGGGCAAAAGGAAGAAGGCTTCATCCTTTCTACCCGCCTGGAGCTCCGGAGCCAGTAGATGCAATGAAGGCATCGCCGGTATCCCAGAGACAGGATATACACAAAACAACACACAAAACACACCCTTTGTCTCTCTGGTGGCTCCTTGCACTGAGAGTATGGACTTTGAAAAGGAGCCCAGGGGAACCTCTCGAGAAATGGAGAAAGTGCACTCCCTCACCCGGAGGACTCCAGGTGGAGCAACCGAGATTCCTCGGGAAGAGAGCAGGTCAGAATCAGCTGTGGATAAGATGTCAGGAGCCACCTCCCCTCCCCCCCATTTGGTTTTTCAAGGCGAAGACTGAATTAAGGTTATGGGATGGACAGGCATTTTTCCAATGGCCCCTCTGTTTGCGGTAGGCACACTGATCTCATTCCAGTGGTTGTCAATGGAATTATTCATGACCACCCTCCTCCCTCCTGAAGGGGATGTATTTCCACGGATGGCAGAGTCCTTTGTTCTGGGAGGGGAAAGTGCCTATTTCAGTTAAAACTGCCACCACTGCCCTGGCCATGAGTTCGTTCAGCTTTTGGTCTTTGGCAGTGGCTCCCTGGGCTGAGATTTGGAGCCGAATAGTACTGGGGCCCTCTTTGGCTAAGGGGGTTTTGCTTCCCTGGGGCACAGATATTTGTTGGCCAGAAATGCAAGAAGAGACAAAATGAGACAAAAAATTAAGATTACAAAGAAAATTAAGATCACAGATAATGATTGGTCCATAAATATCGTCAGAAATAGGACAAGACAAGAATTAAAGTCACAGAAACACAGGTAGGTAGCACAATTAAAATTACAGAGAAACCTAGTGACAAAACAAAACAAAACAAAACACAGAGACAATTAAGATTACAGCGACATCTAGTGACAGATGCAAAGAAAAACATAAACTGAATAAAAGTAAAGGTTACAGAGACAATTATGATTACCAAATAGAAATGTAGAGACACGGAAAACAGGGTACTCTGACAGTGTCCCTCTGAGACCAGTAAGGGCATCAACACCGTGTCCAGCTCAGCCACTTACTATAGAGGAGCACTCACAGGACAGAGAGAAGCAACAGAGCACTCATGGATGGAATCGAAAGAATTTGGGAGGGACTCAGGTTCCTGGTTCTCTCAGGAAAGCAACATGAGCTTGGGGCCAAGGAATGTCACTCGGTGGCCTCCCCTAGGTCGGACTGCTCTCCCGGCCTTCCAGGGAGCCTGGTCCAGCTGTCAATACAGAGCCAAAGGCTATCTTGGTGGGACCTCCAAAATGAAGTGGACAACTGAGAAACAGGACAGCAAAGCCAATTATAATTTGATAGGAGTGTTTATTAACCAGCTGGTGACTGCCTCCCCAATAGGAAAGACAGCACTGAGTCTTCTGAAAGGTACACTTTTATAGAATAAGGTGTTGCTAATCAACAATATGTGGTTCCAACGGGGTGTAATGCCATTTCTAGTGAAGCCTTGATTACCTAGCAAAGCCCTGGATACAAACATAAACAGACCTGAATCTGGGGTATGTTTCTAGGAACACAGGTGAAACATTCCCTCACTATTATGGCCTATTAGGTGGTTTCCAGGGATGCTGGTAGGGGCCCCTTCTGGCAGGTTTAGGGGGCTTTGGTGTATAATTTCTGATGGGCACTTCACTACCTATCTATCTTGACCAGACAGGACCACAACAGCTAGCCAATTGGAGGGCAGCATGACCAGAATATTTAACCACTGAACTATAAATGGGACCCTTCTTCCATTAACTTCTTCCTTAGCAAGCCCCTCCTACCTTTTTAATATTCATAATTTCTGTAATGTAATTGCATCTTTACCATGTAAAAATTCATCTTGCTTCCTCTGAAACTGCTGGTTCCTCTTGTAACTTAGCCTGCTTCATAAGAGTCATCAAACTCAATAAATGCCTATTCTCAGTTTACAGGCGATATGACTACAAATTCTTTGAGATGGTTTCACCACATGCATCATGCAACCACAACAGTTTTGGGGTGGGCAGAGCCCCCACCTCAACATTTTTTAGTGTTCCTGGGTTTAAACCACAACAAAAGGATTTTGTAAGTAGGTTAACATGTACTTGTGCTTTTCACAAGGGACAAAAGGCCAAGTTACCTGTCTGAAATGATATGAAATAAAAATCTATTTTTTTTTCCTAAATTCACCCATGGACAGGTAAAAATATTAGTTATTTCTAAAAGAGCCAGTGCTGGACTGGCCTCTTTAGTGCTTTTATAATAGTCTAAATGAGAGATAATGAGTGCCTAGATCAGGATGATTTTTATTTGTATTGAAAGAAGGGAACATATGCATCAAAAACTGAGGTGGAAGCAATATGCCTTGCAACTAATTGAATATGGAGTATGAGTGGAGTCAAGATTGCTCTTGTATGTGAGCCTGAGTAATTAATATACATATTACCTTTGGCATAATTAAGAATGTTAGAAGATGAGTTGGGTTTAGAAGTAATAAAAGTGAGTTCTTTTTCAGACATGTTGAATTTGAGATCTCCCTGGGACATTTAGGTAGGTGTTTCAAGCACACACTTGAAGATGCAGTGCTGGCTCTCAAGAGGCAGACAGAGGTGGGAGTCATTTATATAGACAGAATGTTTGAATGCATGTGAAATAAGAAAACAATTGAAAGAAACACTCACGCACAGACAGAGAAAGAGACAGAGACAAAGACAAAGATATATCTAGGACAGAGTTCCACTTTGTAACTCCATAGAATACTTAACTCTTTACCTCTTATACTTCTCCTTGAGAGAAATTATTATTAAATATGAGATGGCTGAGGGAGATCCCTTACCTGCCTCCCAAATTTACCTCACTTAGACTATCTTAGCTAGATGAAGTTATTGCTTCACCCAACTAGAAAACATTACAAAGAATTTAAAATAAGGTGAATTCCTGCTCATTGTATTCCACTTAGACATGTTTGAGTGGGTGGGGTGGGGGGAAGGAGGCGGGACACAGATTCTTTGTCTAGATTGCTCCAAGACTGGAGGTGATTGAAAGTAAATGACTTCATGAGAGTCAAGTGCCTCAGTCGTTGATTACAATGAGTCCCATATCTCATTACAATATTTATTCCCTCTCGTTGCTTGTTAACCCGTCAAAATTTATTGCCATTCTCAGGAACAGCCACTTTCCCAAGGACATATAAACTGTGAGCTAAATGTGCAAATTAAGAGAAATCCAATGAATGTTTTTGACATTTGAGAGGGTCACTGATCCATTTTATTGGTTATATGCTAACATCATTAATAAAATGATTAATTACCCAGAAACTAGGCCTCTCTGTAAAGCCAAGCACAAGTAGCTTTCCAGAGTACTGCTCCTATGAATAGCTTTAAGGTTCTGATCACCACTATAGTGAACTCTCTATTTATTCAGCAGTAAACTAAAGTAAAACATTCACAGAAACCAAAGTACAGCATTCACAATGTTATAATATAACAATTTATCAGTAAAGTGATCACATAGTTTTCTCCAAAGTGGACACATAGTCTTAAACAAAAGATATCATTCAGTAAATCCTTAACTCAATCATCCTTAAGGAGTGAGTCTCCTTAAGGGACAAATAGAACAAAGGTCAAAGTTCTCCACCCTAGGTCATGTTGTCATAATGTCTCAGACAAAAAGTCATCTTTCTTCTTGATGAGCTTCCAAACATCCTAAAGAGATACAAGGTGTAGAGTATAAAGTTCTCCTACACCTAGGCCACAGTAAATAATGATCTTCTCAGTCAGCACTAAGTACCAAGGAGAGGTTTCATCTTGACTCAGGGCTGGCTCCTATTCCATGGTTCTCCTTCCATGGGTCCAGCTTCTTCCTGAATCTACCCAGTTGTTACCTGGATTCATAGGTAGGCAGCTCTCAGCTCCTTGTCCAGCTCATTGTCCAGTTACATATTGAAGCTCACAGTGTCCAGTCCATCTCAAGTCCTTCACAGTTTGTGTTTCTGGAAAGACAAAGCTTAACAGAGCTAAAACAACATTCGTCCTCATTGCCAGCCCCGCCATCACTTCACTATCTGCTTGGGAAACCCACACACAAGGTCTCAGAGATCAACACAAATCATCAGCATAGAAATCAACACAGACCCACAAACAAGGTTCAAGAGGTCAACACAAATCATCAGTAACGTCCCAGGACTTCCAAATCCCTCCTCCAGGACTTCTGTAAACAGACAACAAGAAAATCCTCTTTCAGGTCTTTCAGTAAGGTCCCAGGGCTTCTGTACAAAGTATTACAAACACAAATCAACACAGACAGAACAGACAAACAGAGTGACTGGATACCACAAGTTTTCTCCTTCTCAATTCTGCCACCAGAAGGGTTCTCTTCTCAATTCTTCTCTCTTCCAGCTTGTGCTCAGTTTTTTATCTGGTCATTAACTCCTCCCTGTTCCACCCACCTCTTAAGTCCTTCCTGTTCCTGTCTTTGGCAAGCCCCTCCCACTGTGGGATTTGCAAATTCTATTTCTTAACAAAGACTTGATATAATCATGGGCAAGGTTCAAAAGAAACTTGAACTGAAACAAGGTGCTAAATAATTAAATAACTGAAACAAAGAGCTAAGTACTTCTTTGCTTACCATTACACTCTCAAACTTTTTAAATATCACAGTTTTGGCTCTCTGAAATTGCAGAGCCATAAAGTTAACTAATGGGGTCTGGAACTCAAAGTAGTTTACTTTAGCTCCAACCAGGGTTAAGTCTGAATTTGTGTCACTCAGACTAATGTAGGATCAGGAGCTGACAAAACTCAGCTCAGGGAGAGGATTAGGTCTTCCCTTCAATTAGACTACTTAGTAAACACTAAAAGCTTGTTGGTCCCAAGCCTCAGTCACCACTGAGGTCTTTGGTGAGTCTGGTATTTTATGTAGATATAGACAGTACCTTAAAGGTTAAAAGAATATTAAGGGTTTCTTTTCCAGTACTTTGTGAAGATCCTCCTGAGAGAGTTTGGGGCTCATTCTATAATTTGAGATCCTGTAACCTGAGGGTGTCCTAAAGTTCTTTTCCCCTTATCTTGAAATATCATAAAACTTCTCTTTAACCTATACCAAAAGAATTGTTTTTGTCTCCTTTATCCTGAATTCCTCTTGTTCCTTAATCTTTAACCTGTGTCCCCCTGCTCTGTCCTTAAATCTTTAAACCATAAAAAAATTCCTTTGTCTCCCTCATCCTATGTCATAAAATCCTTTCTTGTCCTGTCCTTAATCTTTTACCTACATCAAAACTCTAAAACTACATCATCATTCTGAAACCTCTATATAAGCCTGGTTTCCCCAAATATCAGGGCCTTTCATTAGATGCTCACTAATAAGGTCCATTTACCTTTCACATAATAAAGCTCCCAATGGCTTCAGAGAATGTCTAAATGAATTCCTTCAATCTCAGACCCTCTCCTGAATCTGATCACTACAGTATTCAATACCTATAGAAGGTGGTCAGGAGGACCCAGAGAATATAGATCACTGCCCTACAAGGCCCTGACATTAACTTCAGAAGTGGACAAAGCCTGGGCCTAACATGAGATTTCAATTTGGGAAGTAATGTTGAAAGAATGAGTAAAGTGAACTACTCCTCTAGTTCAGGTCCTCATCATTTTTTTAATGTATATCTGTCATAGCTTCCTCATTAATTGTTGTGCTTACAAGTCCCTCTCCAATTGATTCTCAGTAGAGCTGCCAGAGTAATCCCCCTAAGATAAAAGTTGGACCTTGCCATTGTCTTGCTCAAAAAAAAAATTATTTCCTGTCACCTGTATGAAAAACAAGATGTCATTTAATTATCTCTATAGTTCGACTTTTCCCTGCCTGTCTAATCTTTTTTTCTATATTACTTTCCTTCACAATTTACATATCCCATCTAATTTAGCTATTAAGCTGCTACTTTAATGTAACATATTTCATCCTTTGCTTCTCTTCACTTGTATCAGTAACCATAGGGTTACTTGAATGTGCCCTCCTGACCTTTTCCTCTCAAAGTCCTCATTTTGATTAAAGGTGCGATTTCCTCTTGAAAACCTTCCCTGATTCACCAATTTCAGCAGTTATTGTTCTCTTTCCCAAATTATCTTGCATTTACTTATCAGGATTCATATTGTTAGGTAATGTATTTGAATGAAAGAACAAAGATGTTTCTGTCTTTGTAGTCTCAATTCTTGGCATCTTCTATGTGCTTTGCACATAATAGCCACTTAATTTTTTTTTCAATTGAATTGAAATCTGTGTGATAGTCTCAGTTGAGTTGGGCAAGTCACTTAATCTTCCTGAAACACAGCTTCCTTATTTTTAAAATGACAGGAGAGGCCTAAAAGATTTCAGAGGTCATCTCTAAAGTTTTATGATAAAGTTGCATTTATATCCTACCATTGTAAGAGGACACAACAAAATTTTTATTAATACTGATATTTTTTTTTCATTTTATTTGTGCTACTTACATGCCCATAGATGAAACAATTTTACTGATCTTTTTCTTCCTTATGTTAGGCCTTTGTGTAAATAGAAATTCAATGTTAGTCACTCAGAACCAGTAATGTTATTTGTGCAGATAATGAATAACCTCAGACACAGAGGCAGGCCCAGAAGGGGACTGATCAACTTGGAGGGCAAGTCGTCCCACCAACCACAAGGGCCACTACCAGGCCTATCAACAAAGGTCAGGGACTGGAAAGAGCAAGGTAAGAACAAAATAAAGGGGCCCCTGTCCTGGACAGCAAACACTCCTGGGGCTACCACTTCATAGCCCAGAAATAAAAAAAAAATAAAAGCCCCTATCAGGACCTCCAAAGACTAGGATGACGGAGTGAACCTCACCTGCTCTAAACCCTTTACTGACCCTGAAAACATAGTAACTCTTGCCCCAGGGCAAAACCCTCTACAGTAAAGGCTTGGGATCCTTAGAGGGAGGGCGTGGCTAGGTCCCTGCCTCAAAATGGGAAGAAAGCAGACTACAAAGACAAAGACTCTGGAGTCCTACTATCCTCAGAGGGAGAAACCAAACTCAGAGGGAGACAATGTGGACTCCACACCCACAGCTGAAATATCAACAGGGAATGGGCCCCAAGCACAGAAAGCTCCCCTAGATGAGATCAAAAGAAACTTTAAAAACCAAATGAGATAGAAGACAAAATGAATAATTCTCTCAAAACCAAAATAGCAGAATTAGAAAAACATTATAATGAATAAAACATCTCTCTAAAAAGAAAAGTGTATGATATGGAAAAGGAGATCCAAAAATTAACCAAGGAAAATGATTTGCTAAAAACTAGAATCAACCAAATTGAAACAAATAACTCTATGAGGAACCAAGAATTAGTCAAACAAAACAACAAGAATGAAAAACTAGAAAAAGAGGTAAAATACCTCAAAGAAAAAATAACTGACCTGGAAAATAGATCCAGGAGAGATAATCTGAGAATCATAGGCCTACCAGAAAATCATGAGGAAAAAATGAGCCTGGACAACATTCTCCAGAATTCTCCATTCTTAAGAGCTCGTTAAGGAAAACTGCCCTGATATACTAGAACCTGAGGGTGAAATAGAAATCGAGAGAATCCACCAGACACCTGCTGAAAGAGATCCCAAACTGAAAAGTCCTTGAAATGTTGTGGCCAAACTCCAGAACTACCAGATAAAAGAGAAAATACTTCAAGCAGCCGGAAAGAAACAATTCAAATATTGAGGGTCCACAGTGAGGATCGCACAGGATTTGGTAGCCTCTACACTGAAAGATCGGAGGCAGTGGAAAACAATTTTCTGGAAGGCAAAAAAGCTCGGGTTACAACCAAGGATTACATACCCAGAGAGACTGAGCATATTATTCCAGGCAAAGAGATGGTCATTCAATGATATAACAGAGTTCCAGACTTTCCTGATAAAAAACCCAGAACTCAATGGAAAATTCAACCTCCAATTACAAGATGCAACAGTGATGTAGAAAGGTAAACAAGGAAAACACACACACACACACACTGCTATTTGATAAGAGCAAACTGGTTATAGACAAGTAGAGGGTATGAGTATAAAATACACAAAATGAAGAGAAAAAAATCTTATTAAGGGCTACAAAGGGACTGCAATGGAAGAAAGGCAATGAATGAAGTAGAAAAGGGTAAATTATGCCACACAAAGAGGCATAAGAACTGTATAGCAGAGGAAGAGAAGGGAGGGAGATGGGAATCATATGAGCTTTCCCTTCATTGGTTCTGGTGCAAGGAGGGAATAAAAACCAGTTAAGCATAGGACTCTGTGGAGAAGAAATGCAAAAAGTATCATTTTAGAGGGAAAGAGGGGAGGGAGAGGAGCTTTGCATGAGATTTGTTCCTGTCACTCTTGGTGTGAAGAAGAAATAACATACTTTCATTAAGTATAAAAATATCCTACAGGCAGTAGGAGGGGGAAAGGGCTATGAAGGGGGGGATGGTTAGTAGGGAGGAAGAGGTACAGGGAAAGGGGTGGAAAAGGGAGGGGGCCTGATAAGGGAATACTGAGGGAGATGGTGGTCAAAAGGAAAAATATGAAGGGGGGAAAATAGGGTCATTAACAGGGGTGGGAATAGGATGGAGGGAAATAAACAGATAACAATCAAAACTGTAAATGTGAATTGAATGAACTCTCCCATAAATCAGATACAGATAGCAGAATGGACTAGAAATCATAATCCTACCATATGCTGTTTACAAGGAACACATCTGAAACAGAGGGATACACACAGGGTAAAGGTAAAAGGCTGGAGTAAAATATATCATGACTCAGCTAAAGTAAAAAAAAAAAACACCAGGGGTAGCAATCCTTATCTCGGATAAAGCAAAAGCAAAAATTGAACTAATTAAAAGAGATGAGAAAGGAAACAATATCCTGTTAAAAAGCATCATTGAGAATGAAGCAATATCATTACTTAATATATATTCACCAAGTGGTATAGCATCCAAATTCCTAGAGGAGAAGGTAAAGGAATTAGAGGAAGAAATAGATAGCAAAACTATACTAGTGGGAGACCTTAATCTCCCCCTCTCTGAACTTGATAAATTTAACCTCAAAATAAACAAGAAAGAAGTTAAGGAGGTGAACAGGATTTTAGAGAGTATAAGTATGATAGATCTCTGGAAAAAAAACAGAATGGGGATAAAAAGGAATATATTTTCTTCTCAGCGGTTCATGGCACATACTCAAAAACTGACCACATTCTAGGGCATAAAAACCTCACAATTCTATGCAGTAAGGCAGAAATATTAAATGCATCCTCCTCAGATCATGATGCAATACAATTTATATGCAATAAAAGGCCATGGAAAGACAGACAAAAACTAATTTGAAATTAAAACAATTTAATCCTAAAGAATGAGTGGGTCAAACAAGAAATTATAGAAACAATCAGTCATTTCATTCAAGAGAATGATAATAATGAGACAACATACCAAAATTTGTGGGTTGCATTAAAGGCAGTTCTTAGGGGAAGTTTTATATCCCTGAGTGCATACATGATTAAATTAGAGAAAAACGGAGGTCAACGAATTGGGCATGCAATTGAAAAACTTAGAAAAAGAACAAACTCAAAATCCCCAATTAAATACTAAATTAGAAATATTGCAAACCAAAGGAGATATTAATAAAATTGAAATTAAGAAAACTATTGGTTTAATAAATAAAACTAAGAGGTGGTTTTATGAAAAAATAAACAAAATTGATAGACACTAAGTCAATATGATAAAAAAAAAGAAAGAAGAAAACTAAATTATGAGTATCAAAAATGAAAAGGTGAATCTACCTCCAATGAAGAGAAAATCAAAACAAGAATTAGGAATTATTTTTCCCAATTGTATGCACATAAATTTGACAATCTTAGGAAAATGGATGAATATTTACAAAAATACAAGTTACCCAGATTAACTGAAGAGGAAGTAAGTTACTTAAATAACCCTATCTCAGAAAAAGAAATTGAATAAGCCATCAGTTAACTCCCTAGGAAAAAAATCTCCAGGGCCAGATGGATTCACTAATGAATTCTATCAAACATTTAAAGAACAATTGATTCCAATACCCTACAAACCATTTGGGAAAATTAGTGAGGAAGTGGTCCTACCAAATTATTTTTATGACACAAATATGGTACTGATACCCAAATCAGGAAGAGATGAAACAGAGAAATAAAATTATAGACCAATCTCCCTCATAAATATAGATGCAAAAATTCTAAATAAAATACTAGCAAAAAGACTACAGCAACTTATCTCAAGAATAATACACTTTGATCAGGTAGGATTTATTCCAGGAATGCAAGGATGGTTTAATATTAGGAAAACCATCAGTATAATTGATCGTATCAACAATAAAACTAGCAGAAACCACATGATCATTTCAATAGATGCAGAAAAGGCTTTTGAGAAAATACAACATCCATTCCTATTAGAAACATTAGAAAGAATAGGAATAAATGGAGCTTTCCTTAAAATAATAGGTAGCATCTATTTAAAGCCATCAGCAAGTATTATATATAATGGGGAGAAGCTAGAAGCATTTCCCATAAGATCAGGGGTGAAACAATGGTGTCCATTATCACCCCTCTTATTCAATCTGGTACTAGAAATGTTAGCAGTAGCAATTAGAGAAGAAAAAGAAATCAAAGGAATCTAATTAGGCAAAGAAGAGACCAAACTATCACTCTTTACAGTTGATATGATGATATACTTAGAGAATCCTAGAGAATCAAGTAAAAAACTACTTGAGACAATTAATAAATTTGGTAAAGTTGCAGGATATAAAATAAACCCACATAAATCCTTGGCATTCTTATATATTTCCAATGAAATTCAACAGCAAGAGATAGAAAGAGAAATGCCACTTAAAGTTACATAGACAGTGTAAAATATTTGGGAATCTACCTGCCAAAACAAACCCAGGATTTATATGACCACAACTACAACACACTTTTTACACAAATAAAGTCACATCTAGCCAATTGGAAAAATATCAATTGCTCATGGCTGGGTCGAGCTAATATAATAGCAATGACAATTTTACCTAAATTAAATTATATATTTAGTGCCATACCAATTAATTTACCAAAAAACTACTTTATAGAGCTAGAAAAAATAGTAACAAAATTCATTTGGAAGAATAAACAGTCCGGAATATCAAGGGAATTAATGAAAAGAAATGCTAGGGAAGGTAGACTAGCCATACCAGATTTCAATCTGTATTATAAAGCAGCAGTCATCAAAACTACTTGGTACTGGCTGAGGAATAGAGGAGTGGATCAATGCAATAGATTAGGCACACGAGATTCAGAAGTCAATGACTATAGTAATCTACTGTTCGATAAACCCCAAAGACCCTGTTTTTTTGGGATAAGAACTTACTATTTGACAAAAACTCCTGGGAAAAGTAGAATATAGTATGGCAGAAACTGGGCATACCCCATTATCTAACACCATATACCAAAATCAAGTCTAAATGGGTGCATGATCTAGGTATAAAGGTTGATACTGTAAGCAGTCTTGGAAAACAAGGAATAGTTTACCTGTCAGATTTGTGGAGAGAGAAAGACTTTATGACTAACCAAGAATTAGAGAACATTATAAAATGTAAAATGGATAATTTTGACTACATGTAATTGAAAAGCTTCTGTACAAACAAAGACAATATAATCAACATTAAGAGGGAGGTGGGAAATTGGGAAAGAATCTTTACAACCTATGTCTCTGACAAAGGACTCATTTCTAAAATATACAGAGAATTGATTCAAATTCATAAGAATACAAGTCATTCCCCAATTTATAAATGATCAAAGGATATGAACAGGCAATTTTCAGAGAAAGAAATTAAAGATATCTATAAGCATATGAAGAAATGCTCTAAATCACTATTGATTAAAGAAATGCAAATCATAAAAACTCTGAGGTACCATATCTCACCAGTCAGATTGGCTAAGATGACAAAACAGGCAAATGACAAATGCTGGAGAGAATGTGGGCAAATTGGAACACTAATGCATTGCTGGTGGAGTTGTGAACTGATCCACCTCTGTGGAGAGCAATCTGGAATTATGACCAAAGGGCTATAAATACTTTCATATCCTTTGACCCAGCAATACCATTCCTAGGGTTATATTCCAAAGAGATCATAGAAGTGGGAGGAAGACCCATATATACAAAAATGTTTATAGCAGATCTTTTTGTGGCGGCAAAGAATTGGAAATTAAGGGGGTGCCCATCAATTGGGGAATGGCTGAACAAGTTGTGGTATATGCATGTTATGGAATACTATTGTGCTATATAAGAAATGAGGAGCAGACAGTCTTCATATTTACCTGGAGAGCTTATCCGAACTGATGCTGAATGAGAAGAGTAGAACCATGAGAACTTTGTGCACAATTACAGACACAACGTATGTGTGATGACCACCTTTGATAGACTGGACTCCTCTCAGCAATGCAGTGATATAAGTCAATCCCAAAAGGCTCATGATGGAGAAAAATGTGTGCATCCAGAGAAAGAACTAGAAAGAACTGAGTTTATATCCAGGTGGAAGCAAAATACCTGATATTTTTCCTTTTCTTGCTTGGTTTTATGTCCTCTTTACCATTTTTCATTCCATCTGATTCAATCCATCTTTATAATCTGACTAATGTATAAAGTGGAAGTATTTACAGATCCTATACTTGACTATATGCCGCCATGGGGTGAAGGGGAGGAGAGGGAGGGAGTCAAAATGTGAAACTCAAGGAATTGTGGAATTGAATCCTGTAAACTAAAAGTAAACAAACAAGTCAATTTTAAAAATTAAAAAAAATTAAAAAAGAACCTACTTAGGCTTCATCTGAGCATGCATGAAGGGAAAAAAAAATAGATAAGAAAGCAGAAAAAAGTTCGAGAAAATTTATAAAGGGCTTTTAATGCCAGAGAAATCTTAATTGAAGCCTGAGGGAATAGGAAATTATGAGAACTTAGTAAGCAGAGTGGTGATTTGATCATGCATTTATGTGCTTTAGAGCTATCACTTTGAAAAGGAAAAGGACCTATGTGCACAAAACTGTAGCAACTGTTTTAGTGGTGGAAAATATTAGAAATTGAGAGAACATACATAAAATTTGCTTAGTTCAGGGGAAAAAGTCAGCACCCTGAACTTCACAGAAAATACAAACAGAAACTATAAGTGAATAAAAAGTACAGAGAAAACAGCACAATTCAACCGACCAACAGTCAGGGCTTCTAGCTGTCTGGCCATTAAATACATACATAGTTGGTTACTAGAGAGAGAAGCACCAATATCTGGGTTTTCAAAGCTGGGGGCACAACGGCTACTCAGAGTCTCATCTGATCAAATCACATAACTCTTCCCATAAGTGAACCCCAAAGCAAAACCTCAGCTTTGGGTATATATAGCTTTCTCCAGGGTCAGAGGATATCACAACCTTCATGACCCACTGCCCTATTACAAAGTGACTAAAGGTGTGGGCCTTTCCAGAAAAAAACAAGCCTCCTCTAAGAAAACTTTTCTTGTTGGGCTCCACATGAGACCCTTTAAGATGCAGGAAATATTATTCAAATTCTCTAGGTCTATTAAGGGGCAGCAAAGATTTTCAAATTCCCTTACCATTACATGGTGCTAAAGAATAGAGAGGTTGCTAACTCCTAACCAAGGAGTCAATCCTATGGGTACAAGAGGTTTTAGGTATTTGAAGGGGGCAGGTTCTAGAGGCAATCTGCAGGTGCCCATGGCCTAGTGTGGTGTGTTCAGAACTGATTCTTAGCAGACCTGAAACACATTCTTTAATGAATTAAAGGTTGACTAGGAGTGAGTTTTCTATTGGAGTGCCAAAGGTCTCTGCTTTTAGATCTGGGGGATAATTTTCTCCTTTCCTCTTATCCCCAGTTAGTAAACCTTAATAAATGCTTATTAATTGACTTATTGACTAACTTGTTTATACCATTCTGTTCAACACTTTTTATCCAATGACTTGATTGGAAGCATAGATGACTTTTTTTTTTATCAGATTTTCAGACAATGTGAAGGTAGGAGGGAAAACTGCTCTGTTATGTAATAGAACTGGATTAAAATAACATCTCAGTAGACTAGAACAGCAAAACTAATAAAAAGTGATTTACAAATACAATTGTAAAAACATGTGTTTAAGTTTGAAAATTTCACAAACATGGAATAGGGGAAAATGTCAGTTCATGTGAAATATGACTCACGATTTTAGTGAACTACAAGAGCCTCATGAATTTCTTTTTAGCGGAAGTCTTGTTTTGAATATTGTAGGCAAGATTCTTCTCCAGTCATAAATTATACTAGATGACTTCTGAGGCTCCTTCCAATGGTAAATCTATGATTAAAGACTGAGAGGGAGTAATTAGGATGGAACCACAAAGGTGAGAGTCCAGAGCATGTGTGCATCTGAAATTAGTTAATTCTAGGCTTCACTCTGAAATTCTCTATCATGCTCTAGCTTTTCATCCTGAAGCTCACTCCAAACCTGGAACCCAAATACTGGGAGTACCCAACACCCCTGTGATTTCTCCCTTTAAATAGATGTCTCCTCCCAGAACCTTCATTTAAGGAGAGAAGTCAGCCCAGTCAGGTCACATTCCACCCCAAGCTACTTTCTATATTTTCTCTGTCCCTGGTCCCTTTGTCTCCTCTTGATCCACTTTTCAGCTTCTTTTTAATATTTTCTTCTCCCTCCATTAAGTTCCATAAGGCTGTCTTTCTAATTGTATTTGTATTCTCAGCACTTAGCACAGTACCTGTCACATGGTAGCAATTAATTAAAATGTTTGTTGGCTAATTGATGTATTGATAGACCTTCTGCAACTCTTTCACCTTCTTTCTTTAGTTTTCTCCTCCTATTAACTTCTACCCAACCTATGAGGAAAAATGTAGCATGACAGGAAGATCAGCTTAGAAATGATCATACATAGCAAGTAATCTGCTGGGTGAATTTGACCAAATCATTTTGTTTTGGGGTTCTTCATCTGTTAGATGCTGAGCTTGAAATAAGTGAATTTTAATCACCTCTGGGAATCATTGATCCCATGATCAGAATTCCTGAACTTAAGGTATGAATAGCCAATGAGTTGAACCTCCCACGTTGTAATAGTATTCCCAAAAAGGAGATTATTATAGCAAATAAACTTTCAATTGGTAGAAAGTGTATCACACACACATATACATACATACATATGTGTATAAGTGTAAGTGTATGTATATATGTGTATACACACACATATATGAGATCAAAGTCCCTGCTTGAAGTGACTGAGCCATACTTTCCCCACAAAAGGATACTTTCATGGGATAAAATACTTGGAATCAATATGGATGTGTGGGCTATTCAGGAAGGACTAGCACCTCTGGTGTGAAGGATTGCTGAGCCATTTTCAGGGCTGCTTATTCACCTTTGGTGTCCACTTTTCACCCAATCCTCACTCAGGTCCAAGAAGCTGTAGCATGCACAATGACCACATCCCTATCATTCTGTCTTGCAAGACAAGCCAAACCAGGCTGAGGGTAACTGACAGGTCCCAAACCCATCAGTGAGCTAGGGGGATATCTATCCCAAGCCTGTGAAGACTTTCCCTGGCAGAATGGGTAGATGAGAACAATTTGTTCCAATGGCCATGAAGGTGGCTGAAGGAAGCACTTTGAAACACTTAGTGTTTGGTCATACAGGGATGATGCTAAGGTCATTCAATGCATCCCAGACCACAATCAGTCATCTTTATTTTTGCCCTGGCACTGGACTTCAATGATTCTGGAAGAGAGACTAAAGCTGATGACTTAGTGAAACACTGCCTCATTTAAATCATTTATGTATAAGTCTAGACATCACCTTTGTGATGTCATTGGTCCTCTTCACAAACAGAAAACATGAAACACTTCCCTTTCTCTATTATACAGGTAGTTCTATTCCATAATAGCCTTAACTAGAAAGAGCTAGTCATCTGGAGAACGAATGAAGGTTCACAGAATGTACATTTCAGACTGATAATGAAGAACTTGGAAAGGAGAAAGATTCTCCTGTATTTCCCCAGTACAAGAATTACAACAAATGTTATTTTAAACAGTTAGTAATTTTACATATCTAGTTAAGCTTTTCATCTATTTTTCAATCTTTCAAATTAACTGATTAATAATATTAGTTTGTGGCTTAACTAATAAGCTTAGTTTTTCCAATCCAATCCTATGACAATTTAAATTTCTAGCATGAAGCCTCATAAATTCAATTCTTGCAGCTATTCAAAGGGGGTCTTTCACCACTTTAGCAGTCTAGGTGTCCTCCTTTGCACTCCAAGTCTTAGTAACTTGGCTATCTTGAAACTAAGTTGTTTAATTATTTATTTTTAAATAAATTGTTTCAAGAGTTGAGAAGAGAAATATAACTACAGCTAACTCTATAGAACTAGACACCACCAAAGTCATATTTGTAGAAATAAGTCATATTCCCTGTTCTACTACAAATATTTTATTTTTTCTCCTGCCAATAACCTGGTGTAATGGAAAGAATATTGAAATAGGATTTGAGAGATGTGAATTTTTGTTCTCATTCTTCCATCAACTAGCCGTTGGATCTGAGCAATCACCTAACTGCTCTGACCTTCAGTTTTCTAATCCGTAAAAAGAGGGTTTTAGACTAAATGCCTTTTAAGGTCCCTTCTAGTTCTTTTTGCTATTCTACAAAGCCTTATTTAAGATTTTATCAGCTCCATCTCCTGGGACCTGATAATTTAGGCAACTTCATAGTGTTATTACTCTTTCCTTTTCCGCCTCAAATATGTGCCCCTCCCTTGCATCCAAAATCTTCAATTATTCTCTGATCAATCATACTTTTCATATTTTTATTTATTAGTACTTGAAGACCAGAAATATGTATTAAAGACAATTCTAGATTGTTGAAGAATTATTACTCAAGTATTTTTACTTTTTCCATTTTTTAACATTTTTTTCTTCTAGCAGTGTGACTTCAAATTCTAGAAGACTGTGGTGAATGATCCAAGAGATTACACATGTGCCTTTTCATTTTCTACTTTAAATATTACATTTTCTTTCTTGATCTTAAAGATCTAAGATGGTATTGTTCCAGGAAAGAGATTTTTTTTACGCAGCTGTTTTTGCCTCCAATAATTCAGCTTTAAAGACTAGGAATTAAAAATATTTTAGATGAATCAAAAATGATGTGCAAAGTTGTTCATTTGTTATTTTTCCCCCTTTGGCTTAAAGAAAAGAAATAATTTACACACAACTTTCTGCATAAACCTGTTTTCCCATAAGCTTTTTCATTTTCAACAATAAGATCATATATTCCTGGTCTTGCAAAACGAGATTTCTCTTAAGGAGATTTTGTAGTATTATAACATTTTCTTTTGCACCCACCTCATCTTTAAAACATTAACTGATGAACAAATGCCACTGATGGGCTATAAGCCCATGAACCTTGAGAAAATCACTTTCCTCCAAACCCTTGTCGAAATTGACTTCTACAATCCTTCCAACAGAAAAGCAATTTTTGTGTCTTTTTATGTGCCTCCTCAGAGTACATAGCTACTGAAGGCCTAGAAAAGAAAGTTCTTGCTACCAAAGTCCTTAGAATTGTTGAATAGTTCAACATCATAAAATTACCTTTTTTTAAGAAATTAAAAAGAGTATAAGTAAAATGCATCTAAACCTGCAATATAATATACATCAAACAATTCAAATGATAACTCTGAGAATGAGGACCATTTTTCTTCTCTGTTGCCTCTTCAGTACTTAACACAATATTTTGAATATTATAAGTCCTGAATATGTACTTTTTGATTGATTGAATCATTTGTTATATTTTCATTCATTATTTCAATCTTTATTTAAATAGGTGGTTTAAAAATATACAATTTTTTCTTATGTATGTCATAAACATGTATAAGAAAAGTATATAAACTCCATATTACTTTGCCGTAAGAAAATAGTTAAGCAAAACCATATATTGTAATTGTGACTTACACTACACATAACTTTCTACTCACAATTTATCATTTTTAATAAGGATTATGTATATGTTTTAACCTCTAATATCTGGAACTAATATTGACCATATTATTTGATCTGCCTTCTCCTGCCTTCTAGTATTTGTTTCATTTGCATTGCTACAGTTATAGCTTGGCCTTTTGCTATATCCCATCTGAAATGGGTTTTTTTCAAATCTGGTCTTAGTCACTTAACATATGGGTGACCCTGGGAAAGTGATTTAACCTCTGCCTGCATTATTTCCTCAACTGTAAAATGAGAATAACATTCCTCCTCTTCCTGGGGCAGCTGTGAGGATCAAATGAGATAATTTTTTTGAAGTGCTTAGCACAGTGCTTGGCAAATAGCAATTACTGTATAAGTGTTAGCAATTATTAATATTTATAAATCAACACAGTTCTGTGATATATAAACAGTAACAGATCATTAAAAATATGTGTATTTATGTTTGTATGTGTGCATATATGTATACACATTTAATTCATAGAATATTAGCTGTGATAACAGCTTCTTTCGTTTTGGGGTTATTATTTCATGTTTATCATGTCTGAAACCAATCAAGTCTTTTCTTTTTTTTGTTTTTAATTTATTTTTTAATTAATTTGTTTGTTTCCTTTTAGTTTACAGGATTCAATTCCACAATTCCTTGAGTTTCACATTTTGTTCCCCTCCCTCCCCTCCCCACCATGGTAGCATATAGTCAAGTATAGGATCTGTAAATACTTTCACATTATACATTAGTCAGGTTATAAAGACAGATTGTATCAGGTGGAATGAAAAATGGTAAAGAGGACATAAAACCAAATAAGAGAAGGAAAAAGAGCAGGTATTTTGCTTCCACCTGGATATAAACTCAGTTCTTTCTAGTTCTTTCTCTGGATGCACACATTTCTCTCCATCATGAGTCTTTTGGGATTGACTTATATCACTGCATTGCTGAGAGGAGTGCAGTCTATCAAAGCTGGCCATCACACATACGTTGTGTCTGTAATTGTGTACAAAATTCTCCTGGTTCTACTCTTCTCATTCAGCATCAGTTTGTATAAGCCTCTCCAGGTAAATATGAAGACCGTCTGCTCCTCGTTTCTTATAGCAAAATACTATTCCATAACATGCATATACTACAACTTGTTCAGCCATTCCACAATTGATGGGCTTCCCCTTTATTTCCAATTCTTTGCCACCACAAAAAGAGCTGCTAATAACATTTTTGTACATATGGGTCTTCCTCCCACTTCTATGATCTCTTTGGGATATAACCCTAGGAGTGGTATTGCTGGATCAAAGGGTTTGAAAGTATTTACAGCCCTTTGGGCATAATTCCAGATTGCTCTTCACAAAGGTGGATCAATTCACAACTCCATCCACGATGCATTAGTGTTCCAATTTGCCCACATCCTCTCCAGCATTTATCATTTTCCTGTTTTGTCATATTAGCCAATCTGACTGGTGAGATGTGGTACCTCAGAGTTGTTTTGATTTGCATTTCTCTAATCAATAGTGAATTAGAGCATTTCTTCATGTGCTTTTAGATATCTTTAATTTCTTTCTCTGAAAATTACCTGTTCATATCCTTTGACCATTTATCAATTGGGGAATCAATCAAGTCTTTTTTTGAGAAAGTGAATGAGATATAAAATATAAGCCTTCTTGTATAGAGCCTTGAAGTCTTTGGCCTTTCTTAATCCTATTTTCTGAATTATACTTTTCTATATATTTGCTCCCATCTTCAAATTTTCTCTTCTTTCCATTGGAATTGTCCAGTAGCAGAGCATATGTTATTTTTTAATTTAGAAGGATTCATTTATTTCTCTACCCCTTCATCCTTAGAAACTGATAGTGATACATTCCTATACTGACCAGTAGGAAATGACTTTTTATAAATGTGTGTTATCACTAGGTCTACTGCCCGCTCAACAGCTCAAAGTTAAACTCTGAATTGGTAAAAAAAAAAATACACATATTTGTGTGTACATATACATATATACATATGAAGAGCAATTAGAAAAAATATGGTGATAATTAAAACAACTTAATCTTGAACTATTTAAGCAAGTACTTTGCAATCATGATAGAAAAGACATAAATATGTACCATGATAACTTTATTCATAAATTTAGTCATTGTAAATTAATTACTACAACATGGAGACCAAATAGTCCAGAAAGCAGTTTAGTATGATAAAATCTGAATTTCTTGCCAAGCAGGAGACATGACTACCAAAGGAGTATAAGTAGTATCATTTTTTAAAGCAATTGGGGTTAAGTAACTTGCTCAAGGTTACACGGCCAGGTGTTTCTGGGTGGGTGCTAAGTTTCTGAGTCTGAATTCGATCCCAGGTCATTCCGACTCTGGGGCTGGTGCTCTTACTCGCTGTGCTACCTGGCCTCCCCTAGGAGTATCGTTTTTAAAAGCAAGAGAAACAGCAAAAAAGGAAAACCAGTTTCAAGAAAGCTTGACAAAATTTCCAACTAATCAAAATCATCTCAAAGGTATTACAAAAAAATGAAGATTTGTAAAAAGCACTAAAATGTATTTATTTTCTTTAACAAGGGGAGGGGAACCCCTACAAATGATTTGTAGCTTAACAGCCTTGTTTGTGCTTATCCAGGTAATAAAGGTGGGAAGGTCACTTAATATTCTGTTCTCTTTTAAAAAATACTGTAACAAAATTCTGTCTCTATGACAGAGACTAGTTAAACTAGGGTAACAATTTGCTCTTTTGGTTCTATTTTCTTCCCTCTGGATCAGTTCAAATCAATCTTCCAAAGGGAAGATTTTGAAGGAAACTATGTTGATCTTTTCCACGACAGGTTTCTATTTGTAACAGTCTCCCTTCAAAGAACCCATGTATTTTATTTTAAGTTGCTACTGGTTACCCTTTCCACACAGAATAGTCCAAGTTTTTGTAAATACATATTTCAGTTGTGCTGTGGTTTATTTTATAGGTTATTTTATCATCTACCTTCAATTGTAAACTATTCCTTATCTTGTCATTTGATGACCAGAATTTATGAGTTATCTACATATTTTAAAGGAGTATACTATTTTAAAAAATGTAAATTAAAAAAATTGCAAAAGTAAGCTATAAATGATAATATAGGGGCAGTTAGGTGATATAATTGATAGATTGCCAGCCCTGGAGTCAAGGAGACTCATCTTCCTGAGTTAAAATCTGGCTGCAGATACTTGCTAATGTGTCACTAAGGGGAAATCACTTAAACCTGTTTGCCCCAGTTTCCTCATCTGTAAAATGAGTTGGAGAAGGAAATGACAAGCAATTCAAGTATCATTGTCAAGAAAACCCCAAATAGGGTCAAACCCAACAACAACAACAAAACCCTACTCAACAACAACAACAATAGAATAATGGAGCCTGAGACTACTAAAATGGAAGCATACAAAATAAGGGAGGGAAGCTCGAAAGATAAACTCTTCTAAGTAATTTCAAATCATTCCAAAGAAGACTAAAAGGAGAAAGTATCTAAAGGATCACTATGGATTCACAGGGGATTCATTATAGAATAATAGACTTAGAGGTTAAAGGAATGCCAGAAAAAAAAAAAAACTTACCTAGTCTGGTCCATTTTACGGGTAGGGAAGCTGAAGCCAGAGATATTAAA
This sequence comes from Petaurus breviceps papuanus, assembly GCF_028583685.1. Classification (NCBI taxonomy): domain Eukaryota; kingdom Metazoa; phylum Chordata; class Mammalia; order Diprotodontia; family Petauridae; genus Petaurus; species Petaurus breviceps. Next base: position 28,051,122 of record NW_027185616.1, read on the forward strand.
TGACTATCCCAGGTTACACAGTTAGTAGATCTTACAGTCAGAATTTGAATCTAGGTCCTCTGACTTCAAATACAGTTCTCTTTTTACTGTCCCTAAGCTGAAATTAAAACAAAAACAAGAACAAGTTATGATAGCAAAAAGTACATCTAAAAGGGGAGGAGTGAGAGAGAGGGTGGTCCTATGACAATAATGACTCAAATGATCAATCCAAGAATGTTCTGTGGCTTCCAAAAAATGCTAAGGATAATGGCAATCCTTGCACCAGGACTGAGGCTGTAATATCTAGACTTCACAATCCTGGACATCTTTTTATGACTCTATGTTTCATTTTCTGAGTTTAGGTCAGTGACTAATATAGGATAAGCTCTGGGAATACTTTCTCAATCTCCACTTGCACTAACACATTGAGTCACCAGAACATAGCTGAGATGTTCCTTGAGCGTTTTAAGGTGAGCACTGAAAGGCCACAGGTATCTTTCTTTTTTTAAAAAAAATTATTTGGTATTTTATCTTCCCCCAGTTATACATGAAAACAATTTTTAATATTCATTTTAAAAACATTGAGTCTGAAATTCTTTCCCTCCCTCCCTCCCTACTCTCCCCCTCACTGAGAAGGTAAGCAATTAGATAAAGGTTATACATCTGTAGTCATGTAAAAACATTTCCAGAAAAATCTTGTTGTAAAAGAAAATATAGACCCCCCAAAACCCATTAAGAAAAATAATGTAAAAGAAAGATATGTTTCAATCCATATTCAGATACCACCAGTTCTTTCTCTGGGTATGGGTAGCATTTTCCATCATTAAGTCCTTTATAATTGTTTTGAATCATTGTATTTCTGAGAACAACCAAGTCATTCACATTTGATCATCTTAGAATACTGCTGTTACTTTTGTACATAGTACATTTCTCTTTGCATCAGTTCATGTAAGTTTTTCCAGGTTTTTCTGAGAGCATCTTGCTCATCCAAATGATGTATTTGTAAAGCACTTTGCCCAGTAACATGGCACATAGTAGGTGCTATCTAATTAATTATTCCCTTCCTTCTCCCTTCCCCCTCTCCCTTCACATCCCCCATGATCCTCTCACACCTACTGTCAAAGCTCTGCTTCCCACCTCCTTCCAAGGATGATGTTGCTCTTAGTTTCCTCTCTTCCAAAGCTACAAATCGCAGGAGGTTTTGTGGCCAGTCCACCCCTTTCCCTGAGTGATTACACATATGAGAGTTGCCTAATTTAAAAAATCCCCCAAATTGAAGCCTATGAGACAAGTCAAGGCCATTAGATATGACTTTAGGAAAACAAACCATCATTCCTTATTAGTTCTGTATCACAAGGAATTCCTCTCATTATCTACACAATGGAAAGACAGCCCAGATTGTGCTTCCCATGTCATGTCTGAAGCTGTGACTTGGAGAAATGTGCTTGGAGGAAATAGCTATAGGTAGCATGCTGGAAATTATTGGGAAGCAGAGGGAATAACATAGTTAAAATGAAATTCAGTTGAGAAGTATGTATGTATGCCTTTGTATGTATAAAAACAAACATATCTTATGTCCACACATCGATGTCATTGGCAGAAAGTCATGGATCATAGCAAAAGGACACAAAATTTCAATCTCTTCTCACACAGAAAAATCTAATGAGTCACTTTGAAATGTCTGACATCTCCTACTCAGGAAATAGCAAGGAGAGCCAAGGCTATAGCTGATCTGTCAAAAGACTGAAAGAGATGGGGAGCATATAGCTGGCAGATAAAAAGGCTGGAGCAACTTAGAATCTTTGAAAAATCACAGAAAGGTCTGAATAGGATGAAGCAGGAAGTTTTACAATAAGTTGCACAACTGAATGAGACATAAATCTGGTAATCATCTCCTAGGAGATGTATATGCACACACATAAATAAACACACACACGTGTGTGTGTGTGTGTGTGCACGCACATGTGTGTGTGTGATATGGATCTGAGTTGGATCAGGGTGGCAGCAAAACTATTTTTCCTCTTGTGATTCCTTAGATTAGGATAAATATCTGAGCAAAAAATTCTATTTGAGACCAAGTTAGGAGTGTCTATAGAAAGGTAAGTTTCATCTTGGAGGCCAGGGAGGTAGGTGTATGAATTTCAAGAAATTATATCTCTTTGGAAACTCTCAGTAATTGTTTGTGTGACTCAAGAAATTTAGAACATTTCCTTCTGTAGCAGCAAGCACCCCAGCATCCCCAGGATGGCTGCCAACACAGGTTCTTAGATCTGCTTTTCTAAAGGAAAGCAACTCAAAATGGGCAAAATGGGTTAACAGTCTTGCTTTTATTAATCAAACATATCATTTACCTAGTTCAGGGGAAAAGGTGAGCTCCCTGAACTTCAGAGTATACAGACAGGTTACAAGAAGAAGTTACAAGAAGACAGAGAAATGAACAGATCAAGGAGACAGGCCTCCAACTGTCCAAGTATTACATCTATACCTAGTCAGTTACCAGAGAGGGAAGCATCAACATCTGGGTTTTTCAAAGCTGGGGGGCTCTCAACAGCTGCCCAGAGTCTCATCTGGTCAAATTACACAACACTTCTCAAAGTGAGCTCCCCCAAAATGCCTCCCATCAGGGATTATATAGCCTTCTCCTGATTCAGAGAATGTAACAACCCTCTTGACCCACTGCCCAATCACAAAGTATCTCCTGAAAAACAAGCCTCGCACCACAGGCTCCAGGTGCACTTAAGGCTATGAAGGGCCTAGGGGCAGGGAAGATCCTAAAAATTTACATTCCTATTACACCTTCCCAAGGTGAACCTTTTGATGTTTGTTTTGTTTTAGTGTGTATAACTACTTGTATCATTTACTGTAATAGAGATCTCCTGGGAATAACTTCCTTAGGCACTTGTTCACCAACATAGGATCTTTGAGAGGTGACTGGAGTCACTGAGATGTAAAGTGACTCACAGTCATTATGTGTCAGAAGTGAGACTTGAAAGAAAGTCTTCTGGACTTGGAGACCAATTCCCAGCCCTCTAAGTCATGCTGCCTCTCTAATGATCTTAGAAGCATCTGCTCTGAATTACCTTTTCCCATGAAGGTAATTTAAAATATTTTTAATTATATAGGGATATGAAAATTTGATTTTAGATTGAATTCTTCTATGATTTATAGGTTTCTCTTTCCTATATGGAGTCTTTGATGAGCATGAAGGTGTGACTGCTGAGAAAAAAATTTCTTACATGCTTCAAATTGATAGGATTTCTCTTCAGTGTGAATTCTCTGGTGGACATGAAGGTTTGACTTGGTACTGAAGCTTTCCTCACTCTTTGTAGTCATCAGGATTTTCTCATGTGTGGACTCTCTGATGAACCTGCAAATTGGAGTTCTACCTGAATTTTTCATTACATTCTTTGCATTGATAGGGTTTCTCTCCTGTGTGGACTTTCTGATCGGTACAAAAACTGGAGTTGAATCTGAATCTTTCTCCATACTCTTTGCATTGGTACGGTTTCTCTCCTGTGTGGATTCTCTGATGGGTATGAAAACTAGAGTTGAATATGAATCTTTTCCCAAATCTTTTGCATTGTAAAGGCTTCTCACTTGTGTGGACTATTTGGTGAACCTTTAAGTTTGAGTTGTTTGTGAACCTTTTCCCACACTCTTCACATTGAAAAGGTTTCTCTCCTGTGTGGAGTCTCTGATGAGCAACAACATTTGAGTCATTATTGAATCTTTTCCCACACTCTTTGCATTGAAAAGATTTCTCACCTGTGTGGACTCTCTGATGAACCTGTAAGTTTGAGTTGTACCTGAATCTTTTCCCACATTCTTTGCATTGATAAGGCTTCTCTTCTGTGTGGATTCTTGGATGAACATGTAAACTTGAATTGTTTCTGAATCTTATCTCGCTCTCCATACATTGAAAATATTTCTAAAAATATGGAACACTTCACTAATTTGGTTGTCATCCTTGCTCAGGGGCCATGCTAATCTTCTCTGTATTGTTCCAATTTTTAGTAAATGTGCTGTTGAAGTGAGCACAACAGGTATTTTTCTAATGCAAGGGCTTATGGCTTCTCCCTGGTACACTTCCAGTGTTGGTTTTGGGTCAATTATTAATTATACACTCAAACTTAATTAGTTGTTAGCAAGTTTAAGAAGAAATATTTAATATGGTAATAGAATAAGAAAATTGGAATAAAATATCCTTCTACACTCTCCTCTGTTCCCCAAGTTTAAGACATACTATCCCACAGATAAATGCAATATATAGGGCAGCAGTTGTCAAACTTTTTGATCTCAATAATCCTTTATACTCGGGGCGGCCAGGTAGCACAGCGAGTAAGAGCACGGGCTCCAGTGTCAAGATGACCTGGAGATCGAATCTCGGGCTCATACACTCAGCATCACACCCAGAAATAACTGGCTGTGTAACCTTGAGCAAGTTACTTAATCCCAATTGCTTAAAAAAAAGAATCCTTTATACTCCCTGAAATTATTGATATCCCTAAAGAGTTTTGGTTTTTTTGAGTTGTACATATCAATATTACTGAGTGAAGTTAAACTTGACAAATTTTTAAATTATTTCATAATTTATTAAAATAATAAAAAACATTGTGTCTTAATATACATCTATATTTTTGAAAAAAATCATTTTTCTGAAACAATATTAGAGTAGAGTGCTATGGATTTAAATATTTCGGTTAATAGCTATAATATCTGGCATATTTGAAGATAACTGAAATATTTCCTTCTGCATTCAACCTATTGTAATATGTTGTTTGGTTATGGTACATGAAGAAAAACTGGCCATACAGAGATATAGTTAGAAAATAGAAGAATATTTCTTTTTTTGTTGTTGTTTTGTTTTCATTTCACTTTCATTTGTACTCTAATGCTATATTTGCTCCTGAGCCATAAGCTTTTGTTTCTTCAGTTTCTTATGAGATATCGCTTTCTTTTGAGCAACCTCTTCTGGTTTTGGAACAATTTGATCCTTTTCAGTAAGTATCATCTCAATATGGCAAGGAGAATTCATGTATGAGTTGATTTGATCACAAGCCCTGTAAATATGACATCACATTTTGGGAGCCTTGTTAACCTGTATATGCTCAATGACAAGAGACTATAACATTCAAACCCTCCAGGTCTACATTACTCTCTGCATCTTTAAGCATATGCAGCAAGTATTCAGCACTCCTTTTGGGCCAAAGACCCTGTGTCCAAACTCCATTGCTTAGCCTGGGCATGCCTGTCAACTCCATCATTTTATCTATGGAATGTAACACATTGTTTCTTCAATGTGACATTTTTCAAATACTTGACAGCTTTTCAGATATACATGTACTTGATAGCTTGGGCTGTTTCATAGGTATTTGTGAAATGGACCTGGAGATTTGAACCCCTCAATTTGCATGACTTTATTGGGTTATCTGGATCAAGAGAGGACCTCACCATTTTATATGATTACCTAGGATGACTCAAGGGATGATGAAGGAAAAAAAATATTTTACTAGGAAAATCGCATCTTAATACTGTGGAAATTGTTGTGACACCATGCACACACTATAAGGATATTAGGAAATGTATTTTTAGGCTTACAGATCACATGTGTCAAAGAGGTGACTCATAGATCTTCAAAGTCCTTTCATTGGAATGATTAAGATTTTGTCCTTGGCTATAAAGTCATTTTTCTTCTGGGTTTCTTAGAGAACCTAAAATCTGTAATCTCTCTTTAGTTATTGATGGAGACACTGCCATCAGCTGATCATTGGGTGCTCCTAGGGAAAATGTTGGGAAGATGGGAAACCTTCTGAACTTCTGAATGAAGTTTTCCTCTGGTCAAGGAGGTGGGGATCAAGACCAAGACTGAAGTCACAGCTCTAGCTCATCGTCCCTCTCCCCCACTTAGGCAAATTTCCCTTCTCAAGGCTTTAGCTAGAACACTCCTCCCGGATTGCTTGAATCTCTTCAGTTTCTGATTTAGCTGCCTGGTTTTATACCAATACCAAGGGAATTAGTAAAGACCACCTCCAGTTGGAATAGATTTCCTATGCAGTATCACTGCAACTCATCCAATGACTTTCCAGAACTTTTCATACTTAGTCTAATGTCTTTGAGACCTATTCTCAGAAAAAAAGACAAAAAACCAAACAAACTAAAATCATCAGGGATAAATGAGGTGGGGTGATTATAATGTCACTTTTTCAGTCTGAGAATTGAATTTCAGGTCTTAATTTCCAAGTTTAAGTGTTCCTGTGTTGAAAGATTAGACACACAAGTCAAGTAAGGGAAGAGGATGAAAACACTTCCTTAATATGTTTCTCAAAGGAGAAGACCACTTATTAAAGAAGCTTCTGCTTCTGGAAGACAAAAGCAATGCCATGAAGGATCAGACAACATGGATGTTGGCAATTCTCCATCCTATGTTTCTGAGTTGCTCACACTTTCCTAGTCCAAAGTCAATGGGAAGTCTTTGTTCAGTGAAAAGTGTCTTTATACATTTACTTCTGTATTCGTTTATATACTAGCTTACTTATTTACTTCCTTTTCAGGGTATCTATTGAGCACAATGGGCTTTCATATGTTGTTTATATGTGACTGTTTTCCTTTATATTTATTCAGTTTCTGTAGAAGAGAAAATAAAGAAAATGATATAACTGGACAGAAAGAAAGAAAATACTAAAAGCAATGTAAAGGACATTTTAGCTGCTGGTGGCAAGGGTGTTGGGGCCTGTAGCTCTCTTTGGCTCTCAGGCAGCCTCTCTGAGTTCAGGTCTGACTTAACAAGATACAGAGCAATCAGCAATATATGCTGATCTCATCTGTGGTCAGGGCACCCTAACCTCTAGGAAGTGCCGAGGTGTCCAGATTATGTGCTGTCACGCAATGTACCCTGTTACCCTGAGATTATCTCAGGGACTAAGGGTAAGTGCACAGGAATATGTAAGCTGTTCTGGACACAGCCTCCCTGTTCTCTGATTGCCCCCCCCCACCTTTCCTCACGAGCTGTCCACAAGCTCTGCAAGTGCACTTTGGGGATTTAAGGGCTGAAGCATGAGGGGGCTGAGGGTAGAGGTAGAGATGCAACAACACGCCTGTCCTGCCAATAATGCTGTACCCCTTTCCATTTCCATTGACTCAACTTCTCCTTTATGAGACCACAAAGTGGCTAGCATGTGCACTGAGGACCTAGGAAAGGTAAGACTCAGCTAGAAACGTTGAGGTCACAAGAAATGGTGCCCAAACAGGAAAAAAAAATAAAGTATGTGTGGTTTTAAAGGGACCTTTTAGCTAAGCCCCCATATTAGTGGGGAAGATAGAGGAGAAGCCCCGAGGGACCAGGGAAATTCTGGGGTTGGCTCAGGATGAAAATGGGGAATCCCCCCTATAACTAAGTCAGAGGAAATGGAGATTTGGGCTCCACAGCTTTATAAGGCAGTTAAAGGCCAGGGGCAGACCCTCCCACTTAAGGACCTCTGGAGATTTATTGAAAAAGTGAAAGTATTCTCTCCTTTCATAGAAGACATGGACTTAGATAAGCAGAAATGGGGTATAGTTGGGGAACAAATAAATTGGAAGCCAGCCAAGAGAGAGAGGAGTGAGGGACTAATGGAGGATGACTCCAGCATTTCCTTATTTCTGCCCCTTTTCTATGGAATATATTAATGATATGCTTAACATCAAAAATGAAAGTGCCAGGGATGGCTCGAACAATTCACTGTGATATAGCTGTTTTTGTTGGAAACCCATAAAAAGAAAATTATCGTGTAAGTTTTACCTAGGACCAAACATAATATGTGATTTCTGCAAATGATCTTTAGCAATTTCTGAGTGCACTCTTCCTGTCATTTTCTCCGTCTGTTTTGTCTATGTGTCTCTGTGTGAAAGAGTGTGAGTGAGTAATCTAACATCCTGTAAGGTTCAAATGCAGCTGGACTTTCCTTGGAATGCTCTTATCTCTTTCCCTCCCCCTTCCTGAGGAGAGAAAAAGAAAAGAAAAATATTTTATTTTATAGATTTTATGATGGTTATGTTAAGTCATAGAGTATAGAAAGAAGTATCAGGCATAAACTATCTGCATTAAAAAGTGTGAACAGAAGTTTTAAGATATTTAAAAGTTTGAAAATCTCCTCCTCTTCATTCCACTCTGGCCAAGTGGAGTGAGGAGAAGGTGATAAGAAATAATAAGGGAATTTTTTCTCTCAGATTAAAGGGACATACGAACAAGCATTTCCTGCCTCGCTTATTAGAAAAATAAATCTGTGTATCAGAATGAAACTGTAAGTCAATTGAATTCATGTGAAAAGTAAAAAAGTGTCACTCCTAATTTGATGCTAAAGATAAGTCAGAATTCATTTTACTATTTGGCATTTAGGCAAATTAGGATATTTGCTAAGATTTGATAAGGAAAGTAAGGTTTTTTGGGTTCTATTGTAGTGAGATAAGGGAGTAGGTGCCACTCCCCAAAATCACTTTTGCTAGAGAGGTCAAAGCTATCACTTTCAAAGAAGTTTTTTTTAAGGAGTGGACACATAAATAAAGTTTATTGGAGTAAAAGTTAAATCAGGTGAAAACATTTTTCAAAAATTTATTAAAATGGGGCGGCCAGGTAGCACGGTGAGTAAGAGCACTGGCTCCAGTGTCAGGAAGACCTGGAGATCAAATCCCAGGCTCAGACACTTAGCACCCACCCAGAAACACCTGGCCGTGTAACCTTGAGCAAGTTACTTAACCCCAGTTGCTAAAAAAAAAAATTTAAAATCTTTCATCCTAAGGAAAAAAAAAAGATAGAGAGTGTGGAAGACTAATAAGGAATTTAAGTTACCCTCCCAATCTGACTAAAGGCAGAAAGCATGATAAATTTATCAAGGACCCCACTAGCAACAACACTGATCATTGAAGCCCACACCTTTAAGCAAGCAGATGAACCTCTCCATTCAAAACCCCTAACTACACAATCAGGCTCTGCATCTATGAGGAGAGGAGAACAATCTCTACACTTGATTAGCCCAATTTTCTATCAATACTTTTTGCAAGTGATGATTTGGAAATACAATCAATGTCACAATGTCATTGTGTTGTTATGATGGTCTTCCTAAATTGTAGTAAAATTCTCTCATTTAAAAAATTGAGGAATCATTCTAAGCCAGAACTAGTGTCAGATAAGCAATTTTATATGAATTTTATTGGAACTAAAAGATAAAGAACTTGTTTAAAAATTTATGTCACTTACATCTTATAATGTTTATATATGCCATACAGAAAAACTATTATTTAAACATCTACCTGAAGTTAGAGAGGGTTTACAACTAAAACAATTTGATTATCAGTTACTTGGAACTTGTAAGATTATTGAGTTATTTTGTTTTAATGGTAAAAACTTAAAATTGTTGATCAATTAATGTATGTAGAAATTAGGAGACTAGGTGAAAAATTTATTTTGGATTAATTCTGCCCATTCAGAACTTTCTTCCCCCATGTGTGAGAGTTAGCAATGCAGGGGAATAAACATTACCCCCGCCTCTCCCCTGCCGCCCCAGTCTCTCCTGCTTACAATCTATATCAATCTTACTTATGTTGTAAAACTGCCAAAAGCCCATGGACACTATCTGTAGAGGCAAGGTCATTCAGCCTGAGAAAGGAACTTGTTTCAGTTATGTAGTTCCTAAACAATGAATCTAACTTGCTAAGAAAGTTGCAAAATATTAAAAGTATTTCTAACAATTGAGAAAGAAAAACATTAAATGAAATTATATCTCCATTATATAGAGGGATCCTAATACTAATAGATTTTATAAGTACTTTGATCAGCTTCAATTACTATACCTTTTTTGATTAAAAACTTTGTGATATTTAAGAATTCTGCAATAGTTTGTCAATAAATACTTTGAGAATCTATGTTACTTATGTTATATCAGTTTGGTTTAAATAAATCTCACTCTTTAAAGTTTTGTTTTTGCTTTTAGGATTTACAAGACAACTTGCAGCTAAGTTAAAGTAAAGTACAACAGATTTTGCTATTTTGATTCCAATGTATAGTCATTCCATGGCCTAGGCAAGAGTTAAAGTAGTGTCTGAACTTATAAGTAAAAGATTCAATTTCTGAAATATGTCTTTCTTCCAAAGTGAAGGATAAACAAGCTTTGTGTAACAAGGATGTAAAGTTGTAAAGTTCTAGTCAGGAACTTCTTTTGTCTATCAGCTTCCTGGAATTACAAACTAATTAATTGTAATTATATTAACATTATTTCTAATAAGATAAAGTAATTAATATTCACTTTCCTTCTACCCATCAGACACAGCTTTCTGATATGCTATTATTGTTAAATGATTTTTCTTTTCCCTTAATATTGAGTCAGATAACAAATATTCTGTATATATATGCCAACACATATTGATACTGCTAAACTTAAACACACTCAGAATACATATCTTGATCTTTTTAACCTTTTTCAGAAGTTACAAGCTCTTATGACATAGAGGCCACCTATATTGCAGTTCATTCTTCACTTCCTGGGGCTCTTTATCTAAATAACGTGTCTATTAATCAAAAGTTCAAGTTTCTCCCACTTTTTCCTCAAATATTCATAGAATACATTAGCTTACTCTTATTTTCATCAAAACTCATATACTCTGTGTAACCATATGTTATAATTTTCTGTTTCTATGAATGAGTACAGTGCTGATGCCTTGGGAAAGACTTGAAGGGTTGAAGGTTTGGAGATTATGGTGACAATGAAGAATGTTAGGCAGATGGAGATATGGAATGACAAGATAACGTGAAAAGTTCTATATAATCTTGCTTTTTGATACAAGAAATAAAGTGTAGTAAACCATTGGATCACAAAGGGAAAAAACAATAATTTTAACAGTATGGAATTTTTCTAATAATAGGAAGAAAATAAATTGCTAAAATTGTCCAAGCCATAATGTTCAAAATGGACACTTATTTTAAGCTCTATCTAGAAAATTTCAAAAGCAAAAGCAAACAAAAAACAACTTCACTAAAATGGTCATCTTTTAGTCTTTAGACACAGAAATTCACCTGTTTGGTGATATTGAATGACTGAATCCATTACTAGCATTACAATGGATTTTATCTTTAAAGTTTTTTGTCTTGTATTTTTGAATTCATTAGTGAGACACTAAAAATTGAATACTCTTTGAGGATTTTAAATGAGTAATGTGATGACTACCAAGTAGGGAAAACATATTAGTCTAGTCCCTGTGGCTGTCATATTGTCCCATCTCAACAAGAATACTGAATGAGAAGAGGAAACCTATTGAATATAAATTACTGTTATTACAAAAATATTTCTCTTTTATTTTTTATGCTCCCCTTCCATTTAGTTTTATAGATTGTTTTGCTATTGTTGTTAGAAACCAGATATATCAATATGATGTTTATAAGCTATGCCCTAGCAACAAGGAATTATGATAATCTCTACATTCTCGAATCCCCCAAATTATATTATTTTGTTTAAATTTTTTTGTGGGCATTCTATAATATTTTCAATATTAAAAATGATATTTATATTTGGAGGGCCAAAACATTCATATTTGCTCAAGTTTGTATGCATTTTTGTGATATTATATTTATTAAATGACATAATGGTAAGTTTCTAGACCTGGAAAGTTTCTTAGAATTCATCCAATGTAGCCATTTTATGTTATATATTAGGAAACCAAGTCTCTGAAATATTATGTAACACCTAATTCTATGTTGCAAAATGAGAACTTGGGAGAAATAAGGTCTCTTCACTCCCAAAGTCAATGTTTTTTCTACAATGTATTATTATTATTTTGATACTCATTTAGGAAAACTAAGTTCAATATTAGAAGGCTTGGTTTTAATCCCTTCCTCTGCCACTTATTTCTAAGTGAAGTTGATCGAGTCAGTTAACCTCTGTAAGTTTTATTTACCTCATCTGAAACATGTTCATTTTCTACCTTTATTTTTTTCTGCAAAAATTAATTAAGAATCTCTGGGGGGCAAAAACAATATATAACTTTCCTGGTTTTTTCCTTAATAGCTTTGAAATTCAAGGCTATGTGCATATTTATTAATGATCCATAAATTTTGGAATACCTGAATATTTGTAAAGGTTGCTATGCTATCATGAAAAAAAAATACAAAGAGCTGGGAAATTATCTCTCTCCAACAGACAAATAGTCAATAGAAAGCTGGTAACACTAAAAAGCAATTTATAAAATGAGATGACAAGAATAAAGATACTGTAGCAGGAGGTATGGGCATACCTATATTCTAACATCGTGCATGCAGAACAGTCAGAAACAGTTTGTGGTCAGTTCTTTTCAGTTCTATCACATGAGTGAAGAGAACAGACAGCCTGGTACAGCACAGCTGCTCTTTCCATGTATTTAATGAGTTTCTTAATGCACTTCATTGTTCCTCAGTATTAGAAGAACATATGTCAATTTAACCCTTAATAGTGAATCTCATTTGACTTATTTCCATGGTTTATTTTTCCCTCTCTCATAGCTTTTCAGCACCTTTCCATGGTCTTGATATGGGATAAGAAATGATATGGTCCTAGTTAAGTTTATCCATTTAAAGTACTATTACCATTTTCCTCCTTCCTAGTGATCATTTTTAAGACCTCAGCAACTTCAGAACAAATATTTCTTTAAAATAATTGCAAACGTAAATGTCTTCCTGGAAAAGTATTAGTTAAAAATGATTAATGGTCATGACTGTTACCATAACCTGTAAGGTTAAATTTTCATGGAATAATTGTACAAGTGGCCTCTGAAATTAGACTAAATTGCTACTGTCTTATAACAAAGCAACGTATGCAAAATTAACATAACAAAATAATTAGAACTGATCTCAAAATAGCAATCATAATTATCAGGCAAGTTTATTTGATTTAGGTATGATTTTTAAAACTTCTTGTGTAATGAATCTAAACAGACACATTTTTATATTTATTTAAAGATTTAATATAAGTACTGTACAGGATTATAATTGATTAATTACAATAAGGCTAAGTAAGAGAATTCATTCTTCCCCAAGAAATTCCAGAGTAGACTTGATATTAACTAGTTTATGGCATTCAGTTTTGATTTGCAGCTACTATTTTGCAAGCTTTAACTTTGAAGACATTGATCAAAAATACCACCTTATACCACATACAATAACCCTGTCAAATGCCTGACAACACCTCATAACAACAACCTTATGCTCATAAAAGAAACGTATTTCAAAGACAACACAAAACCAAAAGATGTGAGTGGCAAATAGCCAAAGAGGAATTGACTTTGCCTCCTATTCAAAACTCTACTTGTGAATGTATACCGTTTTCTTACAGCGCATCTCTTTTAATTGGAACAATCCTAATGAAGAGAGCCTCTGGCAGAAGGAACTTAAGTCAATGGAAAAGACAGGGGTAGGGAGTGAAGGGAAATCCACTGATGCTTTACAAACTCATTCTCTCACAGTTTATACCACAAATGATTAGAGAACACTAATTTTCTAAACCCAAATAACAGATGTATGGGAAGAGAGAGCTAAGGATTTGTGTATATTTGAGGAAAGGGTCCCTCACTGGTGTGCATATTTAGCTTTTATTTATATCCACAAGCATTGAGCATAATAAGAGATATAATAAAGGAGAAATATATCTCCTGGGCTTACCAATTTGTTTACAAATTTTTCGGGGACAAGGTTTTTGTTTTATAAAGTTCATTAGCATAAGTTTTCCAAACTTCAGCATTGATGACAATAACCTTGATGAAGGAAGAGCTTTTCAATGTCAAACTTTTGGAAATAGTGAAAAATATTCATCCAAGTGGATATTATTAGGAAAAAACCTGGCCTCTTCAACTCCATACCACCAATTACTAGCACAACCAGTATGCAAAGTTATAAACAAAGACTGATTGTGTGATGCATTCTAGTTAAGTAGAACCTCTGATCCTCATCTCAATAACTGTGATGAAGTCAGAATATGAGCAAGTTTTGTTGGATGAACTTGTGGAGTGGCATAAAGAGGAACTATGACATGGGAGTTCATGTTCAGCAGTAGCTTGAAAATCAGATGGTTTATTTTTGTTAACCATGAACCAAAAATTACTGCTTTATCAAAGCCCAGACTGCTTGTGTTTTTGCTTTTGTGCATGGCATCTCCTGCTCAGGAAAGTAGTATTTCCTGTTTCATAAGCTAGCTGCACTTGTTGTCTTGCCTTTTTGTTTTTGAAAGTAGTTTTTCATTTTGTATTTTGCACAAAATTGGTATATTTGACAATATCTTCATGGTGCTTTTGTTTCAATGTTATATGTGTGTATAAAAATTTAATTTAAAGATATCTCTAAAATGTATTGTAAGTATAATTTTGTGTCATTCTAGTCATCACCACACTATATCCCTAAATGAATACTATTTCAAATGGAGTGCTTCAGAGAATTAAACTAACATAGTTTAAATATTGCTACCAAGAACAACCATTTGTTAGATTTTACCATTGCAAAGAAAAACATTATTTTTTGAAGCAAGTTTAAATCAGGACTTCCTTTAGAAGTATGTGCAAAATGTCATTTTAATTTAGTTTTATCTTTTAAAATGATTTAAAGTGTAATGAATTGGCTACCTAGTAACATATCATAGATCTTCTCCACCTGCTGCAGAAAGCATCGCTTCTTTGAATATTAAAATGAAAAAACTTTGGATATAGGTTCAAATGAAGAAATGAGAATGCTTTGTTGGATTTGTGATCATCAATGAGTATAATTTCTCTAATGGTGCAAATGACAGTCTGCCAACGCCTTTTCTTCCTCTGTAACTATTGTACACAACCTCTGGGAATTTCTCCACACAGAATCTATGAAGAGGCGAGAATGAGTCATACCCAGGGGATGGAGACTTAAAAGATTGGGGTATGGTTAGAGTTTAAAGGAATGGGAAAATCAGAATAGAAAACATTTTTTCTCATGTCTTCCTCTACTCCCTGCTTTCATAACTTCCAGCTAAGAAGTAGTTTGGGAACAAAAGACTACAATTTCAATTCACATGACGTAACTCACTGCCATAGGAAAAAAAGATAAGAAGGGAGAAAATGTGAAGGAAATGGAGCACCTGCCAATGACTTATTTTGCACTTAATTCAAATGTTGATTAGCAAAAAAACAAAAAACAAAACAAAACAAAAAACAATGAGGCTACAGTAACTTAAAAACTAGTTAAGCAAAAATAGATAAAGCAGAGAATTGTAATTCCTTCTATATTTGTGCTTTGTCTGGTTTCTTGCCTATTCAACAATTCTCACCAAATCCAGAGCCCTCTAAACTTGCCCTAGAATCTTCACCATCATTCTCAGCTTCCATTTTTTTATCCACTAGTTTGTTTCCCTACCAGTTATGCTGCTGACTTTCTGGACTTTATCAATATTACCTTAGCTACTGTTTCACATCAGAACTTCTCTCAGACCCTACAGTGTCTTAACCCTGGAACATTCATTGGTGAACTCCTGCCAGGGTCTTCATTTTGGAGAGAAGTTTATGTTGACCAGTCTTCATTCTTCTGGTTCTACACTTTACTTTCGGGAACTCAGGATTTCAAATCCATGCCCCTATTATAGGTACCTTCCTCCTGCACCCCTTCCTCTTTTCAGCTCCCTTTTGTATGCTTTCTTTAACGATTAGAACATAAGCTCCTTGTAGGTAGGGACTTGTTTTTTGCTACTATTTGCATCTCCAGAGCTTCCCACAATGCCTAATAAATAGTAGGTGCTTAATATATGCTTTTTATTTTGACTTTTTTTGGTTTCTCCCTCAGTGCCTAACACAATGCATTACATACACTAAACACAATAATAAATGAATGAATAACTTTATATCTGTCTATCCCAATCTAAAGGATCATGTATATATCTATATATCTAAAATGTATATCATCTTCCCAAAAGTCTCCCTGCTTGCATAGGCTTCAGTATTGTTTTCTGTTAACCACAACTATTCAAACATCTCTAGAATAACAGGGAATAATTTTATCCAGAACATGCTATGCCATATCACTGCTTATATCTTAAACAAATTATGACCAGTTTCCCAACCACAAAGTTTCCTTACTTTATGGCATACTCCTGTGCTATATGCTTAACCATAATGCTTCTACATGGGCTATTGGGGAGTAGATAATGAAATAAAAGATGCCCTAGAATTTGGGGACAATATTGAAGATACTGGTTAGGGCATATACATGGACATCTAAGGGAAATCAAGACATACAAGAACTCTGGACAAGGCATAAAAAGTTGTACCTTCAATACTGTTGTGATCTTCCACTGACTTGACATTGTCAGCACCTCAGGTCCAGTTGGTACTTTGAAATTTCATTAAAATATAACACTGACTAGATCAGCTTTCAATGCCTTACTGGCTAGGTATGTTATAGTTTTCCCTTCTACCAGGGTTCTCTAGTATTCTCAAAGGATATTAGGGCTAAATAGGTTTTCCATGAATGGCTCTAGTCCCTAATGATTCTCTTAATTACAGGATGTGGATCCCCTGTACTCCAGTTCTATTTAGTCACTAAATCTATTTTTATTTAATTTACTTATTCATTCATTCGTTCATTTCTTTGTTTTTCTCCATTCATTCATTCATTTTATTATCTATTTCTTATCTATTATATTCATAAAATATACCTTTTACTTCAAAGGCATAGTAGAATATCTCTATCTCTGTCTATTTCTCTATCTGCACAACACATGCAGGGCATAATCTTTTCCTAGCTGTCATACTATCTTAGACTTTGGGGAGGCAAAGGCATTAGGTTCACAGTTTATCTCAATTCCTGTATAGCATTGTCTCAGTTCCAAGTCCAAAAACCCCCTTGGACCAAAGTTCCAGGTATGCTAGTTTTTCAGGATTTTCTTGATAGGCTAACTACAACATCCTGCCTGGAGCACTCCTCTAAGGTTGTCATGGATTGGGCTTGGTTGAGACTACTGCTAAGAAAGACAAATGAAGTAGAGCAGAAATAGAAACATTTCAAACCATAGCACCTAGAAGAAGAAGAAGAGAGAAGGAACCTCCCTTCCCAGTTCAGTTTATGGTACCAGATCTATAAGTAAATGATGTGTAATCTCTGCATTCAACAGAGAAAAAAGAATAAGGCCATCCCAGGCTGACAGTTGTAAAGAGGCAGTTTTTCATTCTTTATTTTCTTTTTCATTTGGGTTTTTTAAAGCATTCTTCTCCTCATTGGATTTTTGGGCCTCTTTTGGCATGTGTTAGTCTATTTTTGTTTGTTTATGTTTTATTTTTATTTTTTAATTTACATCATTCATTTCCACAAGATTTTGAGTTACAAATTTTCTCCCCATTTTTCCCCTACTCACCACCCTAAAACAGTGATTCCACTGAATAACCCCTCCCCCAATCTACTCTCTCCTATATCTTCCCCCATATCCCTTCCAATTTTTCAGTAGGGCATGGTGGATATTTATGTCCCAGTGCCTGTATATTTTATTTCCCAGTTACACATAAAGCAACAACAACAACAATAATAATAAACTAAAAGTTTGAATTCCAAATTCTTTCCCTACCTCCCTTATCACCCACCTTTATTGAGAAGATTAGCAATGGAATATAGGTTGTACATGTGTAGCTATGCAAAACATTTCCATAGTGGATATATTGTGAAAGATTGACTATATTTGCCTCCATCCCATCCATCCCACACTTGTTCTATTCTCTACTTTGATCATGTCCCTTTTCTAAAGTGGGAGCTTCCAACTTCCCCCCCCCCCAGCCTGCCCTCCCTTCCATCATTCCCCCTCTCATCCCCTTCTCCCCTACTCTCATGAAGTGTGAGATACCTTATTTAGTGTGAATGTCATTCCCTCCCTAAGCCAAATTCATTCCTGTTTTTCCCCTCCAGTGTAGCAGTTTGCCCTTGCCTCTTCTATATGAGATAATTTACCCATTCTATCTCTCCTCATCTCCTTTCATTATATTCCTCTCTCAACTTTCATTTTCACCTTTTAATTATCAACCCTTCCTATTCAACTGGTCCTTTACACTCTGTCTATGTATACCTGTACACATATATACACGTACTCACATATATGTATTCACACACCCATATACCCTCCTATATAGATGTATCTATGCATGTGTGTATCATATACATATATATATATATATTTCTATTCCCTTCAAATATTCTCATACTGAGAAAAGTTTCATAAGTTACAAATATCATTTTCCATGTAGGAATGTAAGTAGTTCAACTTTGATAAGTTCCTTATGATTTCTTTTCCCTGTTTACCTTCTCACGATTCTCTTGCTTTTTGTCTCTGAATGTCAAATTTTCTTATTCAACTCTGGTTTTTTTCATCAAGAATTCTTGAGAGTCCTCTTATTCCATTGAATGACCATATTTTGCCCCGAGACATGATACTCAGTTTTGCAGGTTAGATGATTCTTGGTTTTAATCCCAGTTCCTTTGACCTGCAGAATATCATATTCCAAGCCCTTTGATCCCTCAGTGTAGAAGCTGCTAGATCCTGTGTTAGCCTGATTGTGTTTCCACAGCATTCAAATTTTTTTCTTCCTGTCTGCTTGTAATATTTTCTCCTTGATCAGGGAACTCCAGAACCTAGATATAATATTCCTAGGAGTTTTCTTTTTGGGATTTTTTCAGGAAGTTATTAGTGAATTCTTTCAACCTCTATTTTGCCCTCTGGTTCTAAAACATCAGGGAAATTTTTCCTTGAGACTTTTGTGGAGGATGATTTCCAGTTTCTTTTTTTTCTTATCATGGCTTTCAGGTAGTGCAATAATTTTGAAATTATCTCCCCAATATCTATTTTTCATTTCAGTGATTTTTTCAATGTGATATTTTACATTGCCTTCTATTTTTTCATTTGTTTGGATCTGTTTAATAGTATCTTGATTTCTCATAAAGTCACTACCTTCCATTTGCTCCAATATAATTCTGGGCTGTTTTCAGTGTGAGGTTAGCTTCTCTGTTTCATTTTGTGGGTTCTACAGCTCTAAAATTTGTTCAGTCACTTTTTACATCAATTGGAGAAGGTGGAAGCAGGAGCCCTGTGGAAGTCATGTTTCTACTCTACCATCTTGACTCCAACCCCCTCTATTTTTCAAGGTGTTATTTTCTTCAGTATTCTTTTGGGTCTCCTTTAGCAAGCTGTTGACTCACTTTTCATGATTTTCTTGAATCATTCTCATTTCTCTTCCTAATTTTTCCTCCACTTCTCTTACTTGATTTTCACAATCCTTTTTGAGCTTCTCCTTGGCCTGTCACCTATTCATATTTCTTTTAGCAGCTTTTGATGCAGGAGTTTTGACTGTGTTGTCTTCTTCTGGTTCCATGTTTTGATTCTTCTTGTCCCCAAAAGGGGATTCTATGGTCTGATTTTGCTTCCTCTGCTTGCTAATCTTGCCAGTCAATTATTTTACTTTTTAGCTCTTTGCCATGGTTGAACTCTGCTTCCAGAGTGGAGAGATCCATGTTCCAAATTGCTGGGGTTTTCAGAAATGTTGTTAGAATTATGAGGAGGGCCCCCTCTCTACAGCCACCACAAGCTCTAGCACACTAGCTTTTACCACAGGACCACCACCCAAGAATGTGACCCAGATTCAAGCAGGTCAAAGCAAGAGCAATTAACCTCTGACTGGTCACTTAGTCCCCCTATGATTGGCAGGCCAGGAGTTCCTGGGGCAGCCACATGGCCGCAGCTGCACCTGCTGTGGCCTCTGCTAACTCTCACCCCTGGGGACAGGGGCTGGAACTGCACTCTTCCATTATCCAGTTCCAATAGACTTATCTACTGACCTTTAACTTTCTCTTTGGCTTTTATGTGTTGAGAAGTCTGGAAATTGCCACAGCTGCTGGTGATTCACTCTCCTGAAGTCTGATCCAGCTGGTCTGGGCCCCTGGGCAAGGTCCCTTTAGGTCTGGGCCTGCGTAACTCAAGTAGGCTTTGACTTTGGCTCAAAGAGTGCTGTGATAGACCCTTCCTGTTGGCCTTCCAGGCTTCCTTCAGTGGGAGATATGTTTCTCCCTGTCACTTTGTCAGTTCTGTAGCTCTAAAATTTGTTTAGAGTCATATTTTACAGGTATTGGAAATGGTTGGTGCAGGAGGTTAAGCAAGTTCCTGCTTTTACTCTGCCATCTTGACTTGGGTCCTCTTCCCTCCCCCCCCCCCCCAGCTATTCATTCTACTCAGTCCATTGAAAGAATCTTTTCCTATCCCAGTTTTAGGAGAACAGAGAAAAGTTGAATGCTTCCATGTAAGGCTATCTGGACATACTCAAATCCCTCTTACAATAACATATATGAGTTGACTGCTCTCAAAATAAGCACCTTTACATTATGGCAAGAGGGATTTTTCTGATATAAAAATTAACTTTTACAAAAACTAACATGATAGTATAGATATGTATATATGCACACATGTATATATATGTGAATATATATGCACATACATACATACACATATATATCTACATACATATACACATTTATATGTGTCTGTTTCTTTGTGTTTTCATACTGAAGGTCTTCCTACCTTTTCCAAAAGCCAGTTCAGGCACAGGTTTTTTAGGGTTTATATTTATGTAGTTGAAGGAACTTTGGGCATATTGTTAAACAATGCTACCTGTCTGCATTATATGCATATATCTGCCTATATAACCATATACTTTTCATGTCACTGGGACAGGACTTTAAAATTGCATCTTTTTAATAAAATGTATTCATTTGTTCTTATACTTTATTTCATTGCATTTATGCCCACATTCATATTAGTATAATACTTATGGACAAAATTAAATAGCAATAATTTAATTGTGTATCTTATAGAATGCTTCAAAGTTTGATGTATTTTATTTAGTTGAAACAATTTATTATAATAACTCATGCTCACTTTGTACATGTCTTGTGTAGGCCTGCATTCCAATTCTTTTTTCTAATATACTGCCCAATTATTTCAAAAGTAGAATTCTCAGGATAGCTAAAACTCAAAAAGTTTATCTCAGTCCAAGAGCATACATTTGCCTTAAGCATCCAACAAATTATATACAATAATACCAAATTTTCACATACTGAATGCATATTGACATGGCAGATGTAATGCTACCATGATTCATTAAAGTGAGTTTAATCAAGGATATGCTTTTTGTAAATTTGTTAAATGCACTCAGTGCATTTATGCAGTTAAACATATTAGCTAGGTCTCCCCTTGTGGTCATTTAAGTCAACTCTACTCCTTTCAAAGGAATTGTTTAAATTAGTAGTTACAAAATATACTGTGTAATTTACCCAAGAAGTAATTAGAGTCCATTACGGTGTTTAGAATATTTATGGTGATTTGTTTCAACTCTCTCCAACCATACTATATAAGGGCCTTTTAAAAAAGCTGTTGTGGGGAGAATGGTATTGTTTTCTCAGTTTAAACGTAATTTGTAGAACCACTTACAGTTTCATATTTAAAATAATTTTAATTTTTTTACTACTAACAACAAATGGCAGCAAATGCAAAAAAGAGTAGGCAAAGCTAGAGATTTCATATGACACTGAACTCTTACTATGCAGAGTATTTTAAAAGAGCATATTAAATTTAACTTAATCAGAACCAAACTACTCTGCTTTTATGAAACATCTACTCTTCTTCTTCCCTTTTCTGTTTCACATCTTTAATATCTTAATCTATGTTAGGCTGATAACTGGACCAAATCAGCATTTTCTCCACTTATTGACCATGCGACACTTCTAACATTACTATTAACAGATTCTTTTCTTATTGGTCCAGAGTACAATGGTTTCTTTTGGAATATGCTAGAGAGGAAGGAAGATTAGGGGTACTTGGAAGCAAAATAAAAATTTTATAGTAAAAAGAAAAATACCTATTGAAGGCATAAGTATGTCTCATGCATGCATTATTTAATATTAATATTTTAAAGATAAAAATATTCTCATTTTTTTTTTTGCCTTTTGTAGGGCAATTGGGGTTAAGTAACTTGCCCAAGGTTTCATGGCTAGTTTTTTTGTGTGGGTGTTAAGTGTCTGAGGCCGGGAAGCGAACTGACTCCGAGGTGGTGCTTTACTCACTGTGCCACCTAGCTGCCTGATATTCTCAACTTTGGCAAGTTTTTTTCATATCTCATGCCTTAGTAACATAAAAGATTGAAATGTGCATAAATGTGGCAGATCAGTAATTTTGCAATATTTTATTAGTAATTAATAGTCTCTGCCAAACATCTGTTCCAAAAGCAATTTACACCAAATAATAACACTGAAATCTGTTCAATGACCTTATTTCATAGACAAAGAGAAAGAAAGTATGATATCTCTGATGATTTGCCCAAGGTCACGTACTTAGTGAGAAATTAAAACCTAAAGCCAAATGCCTCCTGTCCTTAACAACACTAACTCATTTGGAAACTCCATCTCATTTTAGGATGTCCAGGCACCAGCTAGAAATAATCACTTCTTCTCCTACTCCCAACATATCCAGAGCCAGTGCTGGCAGAGCGGACAATGTGAATTTGAAATTACAATCTTGATTTTAATTCACACCTTTGAAACTAAGTTTTATGACCATGGGGAGTCAAATTAATATCTCTCCTTATCTGTAAAAATGGGTGTGATAATATCTCTTGGACTTGCCATACAGGGTTCAAAAGAGGAAAGGAATTTGCATACTTTAAAAAAACTTTACATGTGCAAGTATATACATAGGGATATCTGTCAGTTATCAATCTACCTATCTCTATATCTACAACTTCATCATTATTTAACTTTTATCTTGCCTATCAATCAAAGATAGCTGCAAATGTTAGGGCTATAGAAAGTCATGTATGGGAAGAGAAACAAAGGATTGCTGAGAAGAGATTTTAATTCTTTAAAGCAAAGCAGAGTTAATGGTTTACTCTCAGACTAATATTGTGTACATATTTTGCTTCAATTGCAGATAGTTTGTATTCCAAGGTTTTCTCTCATTAAAAAAACACAACAAACTGGTGCATTTGAACGAATTTGGCAGTGGATACAGTCAGAGAGTGAATGGGGAAAGGAGGCATTCTTAAGGAGGAAAAGGTAAGGAAGTGCTGAGGGAGTAGTTGGATTTTCCTTATCAATTAACTTCGGTGAAAGAGCCTTTTTTTTTCTTTGAAGGGGGTGGGGGGCAGCATTAAATGTGTCTAAGTATCCTTACACAAAAAGAACGGTATTTAAAAAAAAAAGAAATAATGTGAATGTTTAACCGGAGATACTCAGATTTAAAGGAAATACAGTCCTGTCAAAGAAGGAGAAATCATGCAAACTTGTCTGCTCTGGGTACTACTGTGATTGGAAAAGCTCTTACACAGGAAAAGTGAGCCCCTATCTGAATATGTGTATTAGGGTGGGTTAGGGGTGTGTAATCAAGTCATAAAAGAACCTTTTAGAAATTCCTGAAGTGACAACGCCAACTAAAGATACTGAGGTGGGGACTGGCCTTTGTGAGTTCCATTCCTTCACCACCTCCAATTCTCTTCCCAGTACCTCCCCCAAACTCACATCGTTCTTCCCTTTCAGCCCCACGCCCTCTCTAGATCTCACAGCTTTTCAAGGTAATTGGGGTGGGCGTGGTGCGCCCATCCACAGAGACTGCCCCTTCTACTTGGGCCCATAGAGGCACCAGGAGAAGAAAGAGCCCACAAGGCGAAAGGAGGCGTCCCGGGTAGCCGCAGTTGTTCCACTTTCCAGCTTCTGAAGCTTCTGTCCCAGACATAATTTACGGAAAGAACGGACAACTTTGTTTCTGGCTAGGTCGGGGTAACCCTGCTAATTAAGTGAGAAATTTACTTTCTTGACCCTATTCCCCTTCTTCAAGTTTAGGAGGGGCTGGTTGTGGCCAGCACCAAGAAAGCTGTCCATTCTGACTGCTTGTGCTCTGTCCCGCTGTAGCGTCTCGGGATGGAGGCTGCCAACGCGAGCAGCAGTGATTCTAGCAGACAGGCCTTTTCCTCAGGGATGGCGGCCCCGTCTCCAGCTGCCGCTTCCTCTTCGCTGTCCATGGCCTCTGGGGTAGCCATCCCTCCAGC
>NW_027185616.1:28080175-28090175 GCF_028583685.1 Petaurus breviceps papuanus
TCCTTCCTTCCTTCCTTCCTTCCTTCCTTCCTTCCTTCCTTCCTTCTACCATGGACTCCTTTGGCAACCCGGTGAGAACCTATGGATCCCTTCTAAAGATATAGTTATAAAATTGTATAACAAAATTACAGAAAACTTACTATGTTGAAACCAAGTTATCAGAACAACAACACCAAACAAACAAAAACAAGGCCAGGGAACCAAAGTGAAAAACCCTTGCCTCGAAGCTCAGGGTGGAGAAGGTGGGGTATTGGGAGGCTCTCACTCTGTAGACTAGTGCTTTAATGAACCAGAGTTATGTTAGGTTGTTCTATGTAATTAGATAGTGCAACCTCAATTCACTTTAAAAAAAAAAAAACAAATATTTTTAAAAGAAAAAGAATAAGCTTAGAGCATTTTTATGTTAGTTAACTACTTTAATTTTATTCAGGGACTATATTTAGATATCTGTTATTGAGGACCTACAAAGTACTCAGTATGGGTTACTAAGCTAGGCACTGTTTGAGAGTAAAAATAAAAAGATGAATAAGATATTACATTTGTCCTCAAAGATTTTTATACTCAAAAGGAAAGAGAGCATGTATACAAGAAACACATGCAAGGTAACACAGGGTAATTGTTCTTAGCAGAGTTATTAGCCCACTAATCATAATTACAAAGCTTAAATAAACACCACAATTTTCACCTGTAATTTTAAAAAGAAATATATTTCATAAATGGCTGAGAAGTTACTTTACAATATTTTTACACAAAATCAATTATTATAAGGATAAAGATATTAAAAGTTTTAATTTTTCATTGGGTGCAAAGTTAGCCAATCTAATTATAAGAAAATATGCAGCAGAATGAAGTTAATATGAGCAATTTTTAAAGCTTATCATTTAAAATAAAATTGTAGGTATTGTAGACAGTACAATTCTGAGATTTTTTTGGAATCAAAATGCCATTTAGTCTCTTTTTAGTTTTTGTCCAACTTCTTGGCCCATATTTAAACATTAAAACAATTACAATTAAATTTTTAAAAATGAAAATTACCCCTTTGAGAAAATGGGAGTCACTTGGGCTCTTGCAAATTCAGACTAGGGACCATTGCTTTAGACGATGACACAATTTCAGTGCATAATATTTAAAGGTCAGGTGAGATTAAATCATATAGTTTTCAAGGCAGCACACCAAATATGCATCCTAAATACTTCTATTGTTTTCCCCTTTGCATGGAAATATAATTGAAATATTTTTGTAAGTGAATTAGCAATTAACATTAAATAATTTAATATAGCTAAATAATATATTTTGTTGTTTTTATGCTATGTTCTTATCATTTATTTATCCCTAAATAAAATTATTTTGGTACCATTAATTTCTAATTACTTATGGTATTAGCTTTCAAATTGCAGCAGAAAAAAATTGTTTTGTTATTAACTGAGTAAAGTTTTTTTTTTATCTATTTTTGAAAACGAACACCTCAGTAATGATTTTTTGATCTAAAAAGAAGCTTTGCAGGCTCAGAGTACTCCCATTTAGAATCAGTGGTGCTATTTTATTATGTTTCTTGTATAATATCTGTAAACTTACTTTATTTCAAAAATGTATTAGAGGAAGTTAGCTCTTAGAATAGATTGTATATATGCATTGGTAATGAAGAAATGGTACATACTTGTAGTACTCAAGATCCATTACATCTTTGATTAATGGTGTCTTAGAAATCCATTGTTGAAATGTAGTTGTATTTCCCCATTTTCCCATATACATTTTCATTGTTCATTCCCATGTACAATGCATGAGCGTTAGCATGGTACAATAGATAGAGAACTGACCTCCTTTGGATCTTGGTCTTGTCTCTGCCATATACTATGTGATCCTGGGCAATTCTTTTAAACTCTGTGTTAAAGTGAACTTTCCAAGATTATAAATGGAAGAGAAGGTATAGAACTGCATTCGTATAGGAAATCTATTGCCAGGGGCTTCCGACACCTATGAAATTACAAGTCCTAGGAAAAAAAAAATTCAAACTGAAATTTGAGAATGTATACTAATATTCAATGTTGAAGTTTTAACCTTAGTGGGCAGCTTTTCTCAAGCCAAAAGAAAAGTAGCTTCTTCTAGTTTGTGACCCAATTTTAATAATTTCATTTTGTTCTCTTATAATAAAGACTGTCTGCCAACTTTGATGACTTTTATTGCTATTCAAAACCATAAATAAGGGGGCAGCTACGTGGCACAGTGAATAGAGCACTGGCCTTGCAGTCAGGAGGACCTGAGTTCAAATCCAGCCTCAGACACACACAAAACTAGGTGTGTGACCTTGTCACTTAACCCCAATTGCCCTCAAAAAAAAAAAAAAGCAAAACCATAAATCAAAGAAAAAAAATATCTTGGGTGGTAGCAGACTTTATATATTTTGAATCCTAAATAACTATTCTGTTAATATGAACTGTAAAACTTTTTGTCTTATGAGTTAAAAAAAAACTTTTGAAAGTTTTAGAAATAGTTTTCTTTTCTTTTTCCCCTTCAAAAAGGCCATTAAAGTGAGATATAAATGAAACTACTTATTACAAAGTAATACTGGTATGGATATTTTGGTTTTAAGTATAATTATTAGTTGGTTTGAATATTAACTGGGAACATTTATACTTAAATGATTTTTTTTCTTCCTTTCAGATTCAAAGGTTCAGAAAGTTGGTTCATACTACAGTAGTCTAGATAGTTCGATAATCACCTCACATCAGCTTTCCTTGCGATCTCCTGACTCTATTGGTGCTAATGGAGATGCTGAAGAGAAGCCATCTGGGTCAGAAAACTCAGACAAGGAAGAGAACATTACATCCCCTCACCCCGAGGAACAGTCGGAAGGCACAGAGAGTCCTAGATCATTGTCATCCTCTGATATGGAATCCGGAAATGAAAGTGAATGGGCCAAAGACTTTGCTGCTTCTAGGTCCAGTTTTCCCCCAGTTTCTTCCAGACCAAGAGACCCACTTGATATTCTTACTAAGATTTTCCCAACTTACAAACACAGCCGGCTAGAAAGTATTCTGCAGTATTGCAAAGGAGATGTAGTCCAAGCCATAGAACAAATCCTGAATGGAAAACAACACAAAGGAGATACTGTAGATCTTGCAAACTCAGTGGGAGCTGAACTGACAGCTGTGCAAAGAACTAATTTTAGCCTAGCTGGACTAGGTATAGGAAGACTAGGGAATAAATCAGCCTTTTCTCCTTTGCACACTAGTTCCACTCCATTTGGTGGCGATCCAAATCTCTACAGCCTAAATCCTCGGCTAGGTATCAGTCCATTACGCCTATCATATTCCTCTCCAGGAAGAGCACTGTCTGGTTTTATGTCACCCTACCTAACATCTGGGCTGGTTCCAGCTTTGCCTTTCCGGCCAAGTATAGACTACTCATTTTCAGGAATGATCAGGGATGCCTCTTACTTTACTAGCAAAAGCTCAGTGACCAGTAGTGGACTCTATTCCAGATTAAATCAGGAAAATCAGTAATCCCTCCCCCGCCATGGAACATTTTGGGAATCATGCAAGTGTTGCCAATGCTGAGTCATATCTTTACTCAAAAATATTTTTTTTCCTCAAGCAGTATAATGATGTTTTCAATTTGACCAGACTCCCCTAAATTACTTTTAATGAAAGAAGCATTTGACATTGATGACCCTGTATTAAGAAATGTTATGTTTCTAAAGTGAAATACTGAAAGCCACCTATTAGCAATAATTAAGTAAAGCTGTTTATTTTTCTTTCTAAATGATCTTCTGTGAAAAAAAGTTGTTTTGAAAAAAAATTGTAAGAATTAAATTTATTTTTGTGAAAGCTAGTTTTATCTGTCTTTAAAATATTTGTAGTTGAGAAGCTATACAGTGCACTGTAAGTTGTTGCAAATTAAATGCTTACTATGAGTTGGATGATTGTTAAGGTTATTCTAAGGAATTGTAATTCTTTTTTACTTCTTCACCTATCTTTCATTTTTTCCATTAAGCAATGTTTCAAAAGTTCCTTTTCTGTTCCAAAGAGAGTAATTGTTCAGTGACATGAGAAAAATCAAGACATTTAATTCCCTCAGCACCAGCATTTTATAAACTGATTATTTTGCATTCATACCAACAATTTTTGAGGATATTAGGGACATATTTTTATATGATTTTAAAATACTTTTGAAAATTAAACTTTCAAAGTTTCAAGACCCAAGGTTAATCATGACAGGTAAGAGGGCACCATCTCCTGGCCACTATTCCTTATTACAACTCAGGTATTAGACAAAAATAGCTTTATAAAATAGGATTTTTAAAATTAATCCATTTTACAGGAGAATGATTTTTATAGTAAGCTACTTAGGACTTTGATTTGTATTTTTTATGTGTGACTAAAATCTGTGTTAAGGCTGACAAAATCACTTTACTTCTGACAGGACTGTTTGCATAGAATGGAAAAGTAAAAATGACTATTGAAAACATTTTTTTTAAATGACTGCTCATGGCTGCTTTTGCTTGACAATGAACATTAACCATTAGAATAAAACAAAATAATATCAGAAGCATGGGTTCTTAATCTTTTTTCGTGTTTGTTTCATGAACCTCTTTGGCAGTCAGAATAGTGTTTTGTTTTCTACATTCATCACTGAAGGAAATATTAAATTTCAGTTAAGTATTAGTCAAAGTAAAGTTAACTTTTTCTCCCATCAAAATTCATGGACCCTCTGAAATCTTTTCACATATTGCAGGTTAAGAAACTCCTCTGAAGAAAAAAAAAAGTACACACACGCACACACACAGCTTTTTAGCGTAACTTTCTCTGATTTGTGCAGGAAATTCCTTCTACTCCAACAGCTTTTTTGAAATATTGTATTTATTCTCTACTTTTAATTAATTTTTTTAAAAGGAGTTTGTTTCAGAGTCAATGGTATCAACTTCAATGGAAATATTCATACAAAACAAGTTTTAAACCTCTTCATATCTTGTTAATTGGTTAAAGAAGATAACTTTGTTTCTTCCTCTGGTCTTCATTTGCTGAGTGGGAACTAAGCCAAAAGGCTCAAGGAGGATTCATCAAGGATGATCTTAGCCCAGGTAGATTTACCAGCATTGAGGATTTGTTATGCTTATTCATTCAGTGCAAAAAGAAAAAACCAACCCCAAAACCCAAACTCAAAACATTAAGCATTTATAGTTCACAAGACTTTGTGCTAGGCACTGATGATAGAAAGCTTAAAAGAAAAATAACACACAACCTGCTATCAAAGAACTTAATTCTACTGAATTCAGTGAGGTGTGTATTTCTGATGCATTTTATTGATGAGTGACTACTGAGTGACTATTCTTTATATTGGAGTTTTTAATGTATGATTATGTGCAATAATTGTAGTGACTGACAATGTTGATAATCTTAGGCAAAAGGAATTCAAATAGTTTAATATTAAATTTGTTGTAAATGATTTTGGAAGCTTTTATCCTTACTGAATCGTTGAATTGGATGGCAAACTTGGAGTTAATGAATTCCTTCCTTATAATTATAGCCATAGAGCCAATGTGAATAATAGTAATAATAATGATAATGCCTAACATTTATATAGTACTTACTATATACCAGGAAATACGCTAAGCACTTTTCAAATATTATTTCATTTCATTCTCACAACTCTGGGAGGTAGGTGCTATTCTTATCCTCATTTTACAGATGAGCAAACAGACTTAAGGATTATGTAATACGCCCAAAGGTCATATAGCTAGTAAATGTTTAGGGTCAGCTTTTAATTCGGATCTTTCTAACTTGAAAAGACTGACCATGTGGCTGGTGATATTAAAATGTTTAAGGTTAATTTTTATAACTTCAATATTTTGACCTCTTATAAGTAAATTAATGTTAATGTTTAATATTAAGCTAGCACTGAAAGGGACCTTAGAAATCATCCAGTCTAATTTACATATGTTTTAGGTGAGGAAACAAAGAACCATAAAAGTTAAGACTTGCCCTAGGTGACCCTGTTGCCAGAGCTAAGCTGATTGTTCTCTGACTTCTGATTCTGAAAAAAATAATTTTGTAAAATGATCTGGCAGAATAAAAATACAGATATAATATTTTAGTTTCAAGATATGGCCTAGTAATAACATTATGTACAATTAGTGATTTTGAGGAGAGTAATTAGCTCTTTGAAGTCTTTGCTGATAGCCAAAGAGTCTGGATAGATGGCAGAATGCCATGGAAAGTATCATCTGTCAGGCTGGTACTGAGTAGATATAATGGCATAGGTGAATTTGTATTCACTCAGTCCTCATTCAAAATGCTGAACCTTAGGGAGTTACAAGACTGAGTGGGTTACCTTCTTCATTGACTGGGAGCATGGATTTGAAGTTCTAGTGTTGTGGGTGCTGGTCTGGATGAGGAGAAGCAAAGCAGATCTCAAGTGGCCTGAGTGGATGACTGGATGATAGAAGAAACAAGGGATAGAGAGGAGAGAGTGATATTCAGAGAAGGAGAAAATGGAGACCCAGAGTAATAAAATATTTTGACCAAAGGACTACTGAGGCTACCCATTCATGTAGTGACAGAATGGAGAATGGAACCCAGGCTTCCTTATTCTTGATAAAATTTTCCATCTACTTCCAGCAGAGTGTGAATTCTTAGAGTGTACTAATCATCTAAGCTGTCTACAGGACAACTTCTAGCAGAGAACTTTAGCATCTTAGTACTGGAAGATACTTTTAAAGGATCACTGAGGTCTCTTGGGCAGTTCCAGCTCCTTCCAAATTATAAATATTAACTTTTCATTATAGTTCTAGATATAAAAGAAATGCTATTTTGCACATGGCACTGGCATGATTTTGAGAATTCTATAACATAAAATCACACCTAAAACCTTAGCATCAATTACTATAAGGATATATAGTAGTAATAGCATTCTCTGCCCCGAGAATATATATCTTTATAGTTAGTTAACAGAATCTTTTCTTATATTAATATTCAGAATCTGAACTGATTTTAGAGATAGGTCAGTTGGGTACAGTAAAAGTCAAATTAAATCCTTTTAAAGCACTGCCACCTGCATATTGGCTCCACTTTTCTCTGGCAAAGAAATAAATTGGCTCTGAGTAAGGCAAATACTGACTGACTCCCTGAAATTGGGCAAACTAGGCAAGGAGAAGCTGGACAATTATATACACTTTGAGCTTTTAATTTTTTTGCTTTAAAAATTCCCAAATAAAAGTAGAAACTACTATTCATCTCAGTGGTTCTAGTATTTAGATTATGATCACCCTCTTTTTATAGAAATAATACTTTGTCTTATGCTAATGAAACAGTGAACATATTAAAATACAATCTAACTTGTTGTTTAATAGCTTATGTAGAGAAGGAAACAAGCATTTATTAAGCATCTGTTACATACTGGGCACTGTGCTAAGGGCTTCACAAATATTATATCATTTGATCCTCAGAACAACCCTGGATGGTAGTTGCTACTGTTATCTCTTTTTTATGGTTGAGGAAACTGAGGTAAACAGAGGTGATTTGTTCAGGGTCACATAGAAAGTAAATGTATGAGTTAAGATTTGAACTCAGGTCTATCCTGAGTCCAGGATCAGTGCTCTTTTCACTGTATTATCTACATCCCTTCCCAACCAACTCTACAAATTCATAACTATTTATTTTGGGGCCATTACTTAAAAAAAAAGACAAAACTGGGGTGGCTAGGTAGCGCAGTGAATAGAGCACCGGCCCTGGAGCCAGGAGGACCTGAGTTCGGTTCTGGCCTCAGAGACTGAACACAAAAACTAGCAGTGCGACCTTGGGCAACTCATTTAACCCCAATTGCCCTTCAAAAAAAAAGCAAAAAAAAAAAAGACAACTTTGTTGTAAAGTTTCTATGTAATTTCACACATTGCATTTATTTTAAGCTTTTACAAAGTACTAACTTAGAAATTAAACAAATTAATGAATTAAACTAATCTATATAATCAACCAAGTAGCTTTAATTAAATAGCTTCTCTATGCCAGGAACTGTGCTAAGCACCAGGGATACAAAGACAGTTTTAAAATAAAAGCTCTGTTCTCAAAGAGTTAATATGGTAATCAAGAAAAGAGTCTATTTTTGGTACAAGGGACTGGACTAGGTGGATAGAGGCCTTGTACCTCATATGTCTGTGATTTTATGGAGGATGAGGGTGAAGAGGGGACATAGGAACAGAGGGAAACATTAATGTTTGAAATCACACAAGGGGCTGACTTGTCTTACAATCATCCCCTACTCTTTAATATTCTCAGCACACCTCTCCCTGATATTTGTTCTGTACCTGCTTTCAGGTTCTTTTTAAATGAACCTGAGAAGAGGAAAATATGAAAGAAAAGGAACATGTAGAGAAAGAGGAATGAAAGGTATTTTCCTCTACCTTTGGGTATGGCTTGTCTCCATCCTGCCAGTAGAAAATGGTGTCTCTGAAACCTAAGTTGCCCAGAATGTACAGGGTCAGAATGGGCTAGCCAGATCCTAGAGCACTATCTTAGTGTTAGGCACCCGAGTCTCTACTGCATACTTTCATGAAAAGTTTGTGCTATAGCTAGGAATTAGGACCCTGTCCCTACCCTTGTCCTTTACTTGAGGTCTAGGTTTATCAGATTCAGCTTGGAGAAACTAAGCTCTCAATAGGGGAAGTAGACTTCCATGTATTGTCTCATATACTCATTTTGTCTACCTTTTTCACATGTATTGGCTTATATCCTCATTTTTTTTACTCCAAGGACAATTCCCTTTCAGCCTCTAGTATTACTCCTCAGCAAAAGTTGGGGAGGGGTAAGCAAAAATGTACCTATAATAAAAATATAAATTGAAAAAATATAAATATGAAACAAGAGGCATTATTCCTGCACAGAAAAGATAATGCTAAACAATAATTAGAAAGATTAAAATAGAATTCAGTAACAGATGGCTACTAGTAAAATCAATTGTGGGATACTCTTCAAGTATAATTGGAATATTTCTAAAACATTCAAATACCTTCTTTATAGATTTAGTCTCTTCTTCAAAAGTCACCAAAATTATTCCAAGCCCCCAAATCATCTAGAAATAATTTCCTTCTTATTTGGTTCTAAGTCTTCTCCCTCATTCTATTTTTCTTTTATAATCTAATCACTATGAATGAATTAATGAAAAACTGAACAAAAACATTCAAGTGTTTTACTAGGTGAAAAAAAAGCT
Source organism: Petaurus breviceps papuanus (assembly GCF_028583685.1). Classification (NCBI taxonomy): domain Eukaryota; kingdom Metazoa; phylum Chordata; class Mammalia; order Diprotodontia; family Petauridae; genus Petaurus; species Petaurus breviceps. The sequence goes on from NW_027185616.1 coordinate 28,089,377, forward strand.
ATGCTAAGCACTGGCAGTAGAAAAAGAAAAAGAAAGACAGTCTATACTCTTATGGAGCTCACATTCAATAGGGGGATATAACACATATATGAGATTTTGGCTGTAAGTCATCTAGAAAAGTCCTGTGATCCTTAGGGTATAGCAATAAAACAAATGGTAACAGGTTTTCTTTAATATCATCCCATCAATAATAACATTTTCCTCTTTTGTTTGTCTGCTGAACCATTTGACAACTCCAAGGACTTTGGTAGGAAAATAATTTTTCCCTCATCTTCAGTGACTGCTGAGGAGGTGGGAGCTAAAGGACCTGCAGAGGAATTTTTCAGGTTTTATCTCAAAACTTGCTTCCCCAGACTATGGTTGCAAGATCCAGGCTGGAAGCATAACTGGTGTATGAGGAACACTGAGGTTCATGAAGTTCTGGGGCCAGAAGCCAGAAGTGGTTGAAATAAATTTTTAAAAATTGATTGTTTTTTTCTAAAGTTTTGCATAAATGTTTACCACTATTTAATAACCACTTGCAAGTCATGAAATTAGCAATCTGCAGTTAAAAATTCCATTCACAACATTAAAAATGTAAAAACATAGAGCTTTTAAACTCTTTGTCTTGTTCAACAAGAAGACAAGATTTAATGTTCAACTAGCCCACATGAATATTGAGTACCTTGGAAGCAATGAGAAAATATCTCTTAGAGAAGGTGAACAAGGGTTTATAATAGTAATACGTCTACTGTCAAACTATTTAAAGTAATGCCTGTCAAAGTTTAGTCACTATTTAAGGCAATGCCAGTCAAAGTCT
>NW_027185616.1:28091608-28097027 GCF_028583685.1 Petaurus breviceps papuanus
AAGCCAGGAATTAGAGATGAGGAGTGAAAGAATTCCAGGCAAGGACTATTAGTCAGTGAAAATACTTTGAAATGAGAGAAAGAATGTCTTGTGTGAGGAACAGTAAGGAGGTTAGTGTCAATGAATCATAGAATATGGGCAGTAAGGTGGCAAAGATTGGAAAGTTAGGAGGGACTTTGGATGCACAGAGGATATTATTATATTTCATCCTAAAGGTGATAGGGAGACACTGGAGTTGATTCCTTTATTTCCCATCTGGTTATACTCTTTGGAATTTTAGATTTCTCCATGCCATCTCCATCATGCCCCAGGAATCACATTGGTATTACCTTGAAAGATTCAATCAGCCTCAGTATTCATATCTTTCCAGAGCTTTCTTGCTCTCATTTGGAGGGTAGATTCATGAACTCTAAAGCCTCCATTGAAGAAGGTGTTGCAGGCCAGTCATGTCATTATTTAATAACTTTCTGCATTCTTTTGGATTTCCTTGAACTACTCCATCATAACGGCATGCCCCTTGAATCTCATGAATCTGCCTTGGTTTTTGTACCTCATCGATTCCTTTTGACCCCAGAATTTGGAGGAATGATCCATGAATTCCAAAATCTCCACTTAAGGAGTGAGTCTCAGCCAGGCCAGTCTCTTCATTTCTCACCTGCTTGCACTCTTTTTTGATCTCTTTGGATTTCTCCATCATGTTGTCTTCTTCCACATGTTATCTTCGTTCTCCCCATGCTTTGCAGCTTTCTTGTGTGTGTTATCTTCCTCCATTCAATGGTAAGCTCATTGAATGTGGGGACTGTCTTTCTTTTTGTATGTGTATTTATATATCCTGCACTTAGTACAATGCCTAGCACATAGTACATGTTTATTGACTAACTGACTGAATAGAAAAGGTGATATGAACAGATTTACACTTTAGGGAGATAAGTTTGGTAGTTGACTTGGGGATAGATTGGAGAGGGGAAAGATTTGAATCAGAGAGACTAGCAAAAAGTCTGGGAAAGGAGAGATCCAGGTACTAAGGTGTAAAAAGATTGGAAATGTGGCATTGAGAATTTAAAAGACTCCTCTAAGATCAAACAACAACTCAGTAGCAGATTTGGGGTTATAATCCTCTTTGCTGTTTATTTAATACATTTTCCTTACAAATAAATTTATTTTTAAAAGCACTGATGCGTTTCATTGTGTTTGGGGAAGAATGTGTCTTAAAATGTGCTTGCAGGGTATTTTATGTCAAAATGAATACCACTTTTAGGAAATTAAGTTCTTTGTCACTGAGTTGCTTTAGTGATTATAATTATTATCATTGTAATCTGGCATTTATTAAGCAATTACAATGTTCCAGGGCACTGTGCTAAGTACTATAAATACAAAGACAACAACACAGTAAAAAAAAAAAACCTTTATGGAGTTTATACATATATACATACATGTATTTATATGTATGCAATATATACAACTGGCAATAATGGATATGGAACCTATTTTGGATTAGGGAAGGTCTGGACTTAAAATCAACTTTACTGACATTGAAACCTCATTTCTCACATTTACTGTTTGTGTGATAAATGGATAAATCTACATTCAGCACTCCATTCGATATTCTTTTCTTTATTTGAATTAAATTTTATTTTTATTTTTAGTTTCCATCATTCATTTCCACAAGATGTTGAGTTACAAATTATCTCCCTGTCTCTCCCCCCGCCACCATCCCAAAACAGGGATCCCAATGTATATCCCCTCCCCCAATCTGCTCTCTCCTATATCTTCCCCCATCCCCTTCTGACTTTTCAATAGGGCAAGATGGATCTCTTTGCACCAGTGCCTGTACACCTTATTTCCCAGTTGGAGGTAAAACATATACATATACATATATATATATTAAACATTTGATTTTAAAACTTTGAATTCCAGATTCTTTCTCTTTCTCCATCATCACCCACCCTTACTGGGAAGATAAGTAATTCAATATAGGTTGTACATGTGTAGCTATGCAAAACATTTCCATAGTGGATTTAACTTGGCAAAATAAATCACTATCATGTAGGGACAGAATGAGGTATCTCTATGTTATGTTTCCCATCTTACCTACTGGATTTGAACCAATGATAGTTTGAATAAATTTGCAGAAAAGAAGTCTATTTTTTGTTGTTGCTTGGTCATGTCTGACTCATCATGACCCAGTTTGTGATTTTCTTGGCAAAGATCCATGTGGTTTGCCATTTCCTTCTCTAGCTCATTTTATTCACGAGGAAACTGAGGCAAACAGGGGTAAGTGACTTGCATAGGCTCACGCAAGAATTAAGTGTCTGAGTCCAGTTTGAACTCAGTTCTTCCTGACTCTAGGCCTAAAGCTCTATCCATTGAACCACCTTATACCATGATACTATTATTTAGCTACAAAATAGGTTTTTTTTCATATGTACATAATAGTCTCCTGAAAATTAAATATGAAAGAATAGTAACAGGATAATGACTTATCCTGTTTCTAATTTGAACACCATTGAAAGCTGTGAGAAGAATGAGATAACACTGATGGTTATAGTCACATTTGCTTTTTAAAGTCTTTGATCATGTCACACAATAGTTGAGTAGGAAGAGTAGAATTAGCAATGCCTAAGTGAAAAAAAAATACAGTGACCATGATGTGGGTACTTTATATACCCTGAGACCATGAAATGAGCTGGCAGAAATCCTGAAATGTCAAACTGTTTCTACTAGAATGAAACATTCTTGTAGAACTAGTATTGTGCTGAGAGTAGAAGGGCTATCCCCATTAGTCCAAATCCCATTGTTGTATCTACTGATTTGGTTTAGTACACTAGACTATGTGGTGTAACTATTTCTATGGATTTAAGAAATGGATGGGATAAGATTGTCACACTACATTTTCTGAAACTCTTATGATGACCAGCTTATCTTGGAGGAAGGTAAAGCAAGTGTGGCTACTACAAATTAGATTAAATAATACCCTACCTAGTAAAAATGCTTGAACATAAACACATGCAATACCACAGGAATTGCTTTCAAAGCACTTGGCCAATTTCTTCTCTGATGCCAGCCTGATCTCATGTTTCTTAATTGTAGGGTTCATATATTTGTTATGAAAATACAAGAGTACTAGTGATCCTTCCAAATATAAAAAAATGTATTTATAGTTCCACAAGGGCTTCATCTGAGTCTCATCATAATGAAGAGCCAACCCTGGGTTCATATGCAGTTCAGAATAAGTTCTGGCTTCTACTATTATGGAAAATGCTTTCTATATGTAACTGATAAGAATCCAAATCTGTTTTGTGAGGACCCTAGCTAATTACATAAATGCATATCACCATGGGGCTCTCTATCTGAAGATGATTTTTTTAGTCATAGCAACACTTGAAAATGAAAAAAAAATAGCCCTTTGTCCTATTTGCTCTCTACCCTCTTCAATTTTTATATTAATGGTAAGAGAGTGGCAGAAGAGTGGGCAGAGCATTCTAAGAATAATACCATTTTTAGACCCTTAACAAACGTTGCTTTCACTGTTTATAGTTCAAATTTAAGACTGCCAGTCTTCAAATGACAGGAGTAAATGTGAGAGGTGAATCATTAATATTGACATTCTTGCTATAAAAAAAGAAGAAGAAAGAGAGAAAGGCATTACAGGTAAATGGAAGTGGGCCCCATGGTACTCCTTAGAGAAGCAAAGAAAGAATTATCAGAGTAGGTTTAATTGTATTTCCAGAGAATATGATATTATTTTATGGGAAATTTGGTGATCACTTATTGCAGTGATATTGATAAATGATTGGGAAAAATATTGTAGCTTAGGTAGCAACATTGGTTGCTGAAGACAAAATGGAGTTCTATGAAGAACATAATCAAATTCTCCAAAACAAATAGAAATATATGCTTATACTTAAGTGAGAAAGCATTCAGAAGTTTAATCAATATAAATTAACTTACACAAATGTAGTGCAAAATAGCCCAGAAAGCAGCTTAGTCATCAAATGTCTGACTTAATTTGCAAAATGGAGACAGCTGCCAAAGGCAACATTGGGTTAGACTCATTGGGTTAAACTCATGTGCAAAATTTTATGAAGTATGATCGATGATTTTAAGCATTATTGTCTCATAAAACAGAGAAACACTGATCTACAAAACCAATTTAAACCAAATTTGGCAATATATCCACCTAAGCAAAGTAATTCCTAGGGCATTTAAGGGTGAAAATGGAAACAGGACATGGACAAAGGAAAAATGAAAAAAATATTTTAAAAATAACTTTAATGAGTTGTCTTCTCCATCAAGGATAGTGATGAATAAATCACAATTAGACCTTAACATCGTTATCCTTGAGGTGCTTATAAATTAAATCAAGTATGTGCAGAGATGATTCATGGGAGATAAATGGGATATAATTATGAAGAGGCCTAAAGGATAAGGTTTCTGAAGAAGAGAAAGATAAAAAAAAGGTGTGAGGAAAAAATAATCTTGGATTTATCAATACAGAGAACAGTGACATAAATACTGAGTATAAGAAATGCATCTTTAAAATGTCTTTGCAGATTAATTATAAATTAATTGATGGCATCCCTGATGATGGTATTAGCAGGGAACAAGCAGATATTCACAATGGGCCATATCTTTACCAACTAAAAATTAACTGAAATGTGTAGAGACTATAAGATCACATTGTGTTTATTGTTTGTTGATTATCAATAGCATTTGATCCAGTAGCCAATAACTTAATCAATAAGCATTTATTAAGAATTTATCATGTAACAAGTTCTGTAATAAGTTTTGGGGACCCACAGAAAGGCAAAATAATAATACCATCAATTATAAAACAAAAACCAAAATAACCCCTACTCTCAAGGTGTTCGTGTCTAATTAGAGCAGAAAACACAAAGACTTAGAACGAATAACATATGTACAGGTTAAGATGGAGATAATTGATCTAGGAAAGGCTTCTTGCAAGATGTGAGACTTTTGCTGAGATTTGAAGGAAGCATGGAAAGTCAGGAGATAGAGATGAGGGGTGATAGATTTCCAGCAAATGGGGTAGCCAATGAAAATGCACAAGTCAAGACAGCACCCATGATGTCATTGGTGCTCTTTTAAAACAAAGGAATAACAGGACTAATGACAGCAACAACATCATTGGAGTGATGTGATGGGGTGTCTTGTGCATAAGGAAAGGCAAAGAGGCCCTTGCCACTGGGTTTTAGAATACACGAAGACTGGAAAGTTAGATAGGGAACAGGTTATGAAGGACTTTAAAAACTAAACATATTTTGCCTCAGACACTTAACACTTACTAGCCATGTGATCTTGGGCATGTCACTTAAACCCAGTTGCCTTGCCTTCCCTCCTCCAAAAAGCAAAGAGAGAGAGAGAGAGAGAGAGAGAGAGAGAGAGAGAGAGAGAGAGA
>NW_027185616.1:28097037-28138221 GCF_028583685.1 Petaurus breviceps papuanus
AGAGAGAGAGAGAGAGAGAGAGAGAGAGAGAGAGAGAGAGAGAGAGAACTAAACAGATTTCACTGATCCTAGAAGTAATTGGGAGCCACTGGAGTTTATTGAATAGGAGGATGATATTGTCAGACCTATGCTTAAGGAATATCAATTTGACAGCTTAGTGGTGGTTGGTGGACTGCAGTGGAGAGATTTGAGGTAGGAAAACCATCCAGCAAGCTTGCAGTAGTGTAGGCATGAAGTGATGAGGATCTATTCCAGGGTAGTGGCAGAGTCAGAGGAGAGAAGGTGGAGGTTAGCCTACCAGTTTAAAGCAAACCTTACAACAAATCTCTGAGGCAAGCATTGCAGTTACTATTTCCACGTTTTAGATAGGGAAATAGAAGAAAAGAAGAATTCAATGACTTATCTAGGATCATACAACTATGTCAGAGTTTGAGTTTGGTCTCTAATCACTGACTTCAAGTCCAGGACTGGATCTAGTATGTTAGACTGCTCAAATAGTAGTTTATGAACAGATGTTTTTTCCTCAATAATAGAATGAATTAAAAATAGCTGCCTCCTCCTCTTCCTAATCTTTCCCCCCAACCCAATACACACTTTGCCTCTCAAACACTCAGAATGAATAGTTTTCAAGGCTTGCTCTTTCAGAGCCCAACAGAAATTGCATTCCCATCCCATACCTAAAATGATTTTTATAGTGTTTTTAAAAAATAAATAAATAACATTGTAGTGGAAGTTCAGTGCAGGGTTGGGGGTTATTCTAAAATTGGCAGAAACTGCATTTTCTATACTACTGATTTTTCAGCAATGAATGAAAATTCTCGTGACACATTAAGCCACAGCGAAAGCTGTGACTCAGAAAAGCAGGCCAGTGAATGAAGAAAGGAGTCCTGTGGTCAAGAGCTGTCCACCTTATTCTTCTCACCTAAGCATCAATATGTGCACTTCCTCTCCAAGTCTAAAGGATTTTGCCACTTCATTCCAATAATGATGAATAAGACTTTTCTTACTTTTCAAAGGAATTTCTCTCTATCAGAATAAATTTACATGCCTTAATAGAATGGATAGCTGGTAGCATTAGATATTAAAATTTCTGGGCCAGTGAGTGCCCCTCTGGACAAACTAGGAAAAAATGTATTTCCCTACCAACTGAAATGATAGTGAAAAGTTAGAAATAGAAGTCTGATGTGTTTCCTTCTTCTGTGTACTTCTTTATTTTTTTTTTATTAATTTGTTTGTTTACTTTTAGTTTACAAGATGCAATTCCACAATTCCTTGAGTTTCACCTTTTGTCCTCCTCCTTCCCTTCCCCCCCATAGTGGCATACTGTCAAGTATAGGATCTGTAAATACTTTCACATTATACATAAGTCAGGTTATAAAGACGGATTGTATCAGATGGAATGAAAAATGGTAAAGAGGACATAAAACCAAACAAGAAAAGGAAAAAAGATCAGGTAGTTTGCTTCTATCTTGATATAAACTCAATTCTTTCTAGTTCTTTCTCTGGATGCACACATTTCTCTCCATCATGAGTCTTTTGGGATTGACTTATATCACTGCATTGCTGAGAAGAGTCCAGTCTATGAAAGTCGGTCATAACACATACATTGTGTCTGTAATTGTGTACAAATTTCTTCTGGTTCTACTCTTCTCACTCAGCATCAGTTCGTATAAGCCTCTCCAGGTAAATATAAAGTCCATCTGCTCCTCATTTCTTATAGCACAATAGTATTCCATGACATGCATATACCACAACTTGTTCAGCCATTCCCCAATTGATGGGCAGCCCCTTAATTTCCAATTCTTTGCCACCACAAAAAGAGCTGCTATAAACATTTTTGTACATATGGGTATTCCTACCACTTCTAATAACCCTAGGAATGGTATTGCTGGGTCAATAGATATGAAATTATTTATAGCCCTTTGGGCATAATTCCATATTGTTCTCCAGAAAGGCTGGATAAGTTCACAATTCTACCAGCAATGCATCAGTGTTCCAATTTGCCCACATCCTCTCCAGCATTTGTTATTTTCCTGTTTTATCATCTTAGCCAATCTGACTGGTGAGATGGTACCTCAGAGTTGTTTTGATTTGCTTTTCTCTAATCAATAGTGATTTAGAGCATTTCTTCATATGCTTATAGACATCTTTAATGTCTTTCTCTGAAAATTGCCTGTTCATATGCTTTGACCATTTTTCAGTTGGGGAATGACTTGTATTCTAACAGATTTGACTCAGTCCTCTGTATATTTTAGAAATAAGTCATTTGTCAGAGACATATGTTCTAAAAATTCTTTCCCAATTTCCCACTTCCCTCTTAATCTTGGTTAAATTGGCTTTGTTTGTACAGAAGCTTTTCAATTTCACGTAGTCAAAATGATCCATTTTGCATTTTATAATGTTATCTAATTCTTGTTTAGTCATAAAGTCTTTCCCTCTTCACAAATCTGACAGGTAAACTATTCCTTGTTTTCAAAGACTGCTTATAGTATCAACCTTTAGACCTAGATCATGCATCTATTTAGATTTAGACTTGATTTTGGTATATGGTGTTAGATAATAGTCTATGCCCAGTTTTTGCCATACTATATTCCAGTTTTCCAAGCAGTTTTTGTCAAATAGTAAGTTATTATTCCCAAAATCGGGGTCTTGGGGTTTATCAAACAATAGATTACTATAGTCTTTGACTTCTGAATCTCATGTGCCCAATATATTCCATTGATCCAATACTCAATTCCTCAGCCAGTACCAAGTAGTTTTGATGATTGCTGCTTTATAAAACAGAATAAAATCTGGTATTGCGTCATGGTCTAAGAAGGATGCATTTAATATTTCTGTCTTACTGCAAAAAGCTGTGAAATTTTTATGCCCTAGAACATGGTCAATTTTTGAGTATGTGCCCTGAACGGCTGAGAAGAAAGTATATTCCTTTTTATCCCCATTCTGTTTTCTCCAGAAATCTCATACCTATCCTCTCTAAAATCCTGTTCACCTTCTTTCTTGTTTATTTTGAGGTTTGATTTATCAAGTACAGAGAGGGGGAGATTAAGGTCTCCCACTAGTATAGTTTTGCTATCTATTTCTTCCTCTAATTCCTTTACTTTCTCCTCTAGGAATTTGGATGCTATACCACTTGGTGCATATATGTTAAGTAATGATATTGCTTCATTCTCAATGGTGCCTTTTAACAGGATATAGTTTCCTTCTTGATCTCTTTTAATTAGGTAAATTTTTGCTTTTGCTTTATCTAACATAAGGATTGCTACCCCTGGTGTTTTTTTTACTTTAGTTGAGGCATGATATATTTTACTCCAGCCTTTTACCTTTACCCTGCATGTATCCATCTGTTTCAGATGTGTTTCTTATAAACAGCATATGCTAGGATTATTATTTCTAATCCATTCTGCTATCCATCTCCATTTTATAGGAGAGTTCATTCCATTCTCATTTATAGTTATGATTGTTATCCTTTTCTTTCCCTCATTCTATTCCCTTCCTTGTTGATACTTATATTTTTCTCCCTTTTCCCTTCCCCCCTTAATAGTTTTCCTTTTAGCCACTGCCTACCTCAGTATTCCCTTAACAGCCCCCCTCCCTTTTCCTCCCCTTCCCCTTTACTTCTTCCCTTCCTACTAACTCCCCCCCCCCATTTTGTAACCCTTTCCCCTTCCTACTGCCTATAGGATAATTTTATACTTGATGAAGTATCTTATTTCTTCTTTGCACCAAGAGTGACAGGAGCAAATCTCATGTGAAGCTCCTCTCCCTCCCCTCTTTCCCTCTAAAATGATACTTTTTGCGTTTCTTCTCCATAGAGTCCTATACTTAACTGGTTGTTATTCCCTCCTTGCACCAGAACTAATGAGGGAAAATCTTATTTGGTTCTCATCTCCCTCCCTTCTTTTCCTTGTTCTTATGCCTCTTTGTGTGGTATAATTGACCCTTTTCCACTTCATCCATTCCTCTTCTTCCATTGCAGTCCCTTTGTAGCCCTTAATATGATTTTTCTTTAATCGTCATTTTGTGTATTTTATACTCATATGCTCTACTTTTCTATAAAGAGTTTGCTCGTATTAAATAGCGATGTGTGTGTGTGTGTGTGTGTGTGTTTACTTTGTTCACCTTTCTGTGTTACTTTTTAATCCCATGATTGGAGGTTGAATTTTCCATTGATCTCTGGATTTTTCATCAGAAAGGTCTGGAACTCTGTTATATTGTTGAATGACCATCTCTTTGCCTGGAAGAATATGCTCAGTCTCTCTGGGTAGGTGATCTGAGCTCTTTTGCCTTCCAGAAAATTGTATTCCACTGCCTCTGATCTTTCAGTGTAGTAATTGCCAAATCCTGTGTGAGCCTCACTGTGGACCCTCGATATTTGAATTGTTTCTTTCTGTCTGCTTGAAATATTTTCTCTTTTACCTGGTAGTTCTGGAGTTTTGCCACAACATTTCGAGGACTTTTCAATTTGGGATCTCTTTCAGCAGGTGTCTTGTGGATTCTCTCGATTTCTATTTTACCTTCAGGTTCTAGTATCTCAGGGCAGTTTTCCTTAATGATCTCTTGGAGAATGTTGTCCAGGATCATTTTTTCTTCATGATTTTCTGGTAGGCCTTGTCAGATTATCTCTCCTGGATCTGTTTTCCAGGTCAGTTATTTTTCCATTGAGTTATTTTACCTCTTTTTCTAATTTTTCATTCTTGTTATTTTGTTTGATTAATTCTTGGTACCTCATAGAGTTATTTGTTTCAATTTGTTCGATTCTAGGTTTTAGCAAATCATTTACCTTGGTTAGTTTTTGGAGCTCTTTCTCCATATCATACACTTTTCTTTTTAGAGAGATGTTTTCTTCATTATAATATTTTTCTAATGCTGCAATTTTGGTTTTGAAAGAATTATTCATTTTGTCTTCTGTCTCTCTCATTTGGTTTTCAAAGTTCCTTTTGAGTTCATCTAGGAGAGCTTTCTGTGCTTGGGACCCATTCCCTGTTGATGTTTCACCTTTGGGTGTGGAGTCCACATTGTCTCCCTCTGAGTTTGGTTCCTCTCTCTGAGGATAATAGGACTCCAGAGTCTTTGTAGTCTGTTTTCTACCCATTTTGAGGCAATACCCTAGCCATGCCCTTCCCCTAGGGATCCCAAGACTTTACTGTAGAGGGTTTTGCCCTGGGGCAATTGTTATTATGTTTTCAGGGTCAGGGTGGTGGTGGTGGGAGCAGGCAGGGTTCACTCTGCCATCCTGGTCTTTGGAGGTCCTGATAGTGATTTTTTAAAAAATTTCTTGTCTATGAAGTGGTAGTCTCAGGAGTATTTCCTGTCCCAGACAGGGGTCCCTGCATTTGTTTCTTACCTTGCTCTTTCCAGTCCCAGCCCTTTGGTGATAGACCTGGTAGTGGCCCTTGTGGTTGGTGGGACAACTTGCCCCCCAAGTTGATCAGGCCTCTTCCAGGCCTGCCTCTGCATGCTGCTCACCTTCCCAGCCTGCCTCTGCCTACGTACTCCTTTATTGCAGAAACCATTCTTTATTCTATAAAATCCACTGATAATTTTTTTGGAGGGTGGGAGTAAGAGGGAAGGTGGTGTATACTTCCAGAATAATAAAAGCAGCAAATTATATCTATATCTATATATTATAGAAATATATAACCTACAACATATTATAATGAATCATATATTAGAAATATTTGTGTATAAATACATGTATGTATATACACCACCACATATTTTACTATACAAAGGGAAATCTCAACTTATCCACTTCCTTTCAATTTTAAACACCAGAATTCTACCAAGGGTCTTGTTGTCCTAAGACAAATCTGATAGAATCAGCAGCATCCCCTTGTAAATTCTCTGTATGGCACTAGATAAATGTTCTTGTGATGACTTTAATGATTAGTGAATAGAAAGGAAAAAAAAACCCTGAAAGGACTAAAAGAGTTTTCAAATATGGTGGTGATAAAAACAAAATAGTAACAGTCATAGTGATTTTTAAAAACTTTTTTTAGTGTCATTGTCCTTTTTGGCATTCTGGTGAAGCTTGGGGATCCCTTCTCAGAACAGCATTTTAAAATACATAAAACACCTAGGATTACCAAGGTAAGTAGGTATTTAAAATCCAATTAACAATTTTTTTTTAAGTTTGAAGATTTCATTTAAAGAATTTCTGACATAATGTATCAATGTTTTCAGCTTAAACTATCTCAGAAAGATTCAGCGACTTGCTGATATCCTTGTATCAAAATTTGGATCCAGTACTTAAAAGTCACAACAATGTTACCCTAACCTTAAATAGTAGGAGTGGCAATGCTTTGGCATAAGATATAGTTGTTGTTTAGTTATATCCAACTCTTCATAATGCCATTTGGGGTTTCCTTGCCAAAGATACTAAAGTAGTTTGCCATTTTCTTCTCCAGATTATTTTGTAGATGAGGAAACTAAGGTAAACAGTGTTAAGTGACTTGTCCAGGGTCATTTGGCTGGTAAGTATCTGAGGCCAGAATTGAACTCAAGTATTCCTGACTCTAGGCCCAGCATTCTATCCACTGTACCACTAGCTGCCTTATAACCTTCTTTAGAAATATAACAGGCAGATTTCTAAGAGCATATGCAAGGGAACCATTTGGCTGTCTAGTGAGTTAACTTCTAGATATTTGGATGATATGAAATGGAGAAGCCTGACACTATTTATTATACAGCTGTTTCCTGTCTACTTATGAAAAGGCCTTTCAGTTGTTATCTGGGAGTGCATATAAAAGTCTTGAAGAGAGGTTTACCTTTTTCCTTCCTTCAGTCATATGCTATGATGATGACTCTACCCCTCAGTGGTCTAGTAAGGCTCCCTTGTCCCCATCAGGTCAGCCCATGAATATATAGTCTCTTAGGGAAGAGTTTATGAATGAAATCTTTTCACTGTTTTACCTAGGAGATAATGGTTTCCTATGGATGTAACTAGCAATTGAATTTTGACATTAGCCAGTCAAAAATCATTTATTAATCTCAACTCTGGACCAGGCAATATGACAAAACCATAATAGATTTTAGCTTTATGGCCCTTATATAATTTCAGGAGAGGCAACATGTATGCAGAATGAGTGAGGTGAAGGGAAGTGGAAGTTGAAGGTGTTGTTAGAGTGATACGACATTTCATACTATTATTTTATTTTATGGATTAAAACTAGCATTTCCATAGCAAGTCACAATAAAAAAATATGATTGAATATGAAACTGCAATTCTACTATGCATAGCTTGCTATTCCTTTCAAATCCTTTCAAATATACAACAAAATTGTCACGCAAATTTCTTTTTTTTCTTCTCCCCTCCCCTAGAGATGACTTTCATTAAACACAGATAAGTATACACACATATTTTTATGTATGTATGTATATACACATATACATCTGTAGATAAATTTATTGTATATTTATCAGTTCTTTATGTGGATGGGGTTTTTCTTCATATGTTCTTTAGTTCTATACTATTCTAAGAATTTAAACAGAGAAGTGTCAGCCTCCAGAAGAGATGGAAAACTGAAGTCCTGGATCCAGGAGGCAATTACCATTAACTTGGCAATTTTATTGGTCATAGGATCACAGTACCATAGTTCTACATCTGAAAGGGATCATAGAGGCCATCTGATCCATTAGCCTTCATTTTACAGATGAGGAAACTGAAGAGGTTAAGTGACAAGCAGTCACATAGGTAGTTAACATCAGAGGTAAGTAGATAACCTCTAGCTCAGTTGTCTTAGCCAAATTATAACTAGGGCAATGCTATTCCAGGCAACAAAATTCATACCTTCTTATGGATTTAGTGAGATATCTTTCATTCTTGTCCTCAGTTCTTTGTACAATATTTCTATGTCAATGTTGACCTTTTAGTGTAGACTTAGGTATTATATTACATAGAGGTAATGATTCTACAGAATGCTCTGAAACCTTCAAAGACTGATGTAGGCTTTGGGTTTATATTACATGCTTGAGTATTTTAAACTGTGTATATTGATGTCTTTAAAAATTCCTGGGGAAATAGGATACAGAAAAATATATCTCATATTATCAAATAGTCAAATCAAATAAGCATATCCCCAATAACCCAAAACCTGTCCCTCTTTTTTCATTCTTTACAGGTCTGGAAGTACTATTTTTTTGCATTCTTTTTCTTCCTAAGTAAAGACATGCTTTTTTTTCATCTCTAGGGGTATGTAAATAATCTGAGATATGATTAGAATCACACTTTTTTTTAGATCTCCAGACATTGAGCTAGCCTCACACACAGTGCCTCTTTGCTCTACACTATTTTTTTTTCATGTAAGTTAAGATTTGAATCGAAAGAAGTATAAGAAAGACTAATGAGGTATTTCTTGTCAAGAGATTTGGATAATGCAGATCTTCTTTGGAACAAAACTCATCAGTGAATCAGACTTAACCTGGAAACCTTTGGGATTTGCCCTTACTGATGATCAGAACTTGAAATACTTTCTCCCTTAACCATTTTAAAAATGAATCATTTTCAGAAGTCAAAACACTGCTATTCTACCATTCATCTTTGGGAATGGGGAACATTAACAAGTGACTTGAAGGGAAGATCAAAAACACTCAGTCCCTTAATGTCTACTCTACCTATGAACCATAGCAAAATAAAATTTCATGAGAAAAAGTAAATGAACTATTCATAGAAAAATGCCATAGGCTTTTATTATTAAAAGTATAGCTCTATTTTGTTTCCCAAATAGGCATTTAATTGTTCAAAAATATTTGGTAAACACTTTCTAAGTGCCAGGTATTGTAACATGTACCAAAATATTTCTAAGAAAGGTCATTGTGAATACGGTGATATTTATAAGACAGCTATATTATTACAGTTATATATTTATCTTCTATTTTCCTGTATTTAAGAGCCAAAGTAATATATATGGGTTCTTTTTAAAATTTTTTTATTAATTTTTCTGTATTTATGAAATAAAGAAAGAATTTGCATAACAGAATAGAAAAAAATGATTATATATGAAATTTCAAATATATTATTTATGACTTGCTATTCCTTTAATATATAGTAAATATCTATAATTTTATTTTTCCCCTTTTTCTCCCCTGCCTCCCCAGAGACATATATGTATATATGTGTATATGTATATATCCACACACACATATGTATATATGTGTATGTAAGTTATGTGTATATATGTTTATATAAAAAGACTTAACATATATAATGTAAAGATCTATAGATAAAGATATATACATAAAATATTCTATACATATTTCTATTTATTATTTCTTCCTTTGTATGCAGATAGCATCTTTCTTCATATGAACTTTGTTGTTAACTTGGATATTTATAATAGCCAAAATGACTTTATCACTCAAAATTATTCTCAAAACAATATTGTTGTTATGGTATACAATGTTCACTTGGTTCTGTTCACTTCAGTTTTCATTATTTTGTGCAAGTCTCTCCATGTTTTTTTAAGATCATTGAGCTCATCCTTACTTATGGCATAGTAGTATTCCATCACAATCATGTACCACAATTTGTTCAGCCAATCTCCAAGTAACAGGTATCTCCAATATTTCCAGTTCTTTTCCATCATAAAGAAAGTTGCTAAATATTTTAGAACTTATGAGTTCTTTCCTTTTTTTTAACCCAATTTTCTTTGGAAACAGACCTAGCAGGAGTATTGCTGGGTGAAAGGGTATAGACAGTATGGACATACCTCTAGATTGCTTTCCAAAATGGTTGGATCAGTTCACAGTTCTACAAACAGTGAATGTGTCCCAATTTTTCCACATCCACTCCAACATTTATTACTTTCCCCTTTAATCATTTTAGGCAATCTGATAGGTGTAAAATGATATCGTGAGGTTGTTTTAATTTACATTTCTCTAGTCAATAATGAATTAGAGCATTTTTTCAAGATTCTCAGATCTCATACCTCAAATATATAGAGAACTTTTTCAAATCTATAAGTTATGAGTAATTTTCCAATTGATAAATGGTCAAAGGATATTAAGAAGTGGTTTTCTGATGCAGAAATCAAAACAAAATGTACAATTTCTTGCAAATTCCTGCCTGCCCCATGACAAATGTTTGAAATAGCTGGGAATGTTTACCCTGGAGAGGAAAAAAACTTAGGAGGGCCATAATGCTGTGCTAAATTATTTTAATTACTCTTATTATCCTTATTCTGCCAGAAGGCAGATCTAGGGATAACCCATCAAACAACAATAATGAATTAATTAGATATCTGATATTGTGCTAAGTACAGAGAATACAAAGAAAAAGAATAAAAGAGCATTCTTTTCTTCTAGGAGCTTAAATTCTAATGAAAACAATATAGGTAAGTCATAAATAAGTATGACCTAAATAAAGAAGCCAGGTGACCTTATGCAGAATGGCATTGTCTGTGGTGGGGACTGAGTAAAGCCTAGAAGAGGTCCAACTTGAATTGAATCCAAAAGGAAACCAGGGAAGCTGAATATGAGATTGATAGGGAGATTGGTCTAGCTATAAGGTTTAATCAGTGTAAAAGCATATTCTTTGGATAATATGGGAGGAATAGCAAGTTGGCAAGTATGGCTAGATGATAGGGAAGAAATATTCGAAAAGAATGGAAAGATAGAAAGTAATGTAAAAAAAAGCTTTTAGCTTCCACAGAGAAAAGTTAGTATTTGATCTAGATGTACTAAAGAGTTACTGGAGTTTATTGAATAGGTGAGTTACATAGTGTAAGTGTTATGGGATTTAACGATCTTCCATGCCCCATTGGACTTGCTGATGTAGCAGGAAGGGGTGGAGCAAGAGGAAGCGGAAGCCAAGCTAGAGTTCCTGCGGTGGCTAGCAGTGGCAGCCACAGCGTAGCGGCAGTATAGGTGGATGTGGAGGCATGAACTCCTTTTTTTTTTGAGCCAGCCAAAATTTCTGCTAAGGACTCCTGCTGAGGACTGCCAGGGGCCAGAGCTGCTGGCAGCGTACTTCCTGGATGCAGAGTAGTTGCTGTGACTGGGGAGAGGAAGACCTTTGCCTGAGGTAGCCTGTTCTGTTTTAAAGGCTTGAGAATATGGGTGCTTTCTACTTTATCTACCTGTGCCAATTTCATAACTACTCTGATGGTTTTGTCTTTCTGGTTTTGGGACTCAGTATTTTGGTATTTTAATAAATGTTCCAGCTTTATCACCCATATAGAAAGCCTGATATATTTTGTGATTGATAACCACATCAGCATAGTTATAATTACCGTAGGCATTGTGAATATTGCATTGCTGATATACATAGTCAGATTTTGGCTTCAGAAAAATCACTTTGGCAGGAAAATGGAGGATGAACAGGAGCAGGAAGAAACTTGAAACAGTGGGTATAAATTTAAAAGAAGCAAATTTAGCCTTCATGTAAAAACAAAACAAAACCAAAACCCCTAACAATTAGAGATATCAGTGAAAGCTAGATAGAGTAGTGGATAGAGAGCACTGGCCCTGGGGTCAGGAGGCCATGAGTTCAAGTGTGACTTCAGACACTTAAGAGCTGTGTTACTCTGAACGAGTCACTTAACCTTGATTGCCTCCCAACAAGCAAACAAATTGACAAAGAAAAACAAATTAGAGCTGTCTAAAAGTGCAATGGGCTGTCTCAGGATTTTCTGGGTTTCTCCCTCACTGGAAGTCTTTATATAAAAGCTGTAATACTACTTGCCAGGTATATTATAGGGGACATTACTCTGATCTGAGAAACTAGATATCCTAGGAAAGGGCATTTTAACCTTAGTTCACCTAAGAAGTTATTTTCCTGGGGTCTGAGTGCTGCCGCTCATGATTGTTTCTGAACCTGTTCCTCTCTCATTAGACAGCTCTGGACCTGAACTGGAGAGAGAAGTGGGCTTCAGGTTCCCTCCTCTGTCTGGCCTGAATCTGTGACATAGAAGGTTGTGGCAGTTCTCTGACTCAGAATTGCATGACAATATTGACAGTTGACACTTGTACCTGTTGAGATATTCTAATAAGGGTTGGGGTTGAGGATTGTCTTATATGGGTCTAGGATTTTTATTTGCTCTGGTATACGACCCCTTCCTGGGCATTGGAATGGACAGTGTCATTGATGGGCAGTGTCCCCAGTGTTTGCAGACTTCTATCTTCCTATGGGATGTCTGCCCCCAAGCATGTGAAGACTTGGTGAAATGGAAGGATAAGAACAATTGTTCCAGCAGTCACAGTGGCTGAAGCAGGTGCTGTTGAACACTTAGAGCTTGGTCAGATACCAAAGACACCAAGATCATCCAATACATCTCAGGCTATCATCAATCATCTTAACTTTTGTCCTGGCATTGGACTTTGATAACTCTGGAAGAGAGAGAGATGGAGATTACTCTGTGCAACTTTGCCTTACTTAAATCTATTTCAACTCCAAGTCAAGAAGACATCAATAACCCAGTGACTTCATTATTCCTTTTCATAGAGTGAAGGACAGCAACATCACCCTATTGACACTTGTGCTGACTTTGGTCTGTTGTATTTTCTAGATTTGTTTGGAGGAGATTTATGGGGAGATTGCTATACTGTTTCCTTGTACTACATTATTCTGGTGCTGCTGTACACATGGACACACACATTAATGAGTTCTCTGTGAATCCACATACATTTCTTTAGGCCACTCCAAAAGTTTCATGTTAATTCTTTTTTCATATTGAAACATTAACTTTTATTGCTTAAAATATATCTTTGATAGGGGTTCTTCCTGTTCTATATGTACATATGCTACTTCTACTCCCCACCCCCATTACATGCATGAACAGAACTGAAAAGATAAAAATGTGATGAACAGCTCATGGAGATGGAGGGATTGAAGAGGAGAAAGAAAAGCACCAAACCTCAGTAGTATTTTGGTAGAATATCATATCCCAGGTTTTGCCTGGTAAATGATCAGGAAATAAATATTTTCCATATAGGAGTCAGGGTGACTTATCATGGATTATCATCACCACTCACAACAAGCCAGGGTGGATATTGCTGTGGAAATCCTTTTCATTCATACTTCGTGAACCTGAAACCAAGTTTTTGTACAATAGGGTGGTAGGGGGCTGATGAGGTCAAACATAGAAAAGGGTGGTGGAAATGGAGAATACAGATTCCTCTAAACACACACACCCTAGAAGCAATTCCTAAGAAATTTTCGGGTTAATAAGAACAACTCAATTGGGAATTGATATTTAGAAAAACTCACTATTCTACTATGTAAATGATTTGTCATTTTGGGTCTCATGAAGTTGGGAAGGAGGTTAGACCATCCAAATAGGTTGTGTGCACGTCAAAGCCAAGTATGCTAGGATTTTTTGTCCAGAAAATATTCATTTTTTGGAACCTCTACTAAGATGAATCTGGGGTATGATCAGTGAAATGATGAGATAGGAGCCTTAGGACCCAGTACCTTTTACACAAATGCAAATGGAAGGAACCAGAACAGTTTGATATTGGAACACCACCTAGTAACATTTCCAGTATCATTGTCTCCCCAGGAAACACATGAGGCACAGTTTGTCCCTATGTGTGAACATATGTGCTCTGTCTGCTCTTTGTATACTTGCCTATCTTCCTCTTCATTCCAATGTAAGTCAGCGTAAAGTAGAATCACCACATTACATAGAGGTAGAACACAGATTCAGCAAAATGATAGCAGAATTATGGTGAAGGCGGTGGTGGTTGTCATGTAAGGCTGCCTTTACAAACTAATTAGATCAAAGAATGCTTTAAAAAATTGGACTTGGAATCTGGAAGACATGGATTCAATCATTCCTTCAGTGCCTACTACTGTGTAACATTGGGTAAGTCATGTAACAAACCCCCCAAGAACTGTATTTTAATTTTCTCATCTGTAAAAAGAGAAAGTTGGATGTTATGGCCTCTAAGGTCCTTCCCCACATTTAATTTAGAAATTTTATGAACTATGATTATATTCCACCTAAGGAGTCATTAAGTCCATCATCATTAATGGAGATCATTAAGCAAAGGCTAGATGATCTCCTTGTCAGAGATTTTATAGAAGAAATTTAAATAATTAAATTTTAAGTTCCTATTCAACTCTTGAATTGCATGGTTTTATTCTGGAACAAACTCCTTATTGTAGGGGGAAAAGAAAGGAAAGCATACCTCTTTTATGCTATTGCAATTAAGTTTCTTAAGAGTTTTAGTGAGTATATCCCTTAAATATTTGAGTCCATTAATTTTGTATTCAGATAACTAGTGTCTTTGGAAGAAGTTCATTTTTTTTTTCTAGAAGATAGAATAGTATAAGGATAGCAAAATTCATACTTCAACTATATTTTCCCCAAACCCTTCCCACTTCCACCTTTGGTTTTCCAGAAAAAAAAAACATTTCAATTTTAAAAATGACTTTGTCCCTCTTTCCAAGGTTAATATAAGAGCAGACAGAGAACAACAAAATAAACAAAAGCTGAAGACAAGTATTTTGGTAGAATTGCCATATTTGCACAGTAGAAATGTAAAGTACTTTAGCATCCCAACCTACTTTAATAGGAATATCTATCAATAGTTCACCAGAACTCCTTTTTATCATGCATAATTAGCTGAGCATTATTAAAGAGAGTTCCAAAGGGAAGACATTCACAGACTAAGGAATAAAGGAGAGAAATTATGGTTATGAATATTTTACATTAGAAATTGATAGTGAGTATTACTAAATTCTACTCTAGGACAGTGATACTGGGGCAGTGATGACTTACCTGAGTTTCTCTGATTTGTTTATAATTACATTCAATATAACTTTGCAGTTACTATGGAAACTAGAAGTCTATAGGGTCTGCTTCTGGCTCACTGCATTGAAATTTATGTGCATAAATCCTCTTCATTCTCAGATGAAGATAGATTCTGTGTTTCATTAATTTGTATTTTTGTTGCATCTTGAATTTTTTAAAGAAACTTTATAAATATGGGAAAAATTAGAATTTCTCTGAAAAAACATTTTCTCTTGGGAGCTTGACCTAAGAGACCCCAGAGAAGGCTGACTTTTTAGTGTGGAAACCAAACAGAATATTTGGCATACCCAAGATTTTACATGAATACTAACATTAATTTCTAATTTGAACTTGGGCAAAACAGTGACCATTTACAGCTCAGCCTCCTCAGCAGTACATTAATTGCTTCTCTCACATGAAAGTCAGAAAATTAAATACATTTTAAAAAGAGGCAAAAAATGAAATATTTTCTATTTTCAGAAAGCCTTCAATTCATATTAATTTTTCATTTCACATCAGAACATAAACTCAGAGGAGAAATCATTGTAGTTGCTTCTCTCAGTTCATTCATGCACAGTCAAAAGTCCTTTCCACATTTTAAATGGTCAAATGTCTGAAACTGTGGATTGTTCATCTTTGTTTTCACTCCCCAAATACCTTGCACAGAGAATTTTGCAACCTAGTTCCTTCCTGACTTTTCAGTCTTCTTACAATTGGCTTCCTTCCATGTATGCTATGATCCATCCACAGATGCCTTCTTACTTTTCCCTCACACTCAACACTCAATTTCTCAGCTTTACTCATAAAAGAACAGTTTCCCTCCTCACCACTGCCATAAGGCTTCCCTGGCTTCTTTCAATACTCACCTCAAATTCCATCTTCTACAGCATTCTTTCACCAACTTGTGCTTTTCCTTGTAGATTACCTTCCATCTAATCTGTGTATATCTTGTATGTATATGGTTATTTGTATGTTATCTCTCTTATTGGAATAATGAGATCCCTTAGGGCAGGAACCATGCTTTGGTCTTTCATTTTATTCTGGAACTTGGCAGAATTCATGATGTAAAGTTAATGTTTGATGAATGCTTATTGACTCACTACATTTAACAGAAATTTAGTAAATTTCTATTCAGTAGAATTAGGTCAATCAAATGATATCAATGCATTTAAAATATCCTCAATGAGTCAATAAAATGGCAAATTAGAAAGGCATCACGTGGATAAAATAAAATAAAAAAAGATAACATAGTATAAAATAAAACAATGATAATGATGAAACAACATACAAAACTTTCTGGGATGCAATTAAAGCAGTCCTTGGGACAAAACAGAGAAGGGGAGGACTAATGGGCAGAATATTCATAAAATCTTTAGAAATTAAAAAAAAACAACAAAATTAAAATAAGCACAGAAAAAGACATTTAAGATTAAATAAAAATATATACAATGGAAATAAAAAAACAACTATAGAGATGATAGAAAAAAGCCTGAAAGTTTGTTATTTTTAAAGATGTTAACAAAGCTGACAAAACTTTGCCTACTTCATTGAAGAGAAGATAGATGATTAATCAAATAGCAAATGAACTAGATGAATCACAAAAAAATCATATCATATAATTATCAGAAACTACTATGCAAAGTTGTATGCTAAATTAATTGAGAAAAGAAAAGAAAAAAAAGTTACCTTAAAATATGAAATATTCAAACTAACAGAAGACAAAATACAGATTTCAAATAATGCAATCTCTACAAAGGAAGTAGAACTAGTTGTAAAGAAACTTTTAAAAATGCAGGTAACTTCTTATATTTGATGGATTCACAAGAGAATTCCATCAAACTTTTGAAGAATGATTAATATGAAATACAGAAATGAAGCCCTTCACCAAATTCCTTTTGTCAGATTACATAATCCTAATTCACAAAGTAGGGAAGGATAAAGCAAATAGGAGAACTATGGATCAGAATCATAAATGAATATGGATTCTAAAATTTTAAATGTAATACTGTAAGATTATAAAAAAATTGTCTAAGAAATCATTCATTATGAACAAGTTGGATTTATACACAGAACTAAAAATGAAAAAAAAAGAAAAAGAAAAAAGAAACAAAAGGAAAAAATAATCATTTAAAAAATAAGTACACTCTCGATTATATTATTCTCTCAGTAGATTCAGAAAAAAACATCCTTGACAAAGATAACTTTCATTCATACTTTTATTTTTTTTTAAAGCAATTGGGGTTAAGTAACTTGCCCAAGTTTACACGGCCAGTTTTTTTTTTTTTTTGTATGGGTGTTAAGTATCTGAGGCCGGAACCGATCCCAGGTCCTCCTGACTCTGGGGCCTGTCCTCTTACTGCTCCACCTAGCCACCCTTCATTCATGCTTTTTAAAAAAAGAGTATAGAAATAGAGGATTACTTATTTTAATGTCATAAAAAGTATCTAAAACAAAAAGCAAACGTGTCATGGACTAGGTAAACAATAAAATGTTTCCCAGTAAATATAGGTGTAAATAAAATATTCTCTTTTAAAAAAATTGAAAGGAATTGGGGTTAAGTAACTTGCTCAAGGCTACACGGCCAGTTATTTTGTGTGGGTGCCAAGTATCTGAGGCCAGAAACAATCCTGGGTCTCCCGACACCAGGGCCAGTGCTCTTACTCACTGCGCCATTTGCCCGCCCCTAATATTCTCTTTTTTCCCTAGTTTAGTTCTAGAAATTCTAGAATAATAGAAAAAAGAAAAAAATCAGAGGCACAAAGATAGGCCAAGAGGAGATAAAACTATTCCTATTTGATGATGGCATAGGAATTTATTGAGAGAGAGAAGCAAAGAAACTAATTGAGAAAATTGATAGCTTTATAAAGTTATGAGACAAATATAAATATAAAAATCAATAGCATTCCTACATCAAACGACAAATTGATTATGTTCTATGTGACAAATTATATAAACCTAAATAAAAAAAATCTGTTTCAAATACAAAATAACGTTAAAGAAGCAACACTAGGAAGAAAAAAAACTATTCAAAATGAATTAAAAAATTTTTTTAAGGTTATACGTGTCTAATCACGCAACATATTTCTGAACTTTGGGGAGCCAAGATTGTAGAGTAAGCAGTTAACTTGCTTTCCCACCTTTCATTATTGACATTGAATAACCGAGAAAATACTGTCCCAGGAAAAATCCTGGAATAGTGGAGCCAGCAGATGGCTGAAGTTCAGCAGTCTGTTTGTGAGGCTAGGGAGATTAATAGAAAAGGTGCTTTTTGTTGTGGCTGAAGGGAGCCACCAGTACAGGATAGAAGGTATCCTGGTAGGCCAGTGACAAGCTTCACCTCAATGGACAAGTGGGAGATCCTGAGACCCAGAGTGGTGGAACAGGAAAGTGCCAACACCAGGACTCCCTCTCCCTCCACCCTTCCCCTGTCATCTTGCATACTTATCCCCCACCCCCTCCCTGTTTCTGTGTCTTGGCACAGTCAGAAGAACCAGAAGAAGTCAGCATGGAGAACCTTTGCTTGTGCCTGCAGATGGGTATCTACCAGTGACTGAGCCTACCCATTCTCTAGCATAGTTGCAGGTAACAAGGCAACCTCCAGTGTCCAGACCACTCCGATCCATACACCCCACCCAGTGAACCTCAGTGTAAACCTGGGGAAACACAGAAAAACCTTACCTGGACTCTGCAGTCATCAGCTACATCAGCACCTGCATCTCAGCACAAGGTAAGCTACAGCCTCTACATCTCCCAGGTGTCAGCATCTTAGGCCCCAAAACACAAAGCCAGTATCCTGGTCCCTAGTCCCCAGCACAAGAAGCATGGTGCAATGCTCCCTGTGCTACAGAAGTACAGTTAAACTTTAAAATTAAGGATAAAGGAAAACATCATGAACAAAAAGTCACAGAGAAAAACAAGAACGATAGATTCTTACTATGGGGACAGGGAAAATAAAAACAAATTCAGAAGAGGACAGTATTGTTACTATATCCACATCTGGAACTACAAAGGATAATATGAACTGGTCCCAAGCCAAAAAGCCTTCTTGGAAGTGTTCAAGAAGGATTTCAAAAGGCAAATTAGAGAGATAGAAGAAAAATTAAACACATCTTTAAAAATACAATTGGAAAATGGAAAAATGTACACTGAAGGAAACAACTCCTTAAAAATTAGAATTGGCAAAATGGAAAAGGAGGTACAAAAGCTAACTGAAGAAAACAGTTGGTTAAAAATTCAAACTGGGCACATGGAAGCTGATGACAGTATAAGACATAAAGAATCAGTCAAACAAAATCAAAAGAATGGAAAAAAAGAGAAGAAAATGTAAAATAGTTCACTGGAAAAACAACTGACCTGGAAAATAGATACAGGAGAGATAATTTAGGAGTTATTGGTCTGCTTGAAGACCATGATTAAAAAAGAGTCTAGAGAGCATCACTCAAGAAATCAAGGAAAACTGCCCTGAGGTTCTAGACCAGAGGGCAAAATAGACACTGAAAGAATCTACCAATCACTTCCTGAAAGAGATCCCAAATAGACAACACCATGGAATATAGTAGACAAATTTCAGAATTATCAGGTCAAGTAGGAAATATAGCAAGCAGCCAGAAACTACTAAAATTCAAATATCATAGAATCACAGTTAGGATTATGCAGGATCTTGCAGCTTCTACGTTTAAATGTTCCCAGGGTTTGAAATATGATGTCCCAGAAGGTAAAGGAGTTTGCATTACAATTAAAGGTCAACTACCCAGAGAAACTGAGCATGATCTTTCAGTGGAAGAGATGGACATTCAGTGAAATATAGGACTCCCAGACCTTCCTGATGAAAAGAAAAGAGCTCAATAAAAAAAGATCTTCAAATAACGACTAAAGAAAGGCATGAAAAGGTAAATAGGAAAGAAAAATAGCATGTTATTCAATAAATGCAAATTGTTAAATCTCAGCATGGCAAAATGATGGTAAAACATTTCCATATTAGTTATTTTGTACAAGAAAACTCAAATGAAAATTAAAAAGTAAGAAAGTAAAAAAAAAAATAGCATGTTTCAGTCCTTATGCAAACAATTTCAGTTCTCTCTCTAGAGGCAGAGAGTATGCTTCATTTTTAGACCTTTGGGATTTTCTTGGTTCGTTGTATTGCTGAGAAGAGCTAAGTCATTCACAATTCTTCACTGAACAAAATTACCGTTACTGTGTACAATGTTTTCCTGCTTATGTCATTTTTCATTAGTCCATATAAGTCTTTCCAGGTTGAATATATTATTTATTAATCAAACCACCGAGACACACTCAAGATTTCCATAGAAGAATGAAATAGGAAATGTTACTTCCAGACCATAAACTCTATTATAAAGCAATATTCATCAAAAGCTTTCATTAATATCACTACCAGTTTTGTATCCTAAAAGATATTTTATTTTTAAAATATTATTTATTTTTAGTTTTCAACATTCATTTATTTCCACAAGATTCTGAGCTACAAATTTTCTCCCCATCTTTCCCCTACCCTACCACTACAACAATGTAGTTAGCCTAGTAAATACATCTACCCCCCAATATCCTCCCCCACCTCCAGAAATTTTCTAGTAGGGAAAGATGGATTTCTATACTCCAGTGCCTGTATATTTTATTTCCCAGTTGCATGTAAAACAATTAGCATTTGTTTTTAAAATTTTAATTTCCAGATTCTTTCCCTTCTTCCCTCCTCACCCACCCCTACTGGGAAGACAAGCAATTCAATATAGGTTGTATATGTGTAGTTATGCAAAATGTTTCCATAGTAGTTATATTGTGAAAGATTAACAATATTTCCCTTCATCTGACCCCACCCCCACTTGTTCTATTTTCACTGTGACTCTGTCCCTTTTCAAAAGTGCTTGCTTCTAACTACCCTCTCCCCCAATATGTCCTCCCTTCCATCATCCCTCCTCTTATACCCTTCCCCCCTACTTTAATGTAGGGTAAGATACCCAATTAAGTATTTATTTATGCCCCTCTGTAATCCTTTCACCTTCCTGCTCTTCCCCTCCATTGTAATAATTTTCTCTACCTTTTCTTTTTTATCAAATGCTCTCTGAACTTCTAGTTTACATCATTCATTTCTGAAAGATTTTGAGTTACAAATTTTCTCCCCATTTTCCCCCTACCCACCACCCCACAATAGCGATCCCACTGGATATCCCCTCCTCCAATCGGCTCTCTCCCATATCTTCTCTCATACCCCCTCCAACTTTCCAATAGGGCATGGTGAATCTCTATGTTTGAGTGCCTGTATATCTTATTTCCCAGTTACATGCAAAATAATGTTGATAATAGTGTGTGTGTGTGTGTGTGTGTGTGTGTGTGTATTATTCTTTTGTGGGAAGCTTTTGGTGCAGGAGTTCTGACTTTGCTGTCTTCCTCCTATTCCATGCTTTGATCCTTTTTGTCCCCAAAATAGGAGTGTAAAGTTGGGTTGCTCTGTTTACTTTGCTTCCCTTGTTTGTTTATGTTGCCACTCAATTACTTGACTTTTGGGCTTTTTGCCACAGTAGACCTCTGCTACCAGACAGGGGAGCTTCATCCCAAATGTTGGGGTTTTCTCAGCTGCTGAAGGTATTAGTTGGGTGCCCTCTGTGAAGCTTCCACATGCTCTGGCAAGCTGATCCTGCACCCCAGAACCTCCACTCTAGACAACAATCCAGATCCAAGCAGGTTAAAGCAAGAGCGATTACCCCTCATACTTGTCCCTTGGTACCCCTACAATCTGCAGGCCAGGAGCTGAAGCTGCCACATGGTGGCGGCTGTGCTGGGGCATCTCAGCATCTTCTCACTCTGGGGGCAAAGGCCAACCACACTCCAAAATACTGTATCCCAAAGTCCACACTGCACTGACCTTTCACTTTGTCCTTAGCATCTATGTGTTGATAATTCTGGAAACTGCCACAGCTCCTGGTGATCTGAAGTGCCTCCACTTGGGGGCTGGTCAGGCCCCCCCTGGGGCGGAAACCCCCAGCTTGAGCTGGGTTGGGGTCAGCTCCCATCGACCGGCATTGACCGATTCCTGCCAGCCTGCCAGACTGCCCTCTGTGGGAGGTTAGCTTCTCAGTGTCTTTTTGTGGGTTCTGTAGCTCCAAAGCTTGTTCAGAGTCACCTTTTACATGATGTGGATGGGGTGGGAGCTGGAGCCATGTGGAGGTCCTGCTTCTACTCTGCCATCTTGACTCTGCCTTCCTCTTCCCTCTTTTATATGAGATAATTTACCCTATTCTACCTCTCCCTTTCTCCTACCAATACATTCCTCTCTGCCCTCTTAATTGTATTTTTTAGATATCATCCCTTCATATTCAATCCATCCTGTGTCCTCTATCTATACATGTACACACATATACACACACTCACTTATGTATTTATACACAGATATGCCTTGTGATATATATATATATATATACACATATATATCTGTGTGTATATATATGTATGTATGTATACATACATATATGTTCTGTTCAACTATCTTCATACTGCAAAAATGTCTCATGAGTTACAATTATCATTTTTCCATATAGGAATGTAAATAGTTCAACTTTAATAACTTCCTTAGAGATTTCATTTCCTTGTTTACTTTCTCATGCTTTTCTTGCTTCTTGTATTTGAAAGTCAAATTTTCTGTTCAGCTCTGGTTTTTTCATCAAGAATGCTTGAAACTCCTCTATTTCATTGGATGACCATATTTCCCCCTGAAACATTATACTCAGTTTTGCTGAGTAGGTGATTCTTGGTTTCAATCCCAGCTCCTTTGACCTCCAGAATATCATATTCCCAGCCCTTTGATCCTTTTATATAGAAGCTGCCAGGTCCTGAGTTATCCTGATTGTGTTTCCACCATACTCAAATTGTTTCTTCTTGACTGCTTGTAATATTTTCCCCTTGGCCTGGGAACTCTGGAATTTGGTTATAATATTCCTAATATTTCTTTTTGGGATCTTTTTCAAGAGGTTATCTGTGGATTCTTTCAACCTCTGTTTTGCCCTCTGGTTCTAGAATTTCAGGGCCATTTTCCTTGAGAATCTCTTGAAGGATGATTTCTAGTCTTTGTTTTTTATCATGGCCTTCATGATAGTAGTCCAATAATTTTTAAATGATCTCTCCTTGACATATTTTCCAGGTCAGTGGTTTTCCCAATGAGATATTTCACCTTGCCTTTTGTTTTTTTTTCATTTGTTTGGATCTGTTTTATAGTATCTTTATTTCTTATAAAGTCATTAGCTTCCATTTGCTCCAATCTAATTCTGAAGGAATTATTATCTTCGGTGAACTTTTAAAATTCCTTTCCCGTCTGGGCAATTTGACTTTTTAAGGCATTCTTCTCCTCATTATCTTTCTGGGCCTCTTTTGCCATTCCATTTAGTATGTTTTATAAGGTGTCATTTTTTCAGCATTTTTGGGGGTCTTCTTTAGCCAGCTGTTGACTTGCTTTTCATGATTTTCTGGCATCATTCTCATTTCCCTTCCCAATATTTCCTCCACTTCTCTTACTTGATTTTCAAAATCTTTCTTGAGCTCCTCCATGGCCAATAAGCAGTTCATATTTTTCTTGGAAGCTTTTCATGCAGGAGTTTTGACTTTGTTCTCTTCTTCTCATTCCATGTTTCAATCCTATTTGTCCCCCAAAAAGGTTCTATTGTCTCATTGTGCTTCTTCTTGACTTTTGAGCTTTTTGCCACAGTAGAACTCTTCTGCCAGAGTGGGGAGAGCTGTGTTCCAGTTCAATGGGATTTTTACAGTTGGTAGAGCTTTGAGTAGGGCTCTCTCTCTATAGATACAACTAGCTCTGGCACACTGGCCACATACCCCAGGACCACCACCCAGGACTGTGACCCAGATACAAGCAGATCAAAACAAGGGAGATCACCCTGTATATGGTCACTTGGTCTCTGTACAATCTGCAGACCAGGAGCTCTGGAGGCAGCCACAAGGCAACAACTGCAGCCACTGTACCTCTACCATCTCTTGCCCCAGGAGTAGTGGCCAGAAATGCACTCTTCTATCACTTAGTTCCAACAGAGTTCCCTACTAATCTTTTACTTTCTTGTTATTGTGTATGGGTTGAGAAGTCTGGAAACTGCCACAGCTGCTGCTGATTCAGTCTCCTGAAGTCTGTTCTAGCTGGTCTGTGCCAGTGGTTAGGGCTTCCCTGCATCTGGGCCTAGGCAGCCCACACAGGATTGTACTCAGCTCCCAGCTTAAGTGTGATAGATCTATGATGTCAGCTTGCCAGGCTGCCTTCAGTGGGAGATTTGTTTCTCTCTGTCACTTTGTGAGTTCTGTAGCTTTAAAATTTGTTTAAATCATTTTTTTTTTACCAGTATTGGAGGTGCTTGGAGCAGGAGCTGAAGAAATTTCCTGATTTTACTCAGCCATTTTGTGCCCTTCCCCCCTCAAGAGGCTTTTTAAAAAGAAAAATGTCTTTTATGTTCAAAAACATTCATAGCAGCTCCTTTATGGTAGGACATACCTAGAAACTGAAAGTATGCCCATCATGTGGGAAATGTCTGAACAAATTGTTCTATGTGATTGTGATGGGATACTATTGTGCTATAAGAAATGATGAGAAGATGCTCTCACCAAAACCTGGAAATATTTGCAGGAATTAATGTAAAAATGAAATGTACTGTGAACAAAGAAGCAGAAATATTGTAAGATGATCAACTGTGACTGACAGTCATTCTCAGCAATACAGTGATCCAAGTTAACTCTGAAGGACTTATGATGAAAAATGTTATCCATCCTCAGACAAAGAACTGATGGTGTCTGTATACAGATTGAACCACACATTTTTCCTTTCTTAATTTTTTCTTGAGTTTTTCCCCCCTAGTTTATGTTTTCTTTCACATGTTTAATATGGAAATGTTTTTTCATGATTGAACATACATAACCTATGTAGAATTGTATGCATTCTCAATGGGTGTGGGGGTGGGAAAGGAGGAAGAGAGAGAATTCTGAACTCAAATTTTTTTTTGGTTGTTGTTTTTTTTTTTGGAGGGAGAAAGGTAGAGCAATTAGGGTTAAGTGACTTGTCCAAGGTCACAAGCTAGTAAGTGTTAAGTGTCTGAGGCCAGATTTGAACTCAGATCTTCCTGACTCCAGGGCTCATGCTCTATTCACTGCACCACCTAGCTACACCCCTGAACTCAAATTTTCAAAAATGAATATTAAAATTGTTTTATATGTAATTGGAGGAAAATAAAATACTAAATAAATATTTTTAAAAGTTTCAGTATTGGGAAAAAGAGTAGTATGTCAATGAAATACACTAGACAGGGAAGAATGAGAAATAATGGATCTCAGTAGTCCAGTTTTTATATAACTAAAACTTTAAAATGTGGGGTGAGGGAACTAATAATTTGATGGGATGTGTTGGGAAAACTAAAAAAGTAGTCTGCAAGAAATTTAGCTTAAGATTAAAGATCATGCAATTACAAAAAAGAGTTATATCATAAACCTTTCACAGATATGGGCAGGATATTTATTCCTATATAGACACAAGATGGCTAAAAAAAGACATTTGAAATCACTTGGAATTTAAAAGTTTCTGTAAAACCAAAATTATTGTGTGTAGAATAAGCAGAGAAACCATTCAAAGGAAAAATATCTTTTCACTGAGTTTTCCAAATATGGATTTGGTATTCAAGATATATAAATAACTAATACAAATACATAAGAGCTAAATCTATTCTTTAGTAGCTAAGTAGTTAATGGATATTAACAAATTCCTCTAGAAGAATTGTAAACTACTAATAAGTATAGGAAAGCATACTATGAGTCACTAATAATGGATTAAATTAAAATTAAATCACCTAAGTTTTCACATGACAATCCTGGAGTGGGGGGAGGAGGGTTGTAGAAAGACACATACTTTAAGGATTTGTTTTTGGAGTCAAGAATTAGTACAACCATTTTGAAAAGCAATTTATCATTATACAAATTAAGTTGTTTATACCTTTTTACCCAGAGATTCTGTTTCTAGGCATACAGTCCAAGGAGCCATTGATTAAAAGAAAGGCCTATTATGAATAAAAATATTTGTAGAAAAACTTTTGGTGGCAGCAAATTAGATGCCCATCAATTCTAAAATGGCTGAACAATTTGTGGTATGTGAATATTAGCAGATTATTAGTGTTATCTAAAACATGACAGATATAGAGAAGCAGGGGACAAAAAAAACTTCCATGAACTAATGCAATGTTAAGTAACCATAACAAAGAAAACAATATATACAATAGCTATAGCAATACAAATGGGAAAAATAAACATCATAGAATAAAATAAAAAGAATGTTGCAAAATTAAAAGGAATAAGCTGTATTCCAAAGAAGAAACAGGTGAAGATTCTTCTCCCCATGTCTTTGCAGAGGTAGAAGATCCACCTCTGGGTGATGTTGAACATTAAAAATATTTTGAGATTTCCCCCCAATATTTTGATTGGTTTTAATGACTTTTTTCTTCATCTTATTTTAAAAATATCTTCCTTTCATAGGATGGTCCTCTATGTAAAGGCAAGGGTAAGATAATGGAAAAACAAGAGTATTACAAATACGATAGCATAACGACAATAATCAATCTTTTAAGTTTAAAAATAAAAGAACGCATCATCTTCTTCTTTGAAGAGCTTCCAATATAAATGAGGATCCAAGAGAGGCAGACACTTCTAGTACTTACAATAATGAAGTGAGTCGGGGCAGAATGGTTCTCAACAATACACTTGATCAATAATAGGAGAAGTAGGATTATTTTAAGATTTACTTTTCAAACATTTCTTTGCCTATTACCGAATGAATTAGCCATTTCTAGGTTCTTTGATCTCCATATTCTAATTTATATTATACTTATATGTACCTATCTCCCTGTTCTTTGTACTCTCCTTTCCTCTCATCAGGTTTGAAGATCCTTGATGTTAAGTGCTGTATTATTTTTCATCTCTGTATCTTCCAATCCTACATGCAGCAGGAGCTTAATGAATGTACAATTGAACTACACTGATGATTCTCCAGGAACCTTCTGCCTTTCCCCATACTTTTAATTAATTTCTTTGTTTTTACCCACCCAGTTCTATTGCCATCATCATTTTGCTGAGGTTTTACTGTACAAAACGTTTCAGCAAAAATTAGGTTGCTTATAAAATAAGTTTTATGCTGAGTATCTTTAGCCTCCTGGAAGAAAAGTAGCTATATATGTCCAAAGATAATTATTTTGAACAAGAAGTATGCTTTAGAAAATTGACATCATTTCATCGATATATCAAAAAATCTGTAAGTTATAAATTTAGTGATATAGATAAATTTATAGATCTATGATCACTTCCAGCTTTAGTATAAATTTACTGATATAGATAAATTTATAGAGTATTAGAGCTGGAGGGGATTTTAGATATCATATCTTTAGCTCAACCTTCTTCATTTTCTATGAAGGAATTAAAGGACCAGAAAGTTCTTTTGCTCAAGGTCATAGAGATAGCAGCAGAGCTAGGTCTACAAACCAGCTTTACTAATTCCCAAGTCAATGTGTTTTATATGCTATTCAAAATATTAAGAGGAATATATATATATACATATATATGTAAAAATATTATTTCAATGATAAGAAAAATGTTTCAAAATGAATGCACCAATTGGCCAGAGTGTGCTGCTGATTAAACTCAAAATTAAATTTAGTACTAGTGAATTCTAGTCAGCTCCTAATCCTATATTATCTGACTTATAGTTGTAATAAAAATTACAAAATTGCATAGTGTTTAAAAATTTTGAACTTTTAAAAATTTCCTCTATAAATAAATTGGATAATTCTAAAATGTTTTCCTAGTTTTGTAGGAATAAATAGATCATTAGATAGACAGCAGTTCTTAAAAAGGTCTGTGCCCAAATGAACTAGCATGAGGCTATATGAAGTAGTCAACTCCTTATGGATTTCTATCACAGTTTTCCATCTGGTTAATCACCAGCTGCTTCTGAGAGGGAGTGTTGTTAATGCTGGTAGGCCTGAAATTAGCAATACCAGCTGTATTTGGGTTCATAGGCAAATCATGTAACATGCTGAGAAAGTATGGAGGCAAAGATAGCTATGCCTTCCTTTTTCAGTGCTCAAAGTGCTAAAGTGCAAGAACCCTCCCCCTGTCCCCCAATAATTTAAGATCCTACTATCTGGAATGTAAAAGTAATTTCCACCATCTTTTTGACCATGGATAAAGGTAGAGTATGGTATGTCTTTTTGCAAACAAATCTGTATTTTTGAGCTTACAATTGGCTAATGGGATGAAATATTGTTGAATTTCATCAGGGACCCTTATTTTATTTACATATATTGCTTAGGATAGAGAGAATAAGGTATTTAAAAGTAAATACACATACGATAAATAAATTCTGGTTCTGTCCATTTAGCAGTTTCTTTTAAAATTAGAGTCCTATGAATTTTATTTAAACTATTTTTAATGCTCTTGGAATGTCTGGAAATGAAAAACTGTTGTTAACCCCCCCCCAATATTTTTTGTTGTTGACAGATTGCCATCTATCTCAGCGATGCTTTATAAATTCATGGGGTTGATAAATGATAATCAATCACACTATCAATGTCATGCTTTGTCTCTCAGTGCCATATTTTAAAGTTCTAAACATTTCCTTTGAAATGTCATTAGTTATTCTGGTTATAAATAGAAGCAGGGTACAAACCATTATACTATTTTACCCAGCAGAAAATTGAATTTAGTGTCTGGTGTTTGTTTCATTCTAACTCTCTTTGAGGAAAAATATTGGACCTGACTTCTTATCCCATGAAGTTAATATCTTCTGATATATCCCTCTTAAAGACA
The DNA here is from genome assembly GCF_028583685.1 of Petaurus breviceps papuanus. Taxonomy (NCBI): domain Eukaryota; kingdom Metazoa; phylum Chordata; class Mammalia; order Diprotodontia; family Petauridae; genus Petaurus; species Petaurus breviceps. The sequence continues at coordinate 28,125,618 of NW_027185616.1, forward strand.
TAGAAATTAAAAAAGTGTCACGTTCTTTCACATGAGAATTTTTGAAAATATTTTGGGAACCATTAGCAGGTCACTAGGCTAGATTTCTAGCAGCTCTTCCCATTCTCCCCTCTTCTGACTCACTGCCCAGATCTGTGAGTTGGTTAACTTGAGTTAAAAATGCAGGTTGTAGCTGTAGATCAGTATTTCTTCTGTGTGAGATGATCTGGATTGTAAATGAATTGAAACTGTGACCTTGGCCTCATTAGCTTCATGATTCAATGACCCAAACTAACTATCCTACTTCTAAGGGAGAATTCGGATTGCTGGGTTGGGAATGAGTAAAAGAAAAGAAAGAAGAAAAATGGATAAATATGAGTGCCACCTTAAGGAAAAATAATTACATAGTATTTGAATTGGAAAATTGTTGGAGAATTAATTACAGAGGAAATGTAAATCAATATTATTTCCCTCTTCCCCTCTGAAATTATTTGATAAGCCTATATCCTCCCTAGAACATTGTATTAGAAACCATTTCCCCATATATTTATTATCCATTATTCCCATTACACATCCCTTCCACATGACACTCTCCTATTTGGATACTTTGATAGACCTGTGGTTTTTCCATTGTATTTACTCCCTCTCTCCCTCTACCAAGTCCTCCAAGGAAGATCACACTCATTTCGTGCCTTTTCAGATTCTAACCCAAGTGTTCTCATAAATATTCTGTGAATATATATGCATATATACATACATATGTATATATACAATTGCACATACATGTGTATATATACAAATACATATACATTTATTATATATGCAATATGCGCACACATGTATACATACATTGAAACACACATACACATACCCTTTGATTAACACAATTTGTATGTATATGTGAGTGTTAGTGTGTGTGGTTGTTTTGTGTGATGTAATTTTAGGAAGTATAAGAAGGAGCTTATGATGACTTATTTTTTTGCTGTGAATAATTCTCAAGTGATTTTCCATTAAAAATTATCTAATTATGTATATGTTCATGTATGTAAGAAACACCTATAAATACATATATGTGTGCATCTCTATTCTCTGCACATTTAATTTGAAACTGAACTTTTCTATGTTACACAGGCTAGAAGAGCAGCAGTCAGTCATGGACACCATCCCATTCAGATTGGCAAGGAAGTTTTGATACTCTATTTCTGACCTGAGATAGTTTGCCCATTCTTTTTTTTTTTACCTGTATGCATCTTTTTTAGTTTTTTTAATTTAAATTTTTCATTTACTTCTAGTTTACAGTTCCACAATCCCTTGAACTTCACATTTTCTTTTCTTCCTTTTCTCTTCCCCCCTCCCCCTCCCATGGCAGCATGTAATCAAATATAAGTTCTACAAATACCTTCACACTGAACATTAGTCATGTTGTAAAGAAAGATTATAACCAATGGAGTGAACAATGAGAAAGAAGGGGCAAAACTAAACACAAGTGAGAGAGAGCAAATAGTTTGCTTCAATCTGCATTCAGACTCAGTATTTCTTTCTCTGGATGTGGAAATGCCTTTCCATCCTGAGTCTTTTGTAGTTGTCTTCTTGTGTTGCTGAGAGGAGCCCAGTCTATCAAAGTTAGTCATCACATGTACAATGTGTCTGTAATTGTGTACAAAGTTCTGCTGGTTGTGCTGTCCTCGCTCAACATCAGTTTATATAAGTCTCACGTTATTATGAAGCCTGTCTTCTCCTTATTTCTTATAGCACAATAGTATTCTGTTACATTCATATACCACAATTTGTTTAGCCATTCCCCAATTGATGGGTATCCCCTTGATTTCCAATTCTTTGCTACCACAAATAGAGCTGCTATAAATATTTTTGTACATACATGTCCTTTTCCCACTTCTATGATTTCTTTGGGATACAGCCCTAGAAACTGGGTTAAAGGGTATGTATTTTTATAGCCCTTTGGGCATAGGTCTGGATTCCTCTTCAGAATGGTTGGATCAGTTCACAACTCCACCAACAATGCATTAATGTTCCAATTTTCCACATCCTTTCCAGCATTTATTATTTTCCTGTTTTTCCATCTTAGCCAATCTGACTATTGAGATGTGGTACTTCAGAGTTGTTTTGATTTGCATTTCTCTAATTAATAGTGATTTAGATCATTTTTTCATATGCTTATAGATATCTTTAATTTCTTTACCTGAAAACTGTCTGTTTGACAGTTGACCATTTATCAATTGGGGCATGACTTGTATTCTTATAGATTTTACTCAGTTCTCTGTATATTTTAGAAATGAGGCCTTTATCAGAGACACTGGTTGTGAAAATTCTTTCCCAATTTTCCACTTCCCTCCTAATCTTGGTTTCATTGACTTCATTTGTACAAAAACTTTTCAATTTAATGTAATCCAAATTATCCATTTTGCATTTTGTATTGTTCTCTAACCCTTGTTAGGCCATAAAATCTTCCTTTCTCCATAAATCTGACAGGTAAACTATTCTTTGCTCTCCCAGATTGCTTACAGTATGCTTATTCTTAAGCAAATTTATGTCCCCCCCCCCACTCCTAAGCTCCTATGGGAGCCCACCATATTTATGTTATATTTAGTCTATACATCAATTTGGCTTAGTTTTCTACATCTCAGAAACACCTAAGTTCAAGATACCTGACAGTACCGGTGGTTGAGAGAAAGCAGTCACATAATAGATGGCAATTTGATGACCAGAGGAGGTGACTGAAAGAAAAATAAGAAAAAATATTGAGAATGAAATACTTAATATATAGCAGAGTTGAAAACACACCAGAAATTAAGGCCAAATACACAGAAAAATCAAGGAATAATCGCAACTTAAGAAAATAGCATTTATATAGTGCCTTAGGTTTGCAAAGCATTTTACTTGTTGTCTCACCTGATCTTCACAAAATTCCTGTGAAATAGATCCTACTATTTTCCGTGATATTATTTATAAAGATGAGGAAACAGAGGGGGAAAGGAGTCAAATGATTTTCCCTGGTTTACATAGGTAGTAAATATATGAGGTAGGATTTGAATTCACGTCTTCCTGATTCCAAGTACCATAATATATTCATTTTATCTGCCTCTAATTAGCAAATGCATATTTATTATTATGTAATATTTTTATAATATATTATGTATAATTATGTTATAGATTGCATTATAATAATTATTATTATTGGGGCTGATACTGTAAGAATTTATTGTGATTAACACATTAATGCTAGTTGAAGGAGAATTATTATCACAGAACCATATCCATAGAAAATTTTGCCAAAATTGTCTTTTAACAACTGTATAATCATCTTTTTTTACTTAAATTAAGGGATTTAATTGGGTTACAATATAACTTACTAGGATCTGTGTATTTTCAAAGTAAATTAGTGTTTTATCAATAGGTTTTTACAAGGTCATTGCTTATCACATTTCATATTTTAATCATTGATTTAACTTTGAATCCTATTGGATAGGTTTGTTTTCCTTCCCTTTAGCATGAAAATCTCAATAATTCAAGTCTGACATTTTAGTGTCAGGTACTGAAGACTAATATTAGAGAAATTCTCCTAACTGATTCTGGCTTGACATATTTTAGCAACTGAAAATTTCAAAATTAAAATCTTGAAAGCAAATAAATAATATAATTGAGTTATGGATAATAATAGTTAGGAATATCTAACAATTTAAAGTGCTTTCCACTTTTAATTTTATTTGATCATCATAAAAGCCCTGTGAGGTAGGTGCTATTATTATGCCATTTTTAAAGGTGAAGAAACAGACCTGAAAGATATTAAGTGACTTGGTCAGGGACACATAATTTTTAATTGTCTCAGGTTGAATCCTAATTCAGGTCTTCCTGATGCTATGAGACACAATCCACTATGATGCCTTTCACTAGATTACTTTACAGATTATTTTTTACAGTATATAGTGACTGATTCTTGTGCACCATGTATGTGTGTGTGCATGCACGTGTGTGTGATGGGGTATGAACTTCAATTATTTTTAATAAAAATAATCATATCATTGTCCTGAATATAACATAGCATCTTGATAATCATAGAATCAGAGATTAAAAAATTCTAGACAAGGATAACCATTTTGGATAGATATTATTCTAACTTCTATTTTTTCCAGGAATAGTTTTATTAGTCAAGAATATTAAAATCTCATTGTCTCCTTCTTTTGATGAGTAAAAACTCCCATTCCCCTAATAAACAAAGCATATGCAAAATCATCATAGAGAATAAGACCATAATGAACAACTATATTGCATAGATATATCAAATAAACAGAAGACATAATACATTTAAAAATAAATCCAAAGCTAAATAAGGAAAACAGGCATAATATATTCCTCACAGGAGTTTGGGGGTAAGTTACTAGGCAATATCAATGGGGAAAAATAATTTACTAGTCCTTTAAATATACATATTTTGCCTCTTCCATTTTTATTGCGGTAGTATCTTGCTTTCCAAATCATAAAAATTACACTGAGAAATAATATTTTGAATACCACACTAGCAAAATAACAATTGCCAGTATTGACATTGTAGCAAGCTTTATTGAAAGACTACCCTCAATGAATTGCATCAAATAAGTTTTCAAAAGGACCTTCTGAACTTATGTAAGTAGCAGGTAACATGGATTTCTAGATGGACAGAGTCATTTATATGAGTATCAACAAATAAAGAAGATACAACCTAGAGGTTCTTCTTGCCCAGAAAATTATTTTTCTTTTTTTTCCCTTTTTGGAGGGGGAAGGCAAGGCAGATGGGTTAAGTGACTTGGCCAAGGTCACATAACTAGTAAGTGTCAAGTGTCTGAGGCCCTTGCCTAGGAAATTCTATCTAAGACTCTAAGTTACAGAAGAGTTGCCAATCTGCATGATTGAAGTTAGTTTTCACTACAAGAATTTCTCACTTGTGTGAAATCACAGGTTCAGGCTTATCCCCTGCAAATAATTAAAATAATATCTAGCCTTTCTTAAATGCTTGCCAATAGCTTCTCTTTCACTAAATTACTATTATAGCTCAAATTTTGTTAAATAAGAATCCTTCCTATACATAGAGTGCTTTCAATTGAATTCGGCTAATACTCATTAAGTCTCTGCTAAGAGCCAAGTACTATTTTAGGTACTGGGGATCGAAAAAGAGAGAGAAAAAGTTTTTATCCTTAAGGAAATTATAACCTACTAAAGAGCTATGTTATGTGGCTTGGTGATATTCAGTGATTTGTCCAAAGTAACATAGCTGGTAAGTGGTAGATGAGGTACTAGAAATCAATTCTTTTCATTCTCAATTAATTAAAAAGCAAACTAAACCAAATACCACCACCACCAATACCACAATTCAAATTATGTATATCATGTATGCATGAATATATATATATATATGTGTGTGTGTGTGTGTGTGTGTGTGTGTGTGTGTGTGTAAGTGTATTCTGCCTATGTGCAGGTCAACATGTTATAGAAATTATAATGTTTTTAAAAGATAAAATGCTATCCTCAGGAGGCTAAAAATTTAGTACAGGTATTAAACATGATAAGAAAAATATATGAGATCAAACAGAGAGATAAGAGAAACTGGGGGAGGGAAGCTTATTCCATTGTTACCTTATTCAATTCAAATTCTGGCTTCCTATGCAGGTGGAATCTTTTTACTCTGCTTTTATGTGTAAATACAATGATTGTGTTCGTCTATGGTATAAAATGTAAGAAAGGTGGACTCATGTGTACTGCTTTGCTGCCATGAGCAGCATACTGCATGGCATACACACCAAGTTTCATGTAATTGTCCTTATTCTTTTTATAGTTTCAGTTCCCCAGTTCATTGGAATACTTTGCTGCTATGTTTTAGGGGAGGAAATCAGTCTCGAGTAAAAAGACAAAATCAACTGATGAAAGGCAAAATTGGGTATAATATTCCTTAGGAACTGTAGCACCTGCAACATTTCCTAAGGCTTAAAATGGTATCTGTTACTTCTGCTACTACCTTAACCATCTGTTCAGATGCTATGAAGTGTTTTGCAGCAATAAAATTCCTTTCGAAATACATAATATCAGTGTTGGTGGCACAGGAAAGAAAATGGTCCTAACAATGAAGCCAAAAAAGGTCTCCTTCCTTTCCCTTCACTGTCACTTAAAAAAAAATAACAAAGGCTGAAAAGTTGCCATTGAGATAAACAAGACTTAATAAATCTTTAGTATTTTCATAGCTACAACATTGGCAGGAGCCTTGGAAATGCTTTAATTGTGCAATCACCAAATAATTACCTGGCAGGTCATTTTAAAAGCAGATGTATTGAGCATTTTCCAGTTCATCTGCTTATTAGTTTATAGTATTCCATCTGTCTTCAGAGGAATGTGTATAATTTAAAGGAGATTTATCCCTCCTTACTCTAAGATATTAAGCTTCATGAAGCTTAGTAGACTTAGTAATCTAACTATCTTATCTCCTTTCAGTCCTCTGTACTCCATTCAGTGATTGAAAGTGGTCGGTCTTAAGGGAGAGTAGTCAATCAATAAATATTTATTAAGTGTCTTTCGTGTTCCACATATTGTGCTGAGTTATGGGTTCCTGTTCTCAAGGAGCTTAGAATCTAAAAATAGAGGCTGAAAAGTAGTGGGGAGAAGGGAGGAGGGAATGTATCCAAGTCCCTGATGGAGAACTTCGAAGGAGTACACAGCCAGACAAGAAATGAGTAGGCTACTGGCCCAGGAGACTCCCTTAAATGGATGTTTGGGAGGAGCTCTCTCTGCCTTCTAATCAGAGGCTCCCCAAAGTACTCCAGTTAAAGATGATGTTGGTGAGGTGGGGGTTTCAGGGTTAATATAATCTTGCAAGATGAAATTATACAATGATGAGGTTTCTTGGGGTAATGGAGATGTCCAAAGACATTCAAATGAATGAGGTGACTAGGGATAAGGAATGAGGCCATGAATGAAAGAGTGAACGAAAAGGCATTTATTAAGCATTTACTTTGTTCCAGGCACTGAATTGAGTTACAAGCAAGAAAAACTGCATGCAAAGGACTTAACATTCTAACAAGAGACACAACATATAAAGAGGAGCTTGAGGTGTATCAGGATAAAGGTGTGTGTGTGTGAGTGTGTAGAAGTAGTGAAGACATGAGCCAGTTGGCAGCATGGATCACTGGAAAGTGAAATGGTGGGCTGGTTTGAGGTAACATAATGTAAAATCTCTTCTATCAGAGCTCAAGTTCCTAGGGTCAGAGTTTATAATGTAGTAGAAGAGAGAGGAGGTGTAGAGTGGGTTTAGAAATTGCCTTGCTCATTGAAATGTTTTCTTTATTGACTTATCCTGTTGCCTTTCCCTTTTGACTAGAAGTTTCCACCACTTACTAATTATGATAATATGGTACATAGTAATTTGGAAAACCAAAGTATTTCTAAATCTTTTTTCCCCAAAAGGTGATTCTTCCCTAGCCACATCTCTTTCTCCTACCTTGCATCCTTTCCATCTTCTGTTATTGAGTCAAGCCAAGTCAAGAAGCTTTATTAAGGCAGTATGATGTGTCAGGTACTCTACTAAGTACTGGAGATAATAAAAGCATTATTGTACTCCTTCCAAACAAAAGAAGGGTTCCTGATTTCAAGAAGTTTAGAGTCTAATGGAAAATTTCTTTGTTAATAATTTCTATATTTTGTCCTTCCTTCATGATTGTAGTTTTTATGCTTGTCATTGGTGAGAATCTAATCAGGAGTAATGTGATACTTAGTCCCTCCATTAATAATAGTTATTATTATAATTATAATGAAAATAATTAACATTTGGACTTTTTCTGACATGTAAGTGTGCCATACTGAAGAATTAGAGGGTTGACTGAGGGACTGGCATAACCTGGGAGACAGGGCATACTGGGTGGATATTCCTTTTTTTCCTCATCTAGAAACTTAATATCCTCATATATAACGCCTGGAAACTGCATTTTGTCACCAAATTGGGTTTGTGTGTCTTTCTGAGTCTTTAACCCCAGATGTATCTGTATCCCCTCTTCCTCTCTTTTAATCCTCATCAGGCTAAGCCCTTTCATTGTTTAGAGTAAAATAAGTAGAAGTTAGAGATGGGGGGGGCATTTGGAAAGTTTATTGCTTTTGGTTTTATTCACTGTTTTCTTTAATATTTAGATCTTCCACAAGTAGTTGCAAGCAACTAGAGCAGGTGGTAATCAGTCAGAGCAAAAATCAGGCCCTTGGCATGGGTCTTGTGCAGAGATTGCAAGAAAAAGGAAAAATGAATCTTTGTTGGGTTGAAATTTAATTTCTTAGAATTCTACTAAATTGAAACTACTTAGTAAATAAATACTACTTCAATACATATGATTTCTCCTGTATTTGAAGTAGAAAGATTTAATTAAACAGAGTGTTAAATTGAGATCTATAACATTGTTATAAAAATTATTTTGATAAAGCATTAGAGTATAAGGAAAACTGAGCAGCACAGAAATGATACTTCTGAATTGTGGTGCCATAGAAGATTTTGAGAGTAACTTGGACAACAAGGAAGTAAAATCAGCTAATACTTAAAAAAATAATTGAGGATATTTACTGGAAATCCAAATACTGAATGAGAAGATGGCACTCATTGGAAAAGACCCTCATTTGGGGAAAGATTCAATGGGAAAGGAAAAGTGAATGGCAGATGGATAAATAGTATCATGGAAACAATGAGCTTGAACTTGAACAGACTATAGAGATAGTGGAGGACAAAAGGGCCTGTTGTGCTATAGTCCATTGGGTCACAAAGAGTCAGCCATAGGGGTGGCCAGGTAGCACAGCAAGAGCACTGGCCCCAGAGTCAGGATGACCTGGGATCAAATCCTGGCTCAGACACTAAGTACCCACCCAGAAACACCTGGCAGTGTAACCTTGAGCAAGTTACTTAACCCCAACTGCTTAAAAAAAAGAGTCAGCCATGATTGAACAACTGAATGCCAAATTCAATATAATTGACTTGATTTACAATTGCACATATTTTATTTTGTGCATTTAAAACATTATTCTGAGTTAACACACACCATTAAGAAACTTTGCTTTAATACCTTCTTTCTCCCACTGAAACTCTCTTCTATTGTTCTTTGAATATTGTAGCAGCAAGCACCCCAGAGTCCCCAGGGTGCCCACCAACACAGGTTCCTAGATCTGCTTTTCTAAAGGAAAGTAACTCAAAATGGGTTAACAACCTTATTTTAATCAAACATATATCATTTACCTAATTAAGGGGAAAAATGTCACCACCCCAAACTTCAGAGTATACAGACAGAAGTTACAAATACATCAAGCAGACAGGCTTCCAAATTGTCCAACCATTACATCCATACCAAATCACAGTTACCAGAGAGGGAAGCATCAACATCTGGGTTTTCAAAGCTAGGGGGCTCTCAATGGCTGCCCAGAGTCTAATCTGGTCAAATCACACAGCACTTCTCAAAGTGAGCCCCAAAACAAAGTCTAACTTCAGGGCTTATATAGCCTTCTCCTGGCTCAGAGAATGTAACAACCATCTTGACCCACTGCCCAATCACAAAGCACCAAGATGTGGGTGTTCCTGAAAAAACAAGCCTCCTGCCACAGGCTCCAGGTGCACTTCACCTACAGGCAGGGAAGATCTGAAAAATTCACATTCCCATTATAAGTATGTAATATGCACTCTCTCCATGAAATCTTTCCCAGTTAACTGGAAGTGAATTTCTGAGTCTTAAGCAGCTCAATGTCACAGGGCCTGGAATTACAAAAAAATCAATTTAAATCTGGGCTCACAAAAAGATTTCCAATTCACCATCTCTGATTTCTGTGCACTTTATACAATGAAAGAGCTTAGCATGATAAGGATGAAGAGACGGGAAGAGGGGACAAGGATACACCTGGGGTTAAACACTCAGAAACACTTAGTTATTACCTGTGCAATCCCTGGGCAGGACACTTTGATATAGATTATACACATAGAAACCTGAAAACATTTACTTATTATGTATATTGCAGAAGAAAATGCAGACATCCCTCCCTGAATAATAAAGAAAGTAAAAAAAAAAAGTATTCTTCAATTTGTATGCAAATGACATCATTTCTTTTCCTGGGGGTACCTAGCCTATGTTCATTTTGTAAACCCTTTAGAATTGTCTAGAATCATTGCATTGCTGAGAATAATCATTGATAACTAATCACAGTTAATTATTGAAAAATATTTTTGTTACTGTGAAAAATCTTCTTTTTCTGCTCATTTCACTTTGCATTGGTTCATATAAGTCTTTCTGTGTTTTTTTTTTCTTAGAACACCCTGCTTGTTATTTCTCATAGCACAATAGTATTCCATCACAAACATATACCACAACTTCTTCAATCGATTCCCAATTGATGGGCATTCTTTCAATTTCCAATTCTTTGCCATCAGAAAAAAGAGAATATATATATTTTTGTACATAGAGGTACTTTTAATTTTTCTTTTTTATGCCTTTGGAATACAGACCTAGTAGTGTATTGGTGAATCAAAGAGTATGCATGGTTTTATAGTCCTTTAAGCGTAGTTCCAAATTGCTCTCCAGAATGGTTGGATCAGTTTATAAATCCACCAACAGTGCATTGGTGTCCCAATTTTCCTATTTCCTGTTTAATATTTCTCATTTTATTTTCTTTCATACTAGTCAATCTGATAGGTGTGAGGTGATACCTCAGAGTTGTTTTAATTTGCATTTATCTAGTCAAAAGTGAGTTGGAACATTTTCTCATATGGCTATAGATAGATTTGATTTCTTCTTCTGAAAACTCTCTGTTCATGTCCCATTTTCATTTATCAATTGGGGAATGACTAATTTTTTAAAATAAATTTACCCAGTTCTTTATATATTTGATAAATGAAGTATTTATAAGAAAAACAGCTTTTTTTTCTCAGTTTGCTGCTTCCATTCTAATCTTGGTTGCATTGGTTTTGTTTCTTCAAAAACTTTTAAATTTAATCTAATTAATATTTATCCACTTTACATGCTATAATATTCTCTCTCTTTTTTTCTCTCTCTGTCATTTCATTTGGTCATAAATTCTTTCCTTATCCATAAATCTCACAAGTAAAATATCCCATGGTACTCTCTTTTGCTTTTATCAACCTTTATGTCTAAATCATGCACCCATTTTAACTTTATCTCAGTGTTCAGTGTATATGTTGATCTATATCCTAATTTCTGTGAAACTGATTTCTAGCTTTCACAGCAATTTTTGTCAAATGGTCCTGATGTCAAGTCTTGGATTTTTAAAACAATACATTGCTGTGGTCATTTGCTACTGTGTATATTATAAGCCTAATCTATTCCACGGATCTTCCATTCTATTTCTTAGCATCAGGTTTTTTTTAGATTCTCACTTTGTAATACAGTTTGAAATCTGATGCTGTTAATCCACTTTTCTTCATATTTTTTCATTGATTCCCTTCATATACTTGATATTTTGTTCTTCCAGATGAATTTTGTTATTATTTTTTTCCAGCTGCACAGTTCTTTGTGGTAATTTTATTTATTGGTATGACACTGAATAAATAAATTGATTTAGGTAGGATTGAAATTTTTATTATATTGGCTTGGATTATGCATGAGTAATTAATATTCTTCCATTTGTTTAGATCTGACTTTATTTGTGCAAAAAGTTTTTTGTAATTGTGTTCACGTAGTTCCTGGTTTTGTCTTGGCAGGTGAATGCCATAGTATTTTATATTGTCTACAGTTACTTGACGTAAGAAGAGCAGTCTCAGTAGGCTGAGATATGAAACAGGAGTAGAGAGCTGTCTATATGTGAATCTAGGCAGAGCTAGGAGTGGCCAGCCAGTAGGAAAGGAGCTGTGGGGTTTTCTAAGTCAACCTCCAGTTAAGATGAAAGAAAACTTTACTTGGGTACTCAGTACTGACTGATGGTATTGTAAGTTACTGTGACCTAGGGGTGAATTGTGTTTGTACTTTCCGCTACCCCTTAAGGGTGATTGGCTTAAGGATGCTTGGAAACCAGACTCCAGTGAAGATGAATGAAGACTTTACTTGCATGCTCTATATTGACTGAAAAGATTTTGACTTACTGAAGGATATGTTTTGTTAAAGACTATGTGACTACCTTAGTATTAAGTTTTTATCTTATATTGTTGTGAATGTTGTGCTTTAATTTCTTGAATGTTTTGCTTTAGTTTGTTGCTGAATAAATAGAGTTCACTATACTATTCTATTAGATCCTTAAAGGTATTCACAACAGCAGTCTTTAGCTTGAGGAGGAGGAGGAGGAGGAGTAGAAGAAGAAGGAGGAGAAGAAGAAGAAGAAGAAGAAGAAGAAGAAGAAGAAGAAGAAGAAGAAGAAGAAGAAGAAGAAGAAGAAGAAGAAGAAGAAGAAGAAGAAGAAGAAGAAGAATTGTGAAACTGCTGGTAATAAGGCTCTAAGCATAGTAAAGCTGGAACTCAATTTAAAATAGAAAGTTTTTTGTTAAATGGGATTGCCTTGCCTCATGTCATATTACTCTACTTCTTATACTTGAAGATCCAACAAAATCATTTATTGCAAAATTTCTTGCCTCTCTCCTTCCTTCCTTCCTTCCTTCCTTCTTTCCTTCCTTCCTTCCTTC